>NC_139656.1:13384767-13877267 GCF_951799395.1 Argentina silus | reverse complement strand
TTTGCGGCAGAAGTTCGTTGAGAAGATAGTAAAAGCTATGAGGGAGAAATGTCAGGGAGAGAGGGCCTGCCTCAGGCTGGTGTCTCAGCCACTCAGGCACAGAGAGCTGGGGTTGTCAAAGTAACTGGTTGTAAATGACAACCACACCCAATGTTAATGTGAAGGAGAAATCTGATATGGCAGGTTGAGGAGAGGAGATAATGAGTCCTGCTGAGTCACTCAAGGACAAGTTGCTCTGGTAGTTGGACTCTTGGTTAACATTCTCATTGCATGCTGAACACAAAGATTCAGAGGCTACTTTTATGCAATTAAAAATAAAGGCCATTCACATATTGCCATTTGGCAAACTGTTTTCTTTCGAATGTTAAGTCTGCTTGCCAACGCTAACAGCATGTGGTCTTAGCACTTACCCCTCTTGAATCGATCGTTCCTGGTTTGGCATTGAACTTGACTGTCTTTAGACGTGCCCGCTCTTTCCTCTCAACCCTGCTAGAGCAAGAAAAGACACATGGACATTAACAATCATGATAGACCTCATCAAGTGAGTCATAAGATGAGTAATGTTATCTAAGGAGAAGCTAACTTCTCAGTCTGGCAGTTTGTAAAATAGATTTTGGAGTGTGGAGCGCACATTTACAGTGGAATCTCACTGCCTTTTATATTTTCATTGGGAAAGATGTGAACGAGAAGAGAGAGGTGAGAGGATGACACCAGAGGAGGGGCATCCTAGGATTTCACCCTCCTGTTTGCAGGGGCAATGTATCTAACCAAGGGAGAGGAGACACTTTGTATGGTTGAGCAGACACACTCACCGTCTCTTGCTGGGGATGACCCCCATCTCCTCGCTGTCCCCATCGGGGGTCACTCTCCGGGCCTGCCACCACTCATCGTCTGAGGCGTTGATGACGTGGAGGATGTCCCCGTACCTGAAGCTGAGGCCTTGGCTGGGGAGGCCACTGTCTTTGGCCTTCTCATAGTCAAACAGCGCCCTGTCCGGTCACAAAGGGGGTGGGGGAGCGGTCAAACAGAGCCCTGCGTTTCAATAAGGTTTAATAGAGAACCTGGTACAAAACCAAGGTTATTAGTGGGTCAAGTACGGTATGAAGCAACAAAGTATAATTCTGATTCTTGGAGACCCACCTGACATAAAGAGAACGCTTTTGATTGGTTCGTAGTGATCCAGACCCAGAGCTCATGCTGTGGTTCATCATCTGCTCCCGCAGGTCATGGATTTTGGCCTCGAAACGCCCGTATTCTGCAAAAGACAGAAGACAACACCAAGGACACCACTTAGGATTGGAAACAACCCCCAATAACAAACTCTGCAAAATGGTTTGGTGATTTCATGACAAACATTTGTTCTGAAAGGTTATGAAATTTGTGGCTGGAGGTTGAATGATTCGTACTTCTGAATACCAAGTGTATTTTGCAAAAGGAGAGGGAGGGGATCCATTGGGTTTATGATGACTATCAGTGTGGATTAGCAAAAAAAGTAAGACTCTGCTCTCTTGCTCTCTGTGTTAATTAGAGTATAATAATATGTCCTTATAGATACAGCTTGTGCAGAAACACCAACGACCAGCATCAAAACAATCAGAACAATTCCCATTTCACATGCCTGCCATAATCATTACCGTCACTGCAGTCAGAGACATTTCTGGTCCAAAAAGGCTCTGGTTTTCTCTCAGAAACACATCATTACACAACACAACGTCCATAGAAAACATCTGAGTCTGAAAACCAATATCTCCCCAGATCAGAAGTGCATGCCTCTGAGAACACAGAGTTAGGTGGAGAGGAAGAGCAGATTAGCACAGGCTTGGCTGGACGAGCTGTCGCTTCAAGGGAAGACATTAAAACAACACTTTATAACAGCCAGCAGAATGAGAGAAAATGTTTAGCTTTGGCACATTCAGGCACGAGGATACTGTTGCTAGTGCAGAGAGAGAGAGAGAGAGAGAGAGTGAGAGAGAGACTGAGTCTGTGGCATCAATGGTCCCCAGTTCAAACCCAAATGGTTACAATACATTAACAAGACGTGAGGTTCTAAAATAAGTATTGTAATGTGGTGACTGAGATTGAGCCACATTTGTGAAAGACTACTGTTTGTGTATGTTCATCAAAAGAGCGATTTCTTAACCTTGGTTGTTTCAGACTCAATGCTGATTCTATACATTTAATTAGAGATTTGTCCAATCTTGTTTTGCACCATTTAAAATGTAGTCCCCTGGAAAGAAAAACAACAACAGAATACTGTAAATGGTGCTAAAATTATGTCGAAGTAGGACACCTAAAAATTATGGAGCTGCTTAACTTCCTACAGAAGATGCGACTTTGCTGAGGAAAACAAAGCAAAGCGTATAAACATCCAGTAACAACATGCAGAGCTTTAATTCATTCTCTCTCGCCGTCTCTCTCTCACTCACCCCCCCCCCCACACACACACACACCAGACACACATACCTTGCTGTGTGTTCTCAGCTCTTCTATCCTCCTTCCAATGTTGTCACTACAACATTTCTCTTTCTCTCACACACTTGGCTACCTCCCTGCCTCCTGGATACAGCAGGATACAGCAGGATCACACACACACATCTTCCGCTCACGCAGTCACAGTCCCCCGACTATGAACCTGTGCAACACTGAGCAGGGCTATGGGGATGGAAGGAGGCTGCTTGAAGGAGGGATAGGGGAGAGGACGAATGCGAGTGAGCAAGTTCTGGTGTGTGTGTTTGTGTGTGTGTGTGTGTGTGTGTGTGTGTGTGTGTGTGTGTGTGTGTGTGTGTGTGTGTGTGTGTGTGTGTTTGTGACGAGTAGCACGCAAGCAGCAGTCCTGGCAGCCATTGGCCACTTGTGGACCACAACACCCCCCCCTCCTCCCAAACACCTCCTACCACTCCCACTAAACAAAATACAACACATTCATCCACTAAAGCTGCCTCCATTAGAATGGAATATTATTGTTTTCATCCTCCCATCCCTGATAAACGTCTCATTGTCTTTCTCTGTTGCTTACCACATTTTTTGGCTTCTTCCGAGATACAGTTAGGTCTGGAAATATTTGGACATTGACACAATTTTCATAATTTTGGCTCTGTACAATGGATTTGAAATGAAACAATCGATGCAATTGAAGTGCAAACTTTCAGCTTTAATTCAAGGGGTTGAACAAAAATATTTTATGAAACGTTTAGGAATTGCGACCATTTTTATACACACTCCCCTATTTTCAGGGGCTCAAATGTAATTGGACAAATTAACATAATCATAAATAAAATGTTTATTTTTAATACTTTGTCGAGCATCATTTGCATCAACTCCAAGTCTGCAGTTTCTGCACTGGATCCCATGTGGATCAATGCAGCACTCCATTACTCCATTACTCCACTGTATAGTTGTATACCTACTGTACACTTTTGCAAAGCTACACTTTCTTTGACAGTATTTTTTTAAGTCCAAAGTACATTGATCAATCATATTTAATGACTAACATTTACTCCTGCCTCAGCTGGTTATAAGGCATTGTGAAGTAGTTGTGAAGTGGATTGTAGGGATTAGAGAGGTGAGGTAATGGTCCATTCTCTGAGACCTGGGAGACAGCTACTGCAAAACAAAAGTCATCCATCTTGTGGCCTTGCTTCCTCCAGCAGACAACCCAATCTCACCCTGATGTTATCAATGGGCTCCAAGGTTCTGGGTTTTACAGCACACAGACTGTATTCACCATGGCCTCCACTCCACTATGTTGAAGTAAGTACTGTATTGTAGCTTCAAAGGTTAGCAATCCATGTTGCTTATTTCCACAAATGAGATGGGTAATATTTCAGTGTGAAATATTAAATCCATAAATGTTTTCCTTATGTTATCACCTGAAACCACATATTTACTGTACATGCTGGAATAGTGAAATTTGTGATTTGCTTAGCGTGCATTTTGAATTTATTTACCCATTATCAGCTCCCACTGAAACTGTTAATTGGATTTAACATTTGAATACTCTTGCAAAATGCACAGAGAGGGATATTTTTGGTGCATTAACAGACAGTTAATTGTATGCCATCTTGCTAAAATATTGGCAGGTCTTTAGTGTTACTGTAGCTGTAGTACTGTAGCACTAAGAGATGTTTATTTCCTTGCTAAAATGCTGAAGGCTTTTTTAGTACTCCACTCCCTCTAAGGTGTACCTTCACGGAGCTGTGCTGCCAACTGTGGTTAGGCTAACTGGGCATCAACTCCAGACATGTCAGGAGTTGTGTGTGTCTTTGTGTCTACAGTACTGGCAGGCAAAACTCCATGACAGTCAAGAAATCACATGGAAAGTTTTTAAATGGCATTTGAGTTTTGTCTGTCTCTCTGGCTGGTAGTTTCCTCTGTAATTTTCATCATTGTTTTTGTTTAGAAATCATTGACAACTGCAGCTGACACAACAGTTGTCAATATTTTCATCAAATTAACGCACGCATGCACGCAACCACTGGCACACTCTGCCCTGTCTAGCTGCCATGGTTCCATATGGGTCATCCACACACGCACAGGGACACTGCCTTAGTCCAGGTTCAAAAGAGCTGTGAGCAACAGCATTGCTTGGGTCAGAGATGATCCCAAGGCAATGGTTACAATCTGACATCAGCCCCACTCCTGCTCCCAGTCTCTCTCCAGTGACTGTACATGATTGTGTTAATTCAAATGGTGTTTAATCTCTTTGAAATAGTTTGTGGTTTTGGGGGGATGGGTAACTTGAACTCTCCTTGACCACTGTCATGATAACACTGCCATCAGCTGTCACGACTATATATGACACTGTCATGACACAAACCCTTGTTTAAATCAGATAATTGGCTAGGCATACTACTGAGGAGGGGCCCTGGACATTTTATTGTTCGCCACTGCCCATTTGCAGACGTGTTTCTCTGCTAATGCTAGTTGGAGTACAATGTTGCCCCATCCTCCTGTAGCCAGATCCCTGTCTCTGCCCTGCATACCTTGCGGCTCATCTGCCATGCCTGCCAGCCTTACCAGCCTGGCACCCATGTCAAGAACAGACTGCATGAAGCCCCTTGCCCCTCTGCCTGTCCTACATAATGTACATAGACATAGATGTTCTGTACTGTATGTATAGAAATAGACAAAGAACAAATGTTATTAATGAATACACTGAATTTCGATTTTATTACTAATGCAAAAAGCACTAGTGAGAGCACTTTTCCTCCTGCATTTACAGTTGAGGGTCATATCATATATGATCACTTAATCATTTGAGAGATCCTCTCTAAAATTGATGGAGGCTGAAAATGAGTTATTGTTTCTGAGTTGTTATTATTTCCTACTTGTTACAGTATTGCTATAAAAAATAAACTAGTCAAGAAGGGACATATGAATTAAGTTGGCTAGGTGCCTGTTTTCCCTTCCGCATATTCTTGTGTCATGATCAATACGATCAGATAATAATGTAACAGGAAGTATGTTGCAATAGAAATATTAACAATGCAATGTTTGTGACTGTGTGAACACAACACATTTCCAAGTAAAGATTGCATTCGAATAAAACAATTGGAGATAACTTTGCACAGGTGCAGAGCATCTGGACTGTACTGAGCAGTTATGGACCTGCAACACAGTATGGGGGATAAGGATGATTTGGGGTAGAAAATGCAAAAAGCAAAAGACATTCAGTTAAGTAAGCTACTCAAAATAGAGAGAAAAACTGAAGACACCATGAAGCCTTGCGGCAGGGAGAGGCACAGTAGACATTGGTTCCAGGCTCTGGGTAGGGGAATGTTCTGCGCATGCGGATGCGTGCAGGGTGCCTTTGTGAAGGTACTGTCGAGACATTTAACCTACTTTACCATGTTGTATTGAACCATGTCATATTTTATTCTAGATCCCTATAAGCTCAAGCAATTAGATGTGCTTGTTGTGGGAGAGGGGAGGGACATCTCTACATCTCCACAGGTTGGGGAGGGGTGGGAGGAATGATGAGGGGGTGCTTGAATGAAGGGTAAGTGAGTGCCCGTTAGTGGCCGGGGTAAGTGGACTGCCAGTGATTACACACACTCCAGTGCCCCCCCTGCCCGCCCCCCTTGTGAGGAACGCCCATGTTCAGAGCTGCCCCTGGGGCCAGATTGATGCTCAACTTTGACCCCGGGTGCTGATCACATGGCACAAACCTGGTGCTGGCGACGGAGCCCGGTGTGGGGAGCACAAAGCAAGTTCTGACGGATGAAAAAAGAGAGCAATCGTCAGTGCCAAGATCAGCCATCGGCTGGAAGGCCAGAGGGTCAGTCTGCTTTTGATCACATGTCAGCTCCAGACAAACAGTCATGATTTTACTGGGTTGTAGTTAAATGTATTTCCATATCTGTTGAATTCAGTATTCAGAGTATATACTGTAATTATTTCGGGCTGCAATACACAGATACCAAAATGCGATATGAGGATCACCAAAATGTAAGGAACCATGCAAGGAACCAAAATAAGCCCACAGAACAGCCAGTCGGAAAATTCTTGAATGCTCGGGGTCTGCCAAAAAAGCCCTACTGCCGGCTGCACTACAGTTAGTTTGCATTGACCTTAAGGAACTCTTTAACATGACACCTTCCCTGATCAAGAAGTGCCTTAAATGCCTGAAAAAGCCTTTTGTGCTCGTCTAAGGTTGATGTTCATGTATAGGGCTAACCTCCCAAAGCCAATCCTAGGGGGCAATGCCCCATGCCCCCATGCCCCCGGCCCCACCACCCACTCTCCTGTTTAGTTGGCCAAGACAAGCAAGACAAGCAATCTACTTACAGTGCACCTTTACATCTTTCTGAAAACACAGGCCCATGACTCACTACAGTCAGCCACTGAAGTTCTGCTGCCAACTGCAATTTCTGACCCTAATCTGACATGGCATGTTCTGGCACACCAATCAACCCACTACAGGCAATGTACTGAAGGTTCCTAAGTGCTTAAGGTGGAGCTGGCCAGAAAATGGCCCTTGTGGCTTAATGCATGTGTAGAATATGGCTGTGTGAAATTCTGTAAACTCTTTTGCCCAAAGGAATGGGTCATCCCAGTGTGTATTTTGTCATGTGACTGCCATCTTGATGATGGCACTTCTAGTGATTGTCCGTTCCAGCTGACACTTACCCTCTGGCCTGTACTGGGCAAAGATGGTGACTGTTTGGCCCGCCCCTTTCAATGCAGCTGCTGCTTGCTCATGGGTCGCTCCACGCAGGTCAATGCCATTCACCTGTAGAGACAGCACACACACTTCACTGCCTTGATCCCACCCAGGATGTCATTTGATGGTACAAACTGTACAGTATATGTACATATATCTACACTCACGCACACACGCACGCACGTACACACGCACGCACGCACGCACGCACGCACGCACACACACACATGTTAATACATAATTTCTAAATGTATCAATTGTTCATGTAATGTAACATTAATGAATATACACTCACTGGTCACTTTATTAGGTACACCTGTTCAACTGCTCGGTAACGCAAATATCTAATCAGCCAATCACATGGCAGCAACTCAATGCATTTAGGCATGTAGACATGGTCAAGACAACTGAAGTTCAAACCGAGCATCAGAATGGGGAAGAAAGGTGATTTAAGTGACTTTGAACGTGGCATGGTTGTTGGTGCCAGACGGGCTGGTCTGAGTATTTCAGAAACTGCTGATCTACTGGGATTTTCTCTACGGTTTACAGAGAATGGTCCGAAAAAGAGAAAATATCCAGTGAGCGGCAGTTCTCTGGGCGAAAATGCCTTGTTGATGCCAGAGGTCAGAGGAGAATGGCCAGACGGGTTCGAGATGATAGAAAAGCAACAGTAACTCAAATAACCACTCGTTACAACCAAGGTATGCAGAAGACCATCTCTGAACACACAACACATCGAACCTTGAAGCAGATGGGCTACAAAAGGGGGTCCAACCCAGTACTAGCAAGGTGTACCTAATAAAGTGGTCATGATATATATACATGCACATGTATATATACCCACCACAATGCATGCTTGTGTTGATGTGTGTGAGTGTGCCTTTGTGATCACTGCTCCTAGGCATGTGAGAAAGAGCAAGAGAGAGAAAGAGCGCGCGGCCGAGAGAAAGAGAGAGTGAGCGAGTTATTCTTAGACTTGAAAATCAGGCCAGGAGCAAAACGTGGCGTAACTGCCTCTCCTCATCAAGGCTCCATGGGTCAGAGGAGGCAGGCACTGATTGTACTCCATCCACAGTTTGACATCAGGTTTTAATCAGGCAAAAGCGACCAGAGTCATTTAAGGACCCACTGCACATGGTTATAAGGTGGCTGTAATGAACTAAGACAAGCAGTCACTGTCAGAGCGTCAAACTTGGACGGCAAATTGTTCCAAAGTGGTTGAAGTGAGAAGAAAATTATCATCTACAGTATGATGCTCCATTCTATGCTATTGTGCAGCCCACCTTACTAAAATGTATTGATTGAATGTCACTCTGGATAAGAGCGTATGCTAAATGTCAACAGTGTGACATATGGCAATTGTTTTAGTTTCTTATTGTTATTTTTATTTAGATTAAGAAGAGCATGGGTTTCCAGTTTGCTTTCAGAGTTGTAAAAGTACGTTCTGTGTGAAAAAGAATCTGCACTGCCAGGTGAATGCAGTACTGTGTTTCTGCCACAAATGTCGACAATACTGCCAGTGAGCAAAAAAAGGGTGCCCGTATTTGGATGTCATTGGATATACTTTAATGCCCATGAGCTAAAGCTTAGCTTAAACTTGTAGGTCATTTGTTTGCAGTTTGAGACCTAACATTTAACAGGGGCTTGATACCCGGATTAGCCATATAACAAGAAAGAGAAAATCATTGAGCCCTACATACTGTACTGTATAGTGCCTTCAAAGTAGTATTTTTTTCCAGTTACAAAGAAGACCAGATGGCTTAGTCACTATACAAATTCTCAAGCTTTATCCATATCCTTTTGTACTGTAGTTAGCTAACATGATTATGGTCTGTGTATTAAAACACTGTAATCAGACGCTTCAGCCAGAGAGAATTCTGGGTGCTCCTAGAGAGAAAGACTGTGAACGATAAGTGTGCTCATCATGGCCATCATGCATAGGAATTTTACCTTAATTTGCGTCACACTGTTTGGTTGAATAAAGCAAATATTGTTTTGGATTTCAACCTGAAACCTCTTTACCAGGTACCCGAGAGGTCTATTACATATTTATCTTAATATCTTTGTACTGTATGTATCTGTCCTTATGTTTTTGTTTACAATTGCTAATGTGAGTATGTAAAAGTGTGTATGTATAAGTGAATGTACATATCTACATAAACCTACACCTACTGATCTCAACCAAACATGTTAGTAACATGACCTAAGTCTAACTAAACAAATGTATCTATGTAAGTACCTGCTGTACCTGTGTGTGTAGGAGCTAAGTACGTCACCAGTATACATAAACTATACAAGTGTGTGGACAGGCAGACTAACCGACAGAATCTGGTCTCCTCTCCGTAGCTCTCCACTTAGGTCAGCGGGCCCTCCAGCCAGGATGAAGGAGACGAAGATGCCCTCTCCGTCCTCTCCGCCCACGATGTTGAAGCCCAAGCCCGTGGAGCCCTTATGGAGGACCATCTTCCTGGGTTCCCTGTAGAGACAGGTCAGATAGTACATCAGCTCGTTCGAGTCTGTGGGGCTTAGCATCTTGAATGCCGGGGAGAGGCAAGAGGAAGACACAGATACACACAGAACCACGCGGACCGACACATCGTCTAGGTGGCGCACGTTGCCTATGTGGCGCTGACGTGCGCGGGCACAGTACGGAGATGGCAGCGGCCCAATGGGGGATTGTGCTCTACTTAGATCATTGTCCCAGTTCTGACTTCCTCAAGATGGAGAGCCTGCGCATGCACACACACACACACACACACACACACACACACACACACACACAGAGCGTATTCACCCACATATATGCAGACAAACACAAGCATGCGCACACACACACACACACACGAGCGCGCACACACCCACACACACCCACACACACACATGCCGAAAACACTAGCATATGCTACTGGCTCCCTCTAAACAGAAGTCATAGAGGAACCAGAGGAACTCTGAGGACACATTCTATTTACACACAATGTGGCGGATGGTTAAGTTAGCATCGTGTAGTGACATCACCTTCCTGAGGCTTAAACTACTGCCTCCCTCGACCCAAAAATGGGTCAGTGGTATTGACTGTGCTTTGAGGTGTCGTTGTGATGTGAGCTTGATTCCTAGGTCCTATTATGGGTAGACCAACACAAATCAATTAATCTCAGTTTTGTAATTTAGGTCAAGCTAATCAAGCTAAACATATAATGAATACCTCTGTGTTTTACACTGACTACTTCCTGACCTAGTTACAGAGACATATTACATGGGTCCCCTTATGTTAGCCAGATTGTCATCATAGGGCTACCCTTTTGTTACTCTTCCGCCATCTACTGGAAAATAAAAGTACCACGTGAGTAAGGCAGTGGTTCCCAAGCACGTATGTGCTGTGACTTAAAATATAATTACAATCAATTTGCATTGACACTCATCCTTTCCACTAATATAGCTCCATCTGGGTTATGCAGAGTAACCATGTGCCAGAGTGCACACCACACATCACTTCCTAGCAAAATGAAAGCCTGATCCATGAAAAACTAGCCCATGCCATTGGGACAGCACTGGCTTAGACTGTGCAAGACTTTGTCTGAGCTTTGTGACCATTCCTAGCTCACAAACAGGCCAAATACACATATGCAAAGTTATATGATGGTTTATCTAAGATCAGTGGAGCAAAAAGGTTTTCATTTACAAGGCTACACGCTCAGGCTGGTAGAAAACATTTTGTTGTAGGAATTGCATTTTAGTGATTCCCATAAACTGTGTTTAAACATAATGTAGCCTAATAGCAACAGCGTAGAGTAAATTCAACACACACGTGTTTTATCCATAAAATGGAGAGCATAGGGAGTCTTTGTAGTTAAAAGACTACATTACTGATTTATATTTCAAAATGGCATTTTGTTGTTTGATTGCCCTCACTGTCAGGAGTAACTGCAGTAACAGTATCAGTATTTTAGTTTCTCACTTCCAAAACTAAACAATAGGTGGCAGCCTAACTCCAGAAAACCTGGTTTTAAGCATCTGTACGTGCCTTAAAGCACAAAGGTTTGTAATCTTCATTCTAAGCTGTTGTGACCTTTAAGAGCATTCTATATGCAAACAGCAGGCATATTGTTTGACCCTTGTCTCATAGTTTGTGTTCCTACCCTCTCTTTATCATAAGGAGCTCCTGACCGGACTATTTAATATAACAGATCACTGATTAGACTGTGCTACTACTGTAAGAATGCGAATCAACGCTATTGGCACCAGAGAGTGAGAGAGTGAGAGAGAGAGAGAGAGAGAGGCATGAGGAGGGATGTGGTGAGGCTTGTTTAACGACCCCCATTCATTTTGATTTAGTGGGATGTGATTGGAGAGGGAGAAGGGCCACTGTTTGTTGCATACTGAACAGGCGGAGTGGCTTGCCGAAACCAGGCGCCGGCCTCATGATTCCGGCCAGGCTCGTTAATCAGCGCACTGGGCCCTGTCTCCCTCCTCTCCCTCGCTCAGTATCCCCAGGGTCCCCCTGTGACAGCACAGCAAGCCAGCTGCAGCCCAGCGATACTGGGGGAAAAGGGACGGGCTGCTACATTAGCCAGAGAGGCTTATTCTTGGCTGGGGGGGGGGGGGGGGGGGATGGTGGGGGCACTCTCAAAAAGCTAATGCTAGTATGCCTCTGTAATATTGATTCAGCATGCCTGTGATAGCTAATCAGTGATTGCGGTGGCAACCGAGCCAATCTTTAAGGCATATCTCGCCACAATCGTGCAGGTGGGTGAATGAGAAAACAAACAAATATAGAAAGCTCATTGTGAATTCCACCACTCTGTGAATGAGCTCAGACAAGCAATCCAGCCCCTACATTAAACATGCTCCATGATATGCCCACTTTCTTTTTCGCCTTAATCTATTTGACGTCACATTCTGTTAGGCTCTCCCAGAATCGTTATAATCATGCTGGCACTTTGATAGCAAAGGGTGTTCAAAATATGAGTATGTTATTGGGGAATTGCCATTTTGAATTTGCAGAGACATATGTCTGTTTGCTTTTTTTGTTGCACTGCTTTTTCTACTATAGTGTAACCTCAGATAATGTGTTAACCAATGGTTTGACAGATAATACTGATCCATTGGCATAAGGAAATAATAATGTTGGGGTGCATTTGGGGTTACTGTACAATTAAGGGAAACCACAGTCTTTTAAAAGTGTGTAGTACATAGATAACATGTTCAAATGGTATGATATGATGGAAGCAGTGAGCTCTACAGATAAGAGTAGTAAGATGGATGGTGTATACAGTAGGTACAGTAGCAGCTCCACCCACAGTCACTCAATTAGCCTATTGGAACAGAGAGAGAGAGAGGAGAGAGAGAGAGAGAGAGAGAGACACACACACACACACACACACACAGACACACACACACACACACACACACACACACACACACACCACACACACACACACACACACACACACACACACACACACCACACACACACACACACACACACACACACACACACACACACACACACACACACACACACACACACAGGGTGGAGAATTGGGACGCAGCACTGTAAATCTACCTGTGATGGAAGTCATGTCTTCAAGGATCCCATTTCTGCATCAACCCTAAGCTAAGAGGTCAATGCATAATTGAGAGGTTCAAATATAAATCCATGTTCTCTGGCATAACTCAGCACTACCTCAAATACATTAAAGGCAGGAAAAATTAATATTAGTCAGCTGTACATGTTCATTAGGTATGCACACAGCCTCAGATAAAACAAGCAGCCTGTGTATACTAGTGATGCAGTGCACAGGGCAACATGTCGATATGCACTGCCGCTCAAAAGAACACCTCCTCAGTCGGGAGAATTGAATATCATTCTCACTGTTTGCTTGCTTCAGGTCAATGTGGCCGTTTTTGGGCCACAGCTAATTTGAGGTGGTCTTTCGTAAGGGGATGGAGCGGGCCTATATAGCGGGCCTATATAATGATTTCTCATTGAGCCACATATCAAGTTCTTATCAGTCTCCCTCTGGTCAGCATGAGTATCACTCCTTTAGCAGGCTGCTGCCTCCACAAAGTTGCAAATAGAGTACAGAGACCATAGCATCTCAGATATAAATCTCAAAGACCCAGTGTTTAAACAGTTCACCCTAGCTGTATTCTCTCTCTTCTATGTACAGTGGAATGAGATATGAAAACATAATCACTGGATAGATGCTCAACACAGCTCAAGACCCAATCAAACTTTTGCATTCTGGAGAGAGCAGTTAAAGAGACAATTTGATTATTTCCCGCTCCAACGAAGCCTGCCCCTCACAATAGCACAGCTCTCTAGGGTTGTAATTGGATTAGAAGAATGAAAGTGGCGGTGCATTCAGCTCTCACAACTGAGGGAATTCAAAGTAAAAGGAAGACAAGTAATTGTAATTCAAAACGCATTGTAAGCACACTGTCTCCTAGCTAATTAGGCTACAGACAAAGTACAACTAGTTATGCCAATGGGTAATTAGACAAAATGTTCCTCTTCTAACAAAAAAATATTAAATGCTAATATGTTCTCATACTCACTGATTGTGAGGCTTTTCTTAAAACTACATTTCATAGCTAAGTCTATAAATAAAGGGGTCAAAAAAGAGCTATGTATGTAGTATATGTATGTAGTAAAATATTTAATGTCATATAAAATATTAAGATAAACAGAAAAACATAGTTTCCGTACTTAACATTTTATGAGAGGTAATGAATTAACAATAGCCGGTGTCCATATTAACACAGCATCATGCATCCACAGAAGTTGAATCAGAATCACACAGACTTTGTCAGATGTCTTATTTTCATGGAAGTAAACAAACTACCTGTCAGCTACCCTTACTGTATGTCAGTACAGGCTAATGAATACCTAATCTGATGCTTCTCTGCATCTCAGTTTCCCACGTTTGACAGATCTGACACATGCAGTATAGGAGGCAATTATTAGGATTCATTCATTTTGAGTCACATCCTAAACTTGTCTCATGCACTGTGCCACATCATTCAATCTTAATTTGTCACTTTGAGTCAGAGAAACACTTCTATCACAAGTGTGTGCGAGAGATATAGAAGGCATGGATTAACACCAGGGGAAGCAATCGTTTGACCAAACTACATATAGTGATCATCCAATTTCCTACATTAATTCTTCATATTCATACTTCATCTTCATATACTTATCATTCATACTTCATCCACATGGCCACACAGATTTAAAGCAAAGTGATTCCCTTGGAGCTGTGTAATTCTTTAAGGCACAAATGAAACAGATTGTCTTTCTCTTAAATACATTTGTCTTTCGCTAATACATTTTACCAATATAAAACACCCCTTCATACTGCATATACTGTGTGCTGCAAGCTACCTCCTCTCTGTCGTCAGCCACATGAGCACAAGCCTACTACATTAATACTAATCTAGTGTAGCTGAGCACCACATGACTTGCATAATTTAGCAAGCCTGTTCACAGCAAGAGGAAGTAGTCGAGGGGACACATTGCAGGGCAGTGCAGGGGAAGTTAGCCAATGCCCAGTCCATAGTCCCATGACTGGTGCCCATCAACAATGCAGGGCTATTCAAGGAGCATCGTAGAGTCCAAATGGCATTTATCGTGACCAGGGTAGTCCCTGATGGTTTTCAGTGTAGCTTGTATAGTGTAAGCTACATTAAACAGCATTAAGTTGTACATGGTCCAACTAGGGCAATACAGACTACGTTCAGTTAAACTCATCTGGCCCCAACAGTATCCACTTTTCCATTTCGTGCCTTATTCACGGATGCCGTTATGCTCCCCATCTCTGCTGATTGTATTCACAGATATACAGCTCATGAATTAATTATACACATGCTGAAATCACAAACAAGCCTTTCAATAACAAGGTACAAGTTGCCAAGTGCTATTAATAGGGGAACAAAGAGCAACACAATCAATCCAAATAACAAGCATTAATCAAATGTGTATCAGTACTAGCATCTCAGTTGTTATCATATAAAGTGGCACTGGTTTTGAGGTTATGTTTATCTATGTTTCAGCTGAGGCATTTAGGAGTCTATTGCTTGGTCTTGTTTGTGCTCTAAGATGTGAATTATTTAAACTCCCACAGAGGCCAATTAACAGTTACTTTATTATTCATGAAATAATGCAGAGATAATTGAAATTCAAAACAAAACAAGTAAACACTAACACAAATGTCCACCCTGACACAAAGGTGAAATAATGTGAGGGGGGTTCATCTACTATGTGTTCAGGTAAAGCTACTGTACAGGTATGAGAGAGAGGCCTCATCCCTCAGAGCCTTAGAACGTCTCTCTATGACCAATCTGACCAATATAATCCCCACTAGCCCAAGTAAAGAGTGTCATGGCTGTGCCTTAAGAATAAGGCCCAATTACAATAAGTAATTATAAGTAATTAGAGTAATTCAAATAACAATCAATCAATAAATTAATCAATCTTATTCAAGCAATCAATTAATCAATCAACAAAAAGTTGAACCTGTACCAGGTTCAAAAGTGAGACATTCTGTCAATTCAACTCTGGCCAAAAAAAATATTCAATGTTGAAATAGTTTAAAGCCAGATGTTGAGTTAATTGGTCACCAAAGAGTACTTAAAAATGTCCACTGGAACTGGGAAAACGACAACAACGACAACGACAACATAACTAGTCCACTGAGCATTTTGCAGACACCAAGCAGATGGCAATAGGCAAATGTGATGCTTAACACCCATTGCAGCAGACCCCAATCCAAGGTTTTCAATTGCTTTTGGCAATTAAAAAAAAAAACAGGTAAACTAACTAAAAAACAAAAAACAAAATAGACCCTGGATGTAGTGTGGTGACTGAAAGTTAGCAAATCCATTTGAGAGGAGATGGCAAAACAAAACACTGAACGTCTGATCAAATGTAGCCACACTGCATACTTTTCCGTTACTGATAATGGCAAACAGTATGATTTGTTTTTAGGAAATAACCTTGTATCAATCATTATTGTGGTGGTCATTTCAGAGACCATTAAAGGACAGACAAACGTATACTCACTTACAGAATGTCAATAAACGAGTCCTTGACAGAATTACTAAAATATTCTGCCACTACATGCCAATTTAAAAATACTTTTTTTTTTAGACTTTCTTCAAAGAACATGCTACTTTCAGTTGTGGACAAGGTTCCCTGACCTCTTACAGTACATTTACAGTATGAGGCCAGCTTTAATGTGTGAGAGAGAGATAGGTAGATAGATGGAGAGAGAGAGAGAGAGAGAGAGAGAGAGAGAGAGAGAGAGAGAGAGAGAGAGAGAGAGAGAGAGAGAGGCCATAGGGAATGAGTGAACTGAATGAGGAAAGGGTGAGGTCCATGCCATCCCATGCGATACCATCCGAAGCTATGCCATGCAGAGGGTTGCGGGGTGGAGTACCTGGTGATCTCGGAGTCAGGGAGCAGGCCTAAGTGATAGTGAGGGAAGGGGATGGAGTGAAGGAGGCTTTTGTCACACTCCACAGGGGAATAGTGGCGGGGAGAAGGTGCTTTGTCACACAGTTTGTTCACAGTGCTGTAAACTGGCTCAGGAGGCCTGGGGGATGGGAGACAAGAGAGGTTAGTTAGTGCACAGAGAAAGCAAGAGAAGAAGAGACAGGGAGAGGAGGATACGAGACAGTAGGGAGAGCGAGAGAGGTACACAACACCTACTGTATCATAGGGTTGGGGGAGTGGAGAGAGGAAACCTCACCAACCTCTAGTTGGTTTATAAAGCATGAAAACCTTCTTTTGTTGTTTTACATGCAAAACACGTACTGTAAAATTATTTTTATTTGTATACTGTTATATACACATACATACATACATACATACATACATACATACAGACAGACAGACAGACAGACAGACAGACAGACAGACAGACAGACAGACAGACAGACAGACAGACAGACACACACACACACACACACACACACACACACACATACACACACACACACAGGCTGTGTCAGAGATGGGGTGAGATGGGTTGAACAACATTCGGGCCATATTACAAAATATCTCACCTCAACTGGAAGTGCTGGGAATCAAACCTGTGACCCTCCCCGTCATCTAATGAGGCATTACTGAGTGGAGAGAAATGACACTAATAAACATGGTGCAGTGGTGTTATCATCTACTGTGAACAGTTGTCAGAAAGACACTTCAAGAAGAACATAATTGTATTTTGGTAACACTATTTGAAATTCAGATGTGCTGTATTTTATAGTCAAGCAGTTAGCAAAAATCTGCATGCACATTTGTTTTTCTCTATGACAAGACAAACAGTTAGACGCATGCTACAGGGCGACATGAAACATTACATTGGATAATCCAGATTTTTTTTTAAGTAAACAACTTCAGTTGCAGCTATTGGTTGTTCTTTACATATGCTTGAAACTGCTCACTAACATGGCACAATGCACCTTAACCTAATGCATCAGAGATTTCTATGTAGAAATAATTTGTGTATGTGTGTGTGTGTGTGTGTGTCTTTGTATTTGAGCAAGCTGAAGTGTATATGTTAAAGTATTTTGGTAACACAGGATGTTATGTGTGTGTGTGTGTGTGTGTGTGTGTGTGTGTGTGTGTGTGTGTGTGTGTGTGTGTGTGTGTGTGTGTGTATTTGTCTGTGTGCTTCGTTGGTTGCGGAGCTGCATTAGCTATGCTTTTGCTCCTGCAGATTAAATCAGTGTGTTTGGATGTAAGTCCTGTCTGCTCAGTGGCCCACTTTCTATTTCTCACCATACCATTCCCCCTCCCAACCCCTCCATCACCCCCTACCCCCTACCCCCTCCCTGACGCATGGCCCAGACTCGTGAAGCCTCCACTTGGCCCCAGCCCTGGGCATAACGCAGCACAGCGCAAACCCCATCCCTCTCTCTCGCTTTCTGCTTCTCCTCCTCTCCTGCGCTCCATCTCTCTACTTCTCTGCACTTTATTTACACCCAGATGAAACATGCTCACATCTTGCCACAGCAGCTCCCGACGCACTGCCTCTTGGGTCATGAGAGTACAGTGGCTTATAGCCTGAGAGTTAAGCCGATCACAACCACTCCGCCGCATCATATGGGAGACTGGAGTCAAACATCACATTAACTGTCCGGTTTACCAAAGACTTGTCCATTTGTCCACTGAATTCACCAACTTTGTAGTTATAATGTTGAACATTTTGCAATTCCATACTTAGCAGCAGATAACCCGTCCAGTCAATATGGTATTGTTTGCTTGATCCACCCAGTAGAGCAGACATAGCGAGCGTGGATGCGGTTTAGATACTGAGGTTGCGGTGCATCTCCTGGAGGGTGCTTGTTTAATTATATTTTTGTGGCGTGTCACAGTATCAGAGCCAGCCAAGCATGCTGTCTGCTGCAGAGGCACCACACAGATCGGCTCAGGGCCAAACGCCCCATCATTGCTCTCTGTCAGCTCCACATCTCCCCACTTGCTTAGACACAAACCGAAGGTGAAGACACAGATAGGGAGATGGCACACAGCAGAAGGGACCTGCAGCGATGTAATCGACTGAGTCAGCAGACTCGGTTTACCCGAACGAGCCTGTCTATAAGTTTGGAGGGACAAAGCTTCCACTTGAACTTCCTCTGTATAGATTGGGTCATGTGAATGAACAAGGGAGTCTCTGGACTTGCCGGTAAGTCATCAGCCACCTCCACCCATATAATGCTGATGTTTAGTAAAATGTCAGATCTCTCAGCCTGTTTTTAACAAAACTCAGATTTAAAATAGAAAAGCAAGTGTCATACACTGGTATTGGAAGAAATGTGGTAGAGAGTGGCACCCAATTGAGTGATCAGTGATCGGCACCAAGATCAATTATTCTGCCATGGCTGAAGATCAAATGAAGGGAGAAAAATCTAAAACAGCAATCTGGGTTTTCTGCCAAGCAAATAATGTTCAATTCATCCACGGCTAAAAGCGTACAACATCACATGGGATAATCAAACAAACAGATTGACTTTCTTAGACTCATAACATCCTCACAAAGGGAACACACCCACAGAACACAGACTTTTTTTAAGTGAACTACAGTTGCAGCTATTGGTTGTTCTTTACAGATGGTTGAAACAAGGCTAAAAGTGTATTTTGGATGTTCCATAGAGTTTTTTGGCACTGTGTTGAGCCTCAGTAATGGTTGACCTGGCGGCAATGTCCCGAGCGGAAAAGCAATGGTGCTCAATGGAGTTTGCTTGACAACCTGTGCTGAATCATCCCTGGGTGGCTCAGCTGAATGAGCTGTTTGAGTGAGCTGGAACTCTGGAGCAACCTGGTTGGGCACATGGTAGGCCAGGTCCTGGTGTCCTGGGGTCAGGCAATGGGGGTACACACTCTCCCCAAACTGCTCACATGTACTACTGTAAAGAGGCTCTGTCCCCTCCCTCTTCCCCTTCCCTTTCCCATTCCCTTCTCGCTCTCTCTCTCTTTCTCATTCACCATTTTTCTCCTCTTATTACGGCTTTGTAATAAGGTGCTCCCCTCGTTGACTAGCGTAGCCTATTCATTATTAATTAATAATAATTTATTAATAATTCTTAATTTTTCGAGTGCATTCATTAAACAGGTCAGAGAGAGAAAAAAGGAGTACAACGGCAATGTCCACCATACTGCTTCACCACCTGGGCTTCAAGGCTTTGGAGATTATTACAAAAAAAAGGGACAGAACCGTACCTTTCTTTGTGTTTACTCCTTAGAGAACGGACTGGAGCTCAGATACATACTGTAGTTGTTTTAAAGCAGAAATACTGAGACACAGAAATATCAATCACACAATTACACAGAGTGATGGATGAATTAAACCAGAAGATAATAGACAATCCTTAGAGAAGTACCTGGGCTGAGTAAAATCTCAAGAGTATAATCCTCCACTTAAAAATCTGAGCTTGGGGTCCACCCTCTGAATTGTAAGTCTAGTGTTTGTTTCCATTTCATGCCAAATAACTTAACTATACGAAACCCTGGATCAATAAAGCTTCTTAATACATTACCTATTTTAGATGCAACATACTAAATTAAAAAGAAGACAACCTGAAACGGTGGGCAATAAGCACTGGGCTATGATGAATTTGTTTCAAGTTATACACGTCAAGACATTAATGTGACATTCTTATTTTCAACTTGGCTTGTGGTTTTAGTGCACGTGTACAGGTCAGCTAACAGTGTAGTTACATCAGACTTTTTCCTTTGTATGAGTTGAGACTGTTTCAATGTCTTGTCTTGTCCTGTCAAGTTTTTACTGATACAGTAGCAGATCTGACAACAACTCAAACATCTCCTCTCCCAATGGACTGCTACAAAGTCATTTCCTTTCCTTTCTTGCTCTTCGTATGCTCGGCATTGAGCCAATCAATTGGCAGCATCTAGGAGTAACACACGTCTGCCACGTGCCACGGTAGGAGGAACCAACTGTAAACAGCCCATTAGGATCAAGGCAGAGGGCGTTGGGCCTTACATTTCCATCAATCTCCTTCCTCATCACTATGTCCATAACACTCCACTTATCTCCCTTCATGGAGACTTATAGATAACTTTCCTTCCCCATGTCTACAACTTTTCCCTCTCCATGTCGCCAGCACAAAAGCCTCAAAACTCCTAACAATCTCTATGGCAAGACGCATCATTCGCCCAAGTTTAGTCAAAATTGGGCCAATCAGTGTAATTTTGTAAATGCCGCATCTGTAGGGCAAAACGCAAAATTCACCCAACTTTTGTCAAAATTGTCCCACTGGTGTCGGAGATAAAGCCTGATTTCATCATGGGGGACTATTATCATTTATAATGCAGCATCCTATACATCCTGTATCCAGTTGACAACAGGCTTTAAAGACAAAGCAAAACAATGTTACCATGTATGTCTAACGATGCGCTGAAACAACTACGCAAATGCTTTCCCTTATGTCTACTCAGTGAAAATGGACCAGAGGACCTACATCCTCACCTACTGTTCACATACAGTACAGCACTTCCAAATGAAACTGGACACAGTGCAACCTGACAACATAACAGAAATACAGGATTCCAGAGAGGACACACAGAGCGCTGGACATACACAGGCAGGTACAGTAGCTGACAACACTGGATGAGGTGGAGGGGACAGAGATTCTACCTGTAGTTCTACTGGCGTCTAGTAGGAAGGAAGGTAATTACCGTAAGAAGGAAAAACCATCCAACCTGTTTATGTCCTCTTCCCCGAGTAAGTGTTTTGGTAGGGGGGAGTACCTTCCGGGGGAGATGGGGGGAAGACTGGATCTGTACTCCAGAGTGCCGTTGTTGCCAGGGGAAGAGATATGATTTTCCATTGCTGGAGAGAACGCTGAAAAGAGAGTGCATAAGATAGCTCATCAGACATAAGCATTCTGAAGTGACCCCAAACTATGAGGGGGATATGACAACCCTCTGTACCAACCAATCAATCAATCCAATTTGGTTTGGAGCCTGGTAAAATGTAAGAAAAATGAAAAATCTAATAGATCAAATAGGTGCTCATAGGTACTCCTCATTTCATCCCTCATAACTGAAGCCACATATTTGGAATAAAGCTAACTACAGCCTATAACAACATTAAAAGGATTGTGCATTCAAAGTCAACTCTGTCTTTGACTATAATAGTAGATGTGCTATGTATCTACTCATCTGTGAATGTGAATAGTTCTCTCGAACACACAACACTACTCCAAATAAAGCTGCATTACTACTACCTGTACAGGCTAAGTAAAAAGAGGTGAAGACTCACAGTGCGTGATATCAGGAGGCCCATAGGGATCTGATAAGTAAACACTGGTGGGCTTGCCCACCTTCAGATAGACAACGTCAGACGTGTTCTTCAGTATGGCTACAGCCTCCTCATGAGACACCTCCTCCAGAGTGTAGTTGTTTACCTGTAGGGGGGAGATGTAGAGACACGAGCATGGAGAGAATCCCAGGCATTACGTAAGAGGGGTTTAAAACACACTTCTCCTTTCATGCCAGATGGGCATGCTCCTAGGTGCTGCCAAAAGCAGCTTGGCGATTGGATTATGATGCCTGGGATCCCACCGAGAGGGAGGCGGTGGCAAAGTAATTGAATTATGCCATGGTTAAGTGACTCAGCCTCCTGAAGCAAGGGTGTGTGACTACAATAGGAAGAGCCTACAGAAGGTCAAATACTTGCAACGGTTTTGAGAGGTCAATTCCATTTCAATGTAGTACATTCAGGGGATGGATTGAAATTCCAACTCCAATTATAAACACTTATTTTCAATAAGCATTTTTCTATTCTTGAAATGGAATTTGTTATTCCTCTCATGGATTGACTGAACTGGAATTTACTGGACTCCAACCCTTGCTTGTTCATATTTATGCAGTGTTGTCATTTCTCAATAGTTCAAAACAGTTTAAAAACAGAACTTACCCTAGACACAGCCCACTCATCTACTCTGTGATTAGCTGAGAGACATACAGTATTTGCTTGAAGCCCAGCAGAGGGGGGACTGGGGCAGACATGGGGGCAGGTCAGTAGTAATAAAATCCCACAATTGATTGAAGCAGAGTAACTCACCATGAGCAACCTGTCTCCAACCTGTAAGCGGGTGTCCTTCTGCGCCGCCCCACCATCGATGATCTTGGTGACATAGATGCTGTTATCCCCTGGGATGTGCTGGTTACCCACCCCACCTGCAATGCTGAAGCCCAGCCCTGTAGACACATACAGTAGATAAAATAGGTGTGTGTGTGTGTGTGTGTGTGTGTGTGTGTGTGTGTGTGTGTGTGTGTGTGTGTCAGAGAGAGACAGATTGTGTACATGAATGTTTGTTTATCTGACACAACAAAGTGCTGTAAGTACTGTAGAAGTCTTCCAGCTTCAGATTTCCCGCCCACTCCCACTGATACCATCAGCCTCCCAGGGGAAATCGATTTTTTAGAGGATTAGAGCAAGCCACTTTTTGGTACCCCCAGAATAAGAAAGAGAAAAACGGATCTCCAACCTTTTGGTCCTTTGATGAGTTTGATTTCAATGACGGTCTCCAACATTGGTCTCCTGCGGCGTACGTAGAGCCTGACGATGGAGCCGGCCACCTTGAGGGCCTCCACGGCCTTACTGTGGGACACCTCTGATACGTCTGCATCATTTACTCGCAGTATGCAGTCATTCACTCTGGAGGGAGAAGGGAGGCCATTTAACGTTAAAGTGGGGAAAAGAGTATGGCTGAGATTGAATCCATTGCAGATAGTGATTTGCTGCATTTTAAAAGTGTGTTTGATTTGCACAGCAACATGTCCCAGATGGAGGGAGTTAACACTTGATTTTTAGACATCGGCAGCAGAGTGCCGGATGACTTCCCAGCCAGGCTCAGTATCAGTGTTGAACATCAGTCACACACCAAACTGCACATTTACAAATCAAATGTAAACACTTGCCCTATTCAGGACATGCTTCTGTGCAAATAACACAGGAGTTGCTTTAAACAGTAGTTATATTATATTATAATATAAATATATATAGCTTATATTGAAAGCATGGGGCAAAGGGTACAGTTGTATGCAGGAGTGTGTGTGTTGTGTGTGTGTGTGTGTGTGTGTGTGTGTGTGTGTGTGTGTGTGTGTGTGTGTGTGTGTGGGGAGGGTAGAAAGCCCCTGCTGCAGTATGATTCTCTAACCCCTTGAGGAGAGGCCCAAAACATCTATGCCCTCGTGTTCAAGGACAGAACTCTCCTGAGGCACACTTGAAGGGACCAGCTGGGACCCAATGCTTGTGCACGCACACATGTGCACACCACACATGCGCGCACACACACACACACACACACAGTCTCTAACAGTGCAAAGCAGAGCAAGAGACACATCTATATTGGCAATGTTTTATCAGTCATAAGCATCATTCTATAGTGAGCTCTGTTAGTCTGAAGTATGAGGATATAGGCTATTTCTCTTGCCAAAACCCATCCTGTCTTTGAGACATTAGGGCTTCCCCCGAAATGCATTAGTCACCCTGTCCGACTCAGAAATGAATTACGAACGTTGAGGTGATTTATTCCAAGCATTTCACGTCCAAAGCTCCCCAAAGTCAGGCAAGGGTAAAACAGGGAGTACATATACAATGTATTTGCCTCTCTAAATGGTTATTACTCTCTTGACTCACAATTAATCAAGGAGACATTATTTGGCTACCTCTCAAAGTATGCATTCATATTTATTAGTCTTGTATCCACGAATTCATTCAGGAAAGTGATCTTTACAATGCGTATGAAATATACTGTTTACTGTTAACAGCATATAAGTACGGTAATCCTGCCCAACACATACTGTATGATATCTTAAAATAATCCTATACTGGAAACTGGAGTGTGCACACATTGTCAAATGTATTGAGGTGAAATTAACAAGATTCAGCTGGGCACAGGCAACAAATAATGAAGCCTGAGAGGGGAAAGTCCCTTTTTCATCAAGCCTGGCCCCATGACAGCACAATAATATACAGTATGGTTTATTAGGCCTATCCAATACAGGATACAGCCTTCAAAACATGACACAAAATACACTTAGATCCAATGATGGATGAGGTACTTCTGCCTGAAAGTATACTGTACAGCCTTTCTCTATCCTCACCAAGATATGGATGTCAATGGCTGCATGCTTTGTCTCCATACCATTAACATTTAAGACTAACTCTGTAGTAGAAAATTTACAGGACATTCTTACAAGAGGTACACTGAGTGGGTGCTGCTGTGCTCTTTGGAAGATTGTTCGAGACATGCATGGCTCAGTCTTGAGCCATCCCTAACAGCTAATGCGGTATGCCTCAAAATAATAGATCCAGCTTTTGAGAACTTCGAGGGAGAAAAAAATCTTTCGGGGACAGACATCTCTACAGACAAATGAAAGTTTGGGTAGGTAGGGGCCCGGAATGAAGGTGGAAGAATGAAGGTGCTTTCTATGGATCAAAATACATCACTATAGCTAATGCAGACAGCTAACATTGGCATGCCTCTAGAAATTAACAACTAATTTTGTGTCTGGGAGATGTTGACGAATAATGACAGGCGGATTTCCTGTGCGTGTATATCTCTCCCCATTCCGTCTACTCAGTTTGAAGAAAATAAGCCTCCAGACGATATGCTGGAAGCATATGCAATTTGTGGGAGGCAACACGTCTGGCCCCGCAAGACTATGCATAGCTGGGCTTACACTGGTGAATTTATGCATGTTATCCTTTCACCTTGGGCATAGTCTTATTTAGGGCAGAAAAAAACAATGTGTGAAAATAAATAAAGTCAGATTTGTTTAATTGTCTGAAATTCCTAAAATGTCGGGACAAGACAAAGACATTGATATAGGCATTTTATATAGTGCCGGTTGAAGTATCTTCAATGGAGATTTTCCATTGAAAGTGTGATTTAGTCCAGGACTGCGCTTAATCTATGTTCAGGAAACCGACCCCTAATATTCTATCTTGTCAAGGCCTGTGTTCAAATAGGACACACATTTGGCAAACTATCCCTACAACCTTGAAATGTATAAGGTGTAAAAACTAGCTCACAGCAGTCAAAGCAATCTGGAGGCATCAGCAAAATATCTAAGGTGAGGCTCTCCAGAGAATAATTACAACACTAGGCTAGCTAGGCTACAGGCTTCACTGCTTTAATCATTGTACAGCACAAACGTACGTAACAAGAGGGTCTTTAATGAGGAAGTGCTTTCTGTTAAGTGGTTTTCAATAATGATTGAACTGTGACTTTTTTACCCTTTGGTAAATTGCTATGTGACTTTCTAAAGTGCTTTTTGTGAAGGTTCAATCACTTTCTGTGAAGTGTAGATTTATAAAGGACTCCATCCATAGCACTGACCTTAGACGGCCATCTTCTGCTGCGGCGCCTCCAGGGATGATCTTGGTGATAAAGATCCCTGGGTCATCGCCGACGTGGGGATTATCTGTCCCCCCAGCGATGCTGAAGCCCAACCCTGAGTTTCCCTGCAGAGGAAGGGGAACAAGGCACAGCAGATACAATATGTACATTAGGAAACTAAAGAGCCCATTGTGTTCACATCTCCCTCCCTTCTAAGCTTTTCCCTCTCCTCCATGAATCAGTCTTGCTGTAATTTTCTATGCAAGAGCAAGTCAGCACTTGGCAGAGTTCCATATGTTTGCTTTTCATATTAGTGTTACTTCATAGGCTCCTCAGGACGCAGCAAGCTCTTAAGCAGGTAAACACTTTTCATTATTCACCAATAAGACACTGGCTTTCCTGATTAGCTTCCTTTTTTTTGGGCTTATGTAACACATTTCAAAGAGCAATGGTTTCTTTTCATGATGGTAATGACACTTCCATTTCTATAAATCTAGTCTGAAGAAGAGAACTGAATTGTTTTTTTTGTTTTTTTTTCAGCCAGTGAACACTCTACTCAGTTTTATGAGCCAAATCCCCCTTGACACACTTACAAATTGAATGTCACGCTTTTATTAAATTGCTAACTGATGGGAATAGGGGCTTCTCTTGATTAAAAATCCAAAAAACCCTGCAGGCTGAGCTGACGGACATGGTGAATAAAATGGCACTGATCTCTCTGGGGCAAGCCTTGCTCTCCGGAAAAACAGACACAGCTCATCTGCGTAGGAGATGCAATAGAAGTGATGGTAGCTAACTCACTCCAGTGCACTCATAATCTAAGCCCCTGGTTAGGCAGTAGAAGTGGAGGGCATAGATACAAGGTCCCGTGGTGGAGCCTGAATAGCCCATTCTGTAGTGTTAGCATTAGCCATTTCAAAGCTGCCCTTTGTCTTTCTTCTCTTGCCCCTGAGAGGGCTAGCTGCACACCGGGGGCTCCAGGCTCCACTGTTCGACAAATCAGCAGTTCCTTTAGCTGTGTTGACCTTTCCCATTGTTAGTGCTTTATTTCTGGTCATGGGGAGCCTATTCGAGTTGTCAAAATGTCATTTGCAGCCAGCTAAGCCTCTTATCGCCACAGAGCCTTGAGCATGCTAGCATTGGCCTTTGTCATGCAAATGCACGCCCCAATTAAGGGCCAGCCAACTCAAAACACCCACAGGATTAAGATGTTTGTGTTATTGAGCTTGTCTGGTTGAGATCAATTAGCTTCAGAGGAAAGTGTGGAGGGCGCAATAACAAAGTGTGATGGGCATTTCATTTACAAACTCAGTAAAAATGTGATGTAAAGAACACAGGACTGTACTACAGTACAGTCTAGTACAGTATGATGTACAAATACCTAGCATCAGACAATCCATTGACACGCTGGGGAATCATTGACTATTTTAATTAAGACAAGCAGTTCAGATATGGTCCTCCCTTCTCTAAGGAGATGTTTAGTTCCACATGGTGGTTTCAGTCAGATAAGGGGACACAGTTAGTCTGTGGCTCTGAAATGCACTGGGGAATGTGATACAGGTTGCTTAGATTAACATGTTTTTTTTCTTCTTCATACTAGCACAAAATCAAACATTTCTTGAAGAATATGATTGGTGTTATCATATTCGCTGATATATGAATTCAAACAACAAATTACAATTACAACAACTTATAGTTCCTTTTTGTTTTTTAGTTTTTTAGTTTACAGTTTTGAAGAACAAAATGTGGAGTCAATTAAAATGAATGGGTTCCTATACCATAGGTTTGGATCGGGAAATTATGTTATACTTTCCTAGTGTGAAGAGCTGCTGGTCACAGTGAGCATGAGACTGACATCATACAGTATACACTCAGACACAGCTCTCCACTGCACCAGCAGCTGCCTCCCACCTTCTATTGGCCTGTAAACTCATTCTGCCTGTCACATTTAATGACTGTGCTTCCTGGTTTATGAAGCCGTTTATGGGACATGCCGCAGATGAGTGTTAAAGCTCCAGAAGAGCATAAAACAGGATATGGTGCATCCCTCATTCAAATTCAATGACTGCCAAGTTACCTCTCCATGTCTATATGGAGTTACATCATTGATTTCATACTCACCCGTTCTAGTGTGATTTCTTCAAACTCATATTCAATTTCTGTCCCGTTAACCTGGGAAAAAAAGTAAAACAAATAATTTTAACATCCTGCATATCTTGTATTTTTTTATTAAGCTTTATCAGGGAGGTTTACGCCAAGTTCACATCACATCTCCACAGAACTCCTTCCATTCTTTGTATCCTCTCTCTTATTCTAAAGCCATTTTTACACTGCTGATCCGCCATAAAAAGCCATCACGGTGCCGCGATAATTCTTAAAACATACTTGAACGAACGAATGAACAATTGTCAATTCACAATGCAGTACATGACTGAGAGCCAATGACTTCTTCCTCAGGGGTCAATCTAATACTGTCCAGTCTGAGATAAAATTGCTAATACCTGCTCCAAGTCCACAGATTTGCTTTCCAAGCCTCCACAACATCAATAGAATTATGATGAAGCTGCAACTTTGATTACCTGCACTGAACTACAAGCTCATATCCAGTCAGTGCAGTACTTTGGATTTAATTGCCTCAATCTAAGGCTGATGCAGTCAGGGACCTGAAAATCCATATCTATTTACCTGCTCTTTCAAGTCTCGCTTTCCCAAAGCTGTTTGGGCATGGGTCCAGAGCTCTCCCTATTCCATCATAAACCCCACACAGTGCTATTACCAAAGTCCAAGCTAAAAGCCACCTCAAGTGTCGGGGTCTTTATAAATTAAATGACATGGCAGAGAGAGATATAAGAAAGAGTTCCTAGCGTTTTGGGTGAATGTGTGTCACTTTTGGGAGTTGAGACTCAAATGAGGGTCATAAATGTACTCTGTAAGAGTGATCCCCACCATCTCGGCTAATCTAAAATCATGCTCCACAAAGTGAAAAATGTAATTGCCATATCAATATCCAATTATACAATGACGACCTGATTGGTTCAATAAATATTCAAAAACATTCCTAATTGCAGTTGACGACCCAGATCATTTTAGAAACTTCCCTTGATGAGAACAAAAAATAAAATCTACAAAGAGTCAACTTATTAACTGTGCTTTTGACATGAGATGTCAAGATGAAGATTCATTATGCAATGAGGGTATATGAAAAATGCCTAAGCCTTTCATGGGTAAACAAGAAACAATAAATAGCAGTGAGTAAGCTCATTTCCATCTGGGTTCCCCTCAGCTGGCCAAACAAAGACAGGGAGAGGAATGACACCAACAGCCTGCTGCGATCTTGATATTCCCTCTATGTCTCTCCATGTTGAGATACATTTAATTGAATTATTCAAAGCATATCAATCAAATCTAACGAAAACACAAGATAATGATAACTTTAATTGAGATGAGAGGTTCAACAAACAACAAACTCAACTTACCTACCCTCATCCTAAAATTACAGTTTTACGTTACTCAGCAAACCTCTTGTTTTTTGTGTGCACTCCATCGAGATACATTGGGACTGTGAACAAATTATAGAAAGGTGCAAACACAAAAACACTGTAGTCAGAGACTGATGAAACCCAATCATCTGTAGATAAGACGGAGATGTAGCCAAGCTCATTATCAACATCAACCATCATTAGGAGACAGGGAGAGAGAGAGAGGAGCTACTTAACCGGGAGGACTCACACAGGGTTTCAACTTCACAGATACTCATTAGGCAGAAGACTTTAGCTGGGGACGGTGTCACGAGCCTTTTAAGGTCATGAAAAACAGCCCCCCCTGAAGATGTAAGTGAATGTTGGGGAGTTGAGTGGCATTTGCATTCAGGGCTGAGGCTGGCATTCAGATGGGAGCTGGTTGAGACAGTGGATGAGTGTGCAGCTGGAGAGGGGAGGGGAAATAGGCTCCATGGCTGAGAGCTCATTGCCACGACTCTGTTAGGGCTGCTCCATTACTGAGTGAGAGGGATAATATTATCCATGGTGAGTCATTGTGTGTGCACATGTGCACACTCACACACATGTGCGCACACACACACACATACACACACACACACACACACACACACACACACACACACACACACACACACACACACACACACACACACACAAAGACAAGCACACACATTTACAAAAATGTACTCAATCATATTACCTAGTGGTGGGAGACACAACAACAACAACTAGGCAGTGTCAACTAGTAAGCTGGTTCTCCCATAGTTTAAAATCTAATTAGAAGGGGGTCTCCACAGCGTTCAAACAAATAGATGATGTATTACCTAATTGCTACAGAGGCCATCACAGAAATGGAATTAGCTTCAATTTGGTCTTGTCATTCTCTATGATATCTCCTCCTTCCGCATATTAATTGCAAAGAGCCTGCTGTGTCACTTGTTGATGGCACAGTATGATTTATTTTTTAATTGATCCTTAAAGAATGATTTTTGCCTGTAAGCAGCTAACCAAGAAGACCCTAGGGGTGCATCTCAATAGCATCATGTACTGTACTGTGCTTCCCCTTTTCATCTCCTCTCCTTCATCTGCAAACACAGGGCAAGTGAAAGCAATATGGTGGATGTGAATATTCTCAGTGTAAATGAAGAAGAGTAGAAGAGGTGAGGTCACCACTGCAGACTATTAAGAGTGTCTGAATATCTTGTATTAGATACAACTGTATTGTGGCCTATAAAGATGATAGCTGAACCATATCTTAACCTGAACAAGTGTAATGGACCTGACAAATGCATGTCAGCGATCTCTGATGATGGTTTCCTGCTGACTAATGACACCACTGACCATATTATGTTTTGGCACCAGCACTCAGGGCAGCAGTGCCAAAGAAAGTCGTGCCAAGTTAGAGGCCAGTCATGTAGTGCGCCTTCATTTGTTTTGATGCTTGGTATATAAAGCCCCTTGCATACAGTCAGTACTGAGTCTTAGTATTCATCACAACTGTTTGCAAGTCTGCAGTGATTTTTTTTTCTCAAGAAAAAAATAAAAGTCTGCAGTGCTAGATATCTTTAGTTAATTTTGTATACAGTGCCCTTTGTAAGTAATCGGACAGTAAAGCATTTTTTCTTCTTTTGGCTCTATACTCGAATAGATATATTCCAGAAGATTTTATCGAAGGCTATTTTTGTACATGTTGGTTTCCCCATTCAGAAATTATAACACATACATAGTCCCTCTATTTCGGGGCACCAAAAGTAATGGGACAGATTGACCACACCAGACACTGGGTATCTTCTTTGGTGATGCTATGCCAGGCCTGTACTGCAGCTATCTTCAGTTGTTGTTTGTTTTGCGTTTCTTTTTTTGTCTAAAATCTAATAATCAGGAAATTAAATGCACCTACAATTGGATTTAAGTCTGAAGATTGACTTGGCAAGTCAAGAACTTTCTACTTTTGGCCCTGAAAAGCTCCCTAGTTGTAGTGTCTTGACTGTATGATGAAGGGCCATCTAGTCTTACATAGCCATACCTCCAAATCACGTTCTCATGCCTCCTTTGGGGGTCTGGAGAACTTTAGATTAGCCGATCTGGCTTGGACTGAACTGGACCGAAGGATGGGAGAATGTGCTTGCACTTTCATTGGATTTAACATTCCAAGAATCCTCCCCCACATGCCCGTAGAATGGTTGCAGTATTTTGCCTAGAGTTGTTGCCTATGCTAGCTTGTAGGTTAAGGGCCATTCAATGAATTTGGAGGCATTTGCTTGTACTCGAGTAGACAACATGTTTCTGTAAACTTTAGAATACAGTACATTCTGCTAGTGCAGTCAGCAGTCACAGTTGGCAGAGGTTTAATAGGTGCACACCGACATTTCAGCGGGGTAGTCCCACCGCTGAGGCAATTTCACGGTGTGAAGTGCTGCCGAAAGCCACCACAAGGTGGTGATAAGAGCTGTGAAGGATGCCATATGTGTCTTGCACTTGCAAACATCTGTATTTGTTTACATTTGTCAGCACACATTTGACAGTGCGTATAAACAATAACGACCATCGGATGTAAAACAAGCAATTCTGGTGACTTTTGATGGGAGAATAACATAGTGGTTAGTGTGAGTGAAAAGCATGAAATTATCAGATCTCAGGTTTATGACACAAGGCCTATAAACAGCTGTGATAAGCGTTGCATATATTTGTCAGTATGTCAATCCCAACACCTCACATTTTGGCAACTTGTCCGCCACCCCACAGTGCCCTGACAAAGCAAAGAGTGTTTAACACTTTAACAGTAACATTAACACGTACTCTCTCTACTCAAATACATGTGGGAAGGGACGTACTGTAGGAAGTCTATTTCACGAGAAGGAATAATACAACAAGCAAAGTCATACAGTATGTGGCTTCTATGAAAGTGAACTGTGTGCGTGGGTGATTCAAGCTGGGTTAATGACAGAATATGAGTCATCCAATATGCTGTAATCAGTAGTGGGTTGGTCTATCTGTGGGCTGCAGGACCGGTGAGTGACACAATCTATGAGCTTTGCGCAGCCCTGACATGAATAAGCATGCGTCAGCTTTATTAATGCAACATATTGATTACTGAATGAAATTTTCATTAGAAAAGTAGTCTACATTTGTTGGGAATGTCCACATTTTCAGCAACAGAATGTAATAATAATAATAATAATAATAATAATGCATTTATTTTGTATAGCACTTTTTGATGAATCATTTGAAGGGGGAGAGTTTGCTGGATAAACTGTCAGGCCTTTATTTCTTAATCGGAAACGATCAAGAAAAAGATTAGCTTCCCCGATCAACCGTACAGCATATCCTAAGATTAAACATTAAACTCCTGGCTGCCTCGGGTACTTGTAGTTTCAACAATAAAACAATTACAAAAACACATCTCGCTCCAGTCACACTGAATTTTAGTTTTTTTTACTGAAGTCTGTGAATAGAGCCAAAAGTGAGATTTGTTGACACAGGTCTGTTTGCTACAGTTCTCATAGAGAACAACTAGCACCAGTAAGCTAAATCTCGATTTTCATTAAAACATGGAACAAATAAAAGAATGTAATGTCATCTTGTTTTGTGCACACATTATTTATCATAATGCCATTGCCTATTTCGGAGGAGTGCCTCGGCATTGGTTTTGGACACCCTCTGCTGTATCTCCCGCCCGTTCACTCTCTTCCGTTCTCTTGCTTAATCGTGACTGTGTGAACGAGTCCTCTCTCCCTCCCCCTCCCCTTGTAACTATACCTCAACTGCTCTGCTTTGATTGTTAATCTGAAACGATCAAACAAGCGATTGCAAATGCTATTTTATTGTGATGAGTACAACCTTCAAAAAAGTATTTTACACACGTATGTATGCATGAATCGGAAAACATTGATTTGTCTGCAGTATTTGACAACATGTGAATAAATTATAAATAATTAAATAATTATAAATAAATTATCACACACAAACCTGTCAGTGATTTTTTTATTGATAGACGCATATGGCACAACAACCATTCTCATTTCTTTCCAGCTCTAATCAGTAAAATAAAGTTAAGCTACTGAAAACAAGCTAGACCAACCTTTTTAGCCTACCAAGGCTATGATACTGTGTGCGTGTTTGAAACAACTCATACAGCAAGCTACAGTAGAGTACTCTTGCAACGTAAACATATCCATCATGCTCAACGATGCCTCCTGGTGGTTGCCGAGGTGAATGACCTGAAATAAAACTCGCGGGTGCAGTTGCGGAACTCCCACGACATCGTCACACCAGTGGGGACTTTTTCAACTTCTGCCTACTGTACATCATCAATTAAGACATTTTAGCCAGTTCTAGGGTTGCAGCTATACATGCCCAAGCCATAACACCCCCTCCACCATGTTTCACAGATGGTGGTTTGCTGTATATCTTGGGTAGATCCTTTTTTCTCCAAATTTTTGCAATCACTCTGGTACATGATAATATTGGTCTTATCTGTCCAAAAGACCTTTTTCCAGACATCTGCAGGCTTTTTAGGTACTTTTTGCAAACTGTAACCTGACCATCCTTTTTGAGGATAACTAGTGGTTTGCACCTTGCAGTAAAGCATCTGTACTGTAGTTCGGCTGGTGACGTATTCTGCAGATGGTAGTCTCTGACACGTTCATGTCTACCGCCTGTAGAGTGTTGCTGATCTGAGGGACAGTTGTATTTGGGATTTTCTTAATTATGGAGAGCATTCTTCGTTCATCCACTGCAGAAGACTTCCTTGGCCTACGAGCCCATTTGCAGAGCTAGCCAGTGCTTTTTGTTTCTTTTTAATGATGTTCCAACTGTTGATTTTGGCAAGCCTAAGGTTTTGGCTATTTGTCTGATCGTTTTTCAGCCTAATGATGGCTTCTTTGACTTTCATTGATAGCTCTTTGGTCATCATGTCGACAGATATCAATAGGCAAACACAAAGCCTAGAATCAATACTAGACATTGACAGCTCTCATATGCCTGTATAAAATGATGATAAACACACCAGATTAACCAGAAATCCCAAGCCAATTGTACCATTACTTTTGGTGCCCTGAAATAATATAAAAAGTATGTATAAAAAGAAACCAATATGTACACAAATACTATCAAATAAAAGCTGTAGCTACTTTAATGTCATAGTATTTGTTTGATTTAAAATCTGGAGTATAAAGCCAAACAAAGAAAAAATGCTTCGCTGTCCCATTACTTACACAGGGCACTGTATATAGTGAATAGGGGTAATTGTTAGAGCTAGCCGAGTTACTTGAAAGCCTGCTCCATTTCCATTGTCAAGGTTGCTGTGTGCACAGTTAAAAGTGAGGATGTTCCAATGTACCTTTCTGCTGAAAGGTTTAGAAAGTTAACACTGCATGTTGATGAGGAACACAAGATTAGGTCCAAGTGTGAAAAAACCCTTTTCCAAATCTTTCAAAATGTAATTATTCATAGCAGACTGGATCCGTGCAGCTTCTCTCTCTCTCTCTGTCATGCATGCGCACGCACGCACGCACGCACGCACGCACGCACGCACGCACACACACACACAAGCACACTGCACATGCTAACAAAATGTAGTTAATTAAAATGGATTGCAGTGGACAAGACTAACCAAGAGGAAAGCATTCCTGACACAGTATCTGTTTGGTGATAACTAGCAGTTCAAATCTCCCGTCAGTGAATCTCTTGCGATTCCCTGTCAGTCTTGCTCCTCTCATTCTCAACATGCACAGATACTGATTCTAGAACTTTTTCCTATACCCTGACAGCAGTAAGACTGCAGGCGTGCTTCAGTGCTCATCAGGTAAACAGCATGCATTTCTAATTTCGGTACATCTCTAAGTCTATTTCTGTCACCGCCTCCCAACCCTCCCCATAACACCCACCATCACACCTTTAACTGAGCAAAATGCCCCAAAATATAATTTATATTACTTCTATTTATATTACCCCAACTTCTTTGTTGTATGATAATTGCAACTAAACTAAATACTAACTACTGTGGGTTTACTAGCTTATCCTAGCTGTAACAGTAGCTATTGTACAGTGTGTTACAGTTGATTCCCAAAGTTCTTCTCAACTGAGGTGTAGTTCCTCAGAGCATGGCCTGCAGAGGGAGAAGGGAGAATCCGGGTCAAACACCTGTTTTTTTTCCGAATGCCTCATCAGTTCTGTGCTAAGCTGGCACTATCTCCTGGGAACTGAGAGGAATATGTGATGCTCGCTTTTCCTCTCTTTCATTAATGCTAGCTATTTCGGAGCAAGGAATGCAAGCCACACAGCTCAGACTCTTCCCGTGTGTTGATGGATGTTGTGCTGAAAAGCTTGATGTGCAGCTCAAAGTCAAGCATCCACACAGGAAGAGTTTATTATGTACTATGTAGAATGTCCTATTGAGTTTAACCCTTTGCAGTAAAACAGATCATTCAAATACACTACTCTTAAAAAAGACCTGCATAAGAGTTGATTGTGTTGGCTATTTTGGGGTCTGTAAGGGGTTTATATTGTGTAGATTGAGTTGTACATGGAAAGGCAACCACAGTTAAGCTGTCTTAGTACTGTATGGTTCATTCTCTCAGCTTTTCTTGCAGGTTGAATTTTTCATAAGTCACTGACTGGCAAGACAAGCAGGAACAGAGAAATGCTCTTATTCTCCTGACAAGCTGTGGAACATGAAAGAGAGGAACTCAGGCACAATGGAAGAGTAGCACTCCTTCAATGAAAGATCATCTGGCCAGTCAGAAATATTTTGAGTCATTTAAAACAATGACATATACCCCTTGATTACGATGAATGAACTGAACCTCATCATAACCAAAGCAATAAAAACTGAACCCCTGATTTATCCCTTGGTTTGCACTACCACATTTGACATCTATTGCCTTTATCTTCCTCAACACCCACTATTTTTGCTCATACATTCATCTTGTGCCATATATTTTTATTTTCATTTAAAATTCCATCCAAACTGCTTTAGAGAGACTTTGTCCTCCCAGAGCCTACAAAAAGAACCCATCAATAATAAATGTCTGTTAAAAGAAAAGTTCTGATGTAAAACCAAAACCCAAGCTTTGGGGGTATTCTAATCAGTTGTCCTCCTGCGTTTGTGTTTTATTCATGACAGCTATCTATAATTCACAACAGTGACCTTATTTGTTTTAGCCAGATATGTTGTGTTCCAGATAAAAATCGCTAAATACAATATTCCTCTGTCCATTGCAAACTGGTGCTGAAGAGTCTTTTCTTTTATGGAAACCTAATTACCTTCTGGTATACTTTTGCTTATACTGTAGTACTGGTTATACTGCACTGAAAGTGTATGAGGTTGCATTGTGCACTGCATGAATTGATCCATAGGGAAATATATTGTGGGTGCATACAGAGAAGCATACTCCAAAAAAATGGAAATTAAATAACCAAAACAACTCACATAAGGTACAGACTCCAAAGTGTCCGTGTTGACTAGCATTGGGGCAGGGCTCGCCTGAAAAAGAGAGAAAGAGAGAGAGAAATATGAGAAAATGGCAAGAGATGCCCTACTTTCTATAAATGGATCCAGGGGACAGCTTCTGGATCATGCATTGACTTCACCCTGTATCATGAAGAATTTAAGAGTCTTCAGCTACAGTAGATGCTATGATTAGCATCTGTTCTGATACACAGCCCTAAGATTGGACAATGACTTGGGAAGGTTCAATAAATATTTGAAACGGAAGGCTCCACTAAAAATGAAAAATATAACAACACACACTTCTAATAACTATTATACATAGTTTAAAGTTGCAGCATTTTAGCAATAATTAGAAAAAAATTGAATTTAGATTTTCAACTATCTGGAATGAGAGTTCAAGGTGGCTGGGAGCGACAACTCAATAGTAAACAAGCAACTTTACAGGTTCAAACAAAAAAACTATAACTAAAATGTTGTTTTGTACTGTACTGTACCATCATGTATGGAATGCAACATATCATAGGTGACACGATATAACACACAAAAATACAGTTTTCCATGACTGGATGAAGAGGACAGATGGGTAATGGTAGAGCTTCTATTGTAGTGGGACTCTGAGGTTAGGTCATGCAAATGTCACTTACATTCACGTAACAGAAGTTACTGTACGAATGGATAAAATGCAGTAAACAAGTAGGAGTAGAAAATACATTGCCGAAACATGATGCTGACATTCCCTTGATATTCTGTCCTTGAATATATACCCTTTCATGTTAAATAGAATTAATCAAGGCCAACTACAAAGGAAGAGCTTCTCATACAGTGCACTTCAAAGTGAGCATAACTATAATATAACAAGAGATTAACTTGCTTATGTGTTCTTGTGACCCTGATACCAAGCGATACCCCTCTAATTAAAGACATGGTCGGAAATGCCTGCATTAGATTTTTGATGTTGAGGGAGCAGCTGTGTATGAGCTGGTGACATCCTCAGGTTGTGTACAGTTCTCTTCTGGTACTGTGTTGGCCTGAATCATTCCGCTGTGTTTGCTTTGAGGGTGAAGCCAATGCCTGTGTAAGAGCAGATGTGTGTATTACATGTCATGGACTAGAGAGTTTGGTTGTTTGTAAGTCCACTGACAGTGTATGACAGAGAGTGATGTCCCCTGTATGCGCATATGTGCACTCTCACAACCCTACATGGACATGGACTTTACTTCATGGATCACTCCTTTCTCACTTCTGCACCTCTCTCTGGTTACACATGAACAAATGCCCAGCTTGTAACAGCTTGTTCACATAAGGGATTGCAGTGTCTTCCAGACTTTGTTTAAATACACCACTTAAAAAAAGTACAGTACAACATTTCTGCATATATTCATCAACTTCCCTCGCCAGTTTGAAGGAGCCAAAGCCAAATAAACCTCCGCCAAAAAACAGTGCCACTGCAGTTAATAAAGCTTAAAATAACAGAATTGCTCTCGTCTAGAGCCATTTTGAGGAAGCAAGTAGTAATTAAACCATGAAGATTTTTACATTCTAGAAAACCTCTGACCATGTACAAACTGAAGCTAATTATTTGGACCAGATGCCTAGAAAGTACATCTTTTGAAACACTTTAACATGCAGAGATTAAAGGTGTTGAGGCAACAACCTGTGTGCGTGTGTGCAACTGTGAGCGTGTGTGTATGTGAGTGTGTGTGTGTGTGTGTATGTGTGTGTTTGTGTATGTGTGTGTGTGTGTGTGTGTGTGTGTGTGTGTGTATGCGCGCGTGTGTGTGTGCGTGTACTTGACATTTTAACATTCATCAGCCGTGTGGGATAGAAAAGTCAGCCCACGATTGAGGCAGAGTGGTGTTTGTTGGTAGATTGACTCCAGTGATTGAGACACTTTGTGCTTACAGCTACTGTAATTGTGTGAATGGATTCTCACACAGCAACACAATCTGAAACAATCAGGATGAGAGGGAGTCAAGGAGAGAGAGACAGCATGAGAGAGAGAGAGTGAGAGAGAGAGAGAGAGAGAGAAAGAGAGAGAGAGAGAGAGAGAGAGAGAGAGAGAGAGAGAGAGAGAGAGATATTTGAGGGCATTTGAATACACAGCACTGAGGGAAATCAATTAAGAGCTTCTATTCAGGATTATGATTATCATTCAAGATGGTTGCAGTGCTTTCTCTGTGGGTAGGAAGAAAGCCAAGGGTAGAAACTGGCCAAGGGTACAGGCAAAAGTATTGTGAGAATGATCATGTTTTGCTCACTGCGTGTATTCGTTTGCACAAGGAAAATCTCACCTTCAGTCTGATAGGGAAAGAGGAGATCATAAATGTGCCTTAAAGTGCTTATCAACTAAGCCATGGTGGATTCTGCTCCTTGGCAGAGTACTTTTTTACTATGGATTTTCGTCACTGAGGTCGACTTCAAAGGGTGAGGAAATTATAATATATTCATATCCGTGCAAAGACATGGTGAGGCGAACCGCACATAATTACACTATTGAAATAAATTGTGACACAACTTCAGAGCTGAAAGCAAACCGTGACAGAATCATAACAAGTGGAGGGACTTTTCATCACTTCTCGCTGGGAATATCCTCTAAAGTGAATAAAAGGTACTAGCCTCATTGTGAACATGATAAGACATAAAGCTCACAAGTTCACCTATAACAAGCTAGAATCAAAACACATATCCATATGGCACAGTGTAGTGCAACAATGTGTAGTAGACAAGCTGATTGTGCTCATCCACCCTCCCAAGCTCTCTCTAGTCTCGGTCTCCTTGCATGTTTTGTTTTCTTTAGACACAAGCACTGCCTGTTTGTCTACACCTCTTTCAGTGAGGCTGGGCATGTCACTCCCATGTAATACAGTATACACTCACTGAACACTTTATTAGGATCTCTATACTAATACTGGTTAGGGCCTCCTTTTGCTCTCAAAACAGCCTCAATTCTTTGTGGCATTGATTCCACAAGATGTTGGAAACATTCCTTTGAGATTCTGGTCCATGATGACATGATTGCATCACGCAATTCCTGCTGATTTTTCAGGTGCACTTTCAAGTTGTGAATCTCCCATTCTACCACATCCCAAAGGTGTCCTATTGGATTCACATCCGGTGACTGGGAAGGCCACCGAAGAACACTGAACTCATTGTCATGTTCATGAAACCAGTTTGAGGCGACTTTTGCTTTGTGACATGGTACATTATCATGCTGGAAGTAGCCATTATAAGATGGGTAAATTGTGGCCATGAAGGGATGCACATGGTCAGCAACAATACTCAAATAGGCTGTGGCATTCAAGCGATGATTGATTGGTATTAACGGGCCCAAAGTTTGCCAAGAAAACATTCCCCACACCATTACACCACCATGAGAAGGTGTACAGGTGTTCCTAATAAAGTGTTTGGTGAGTGTATTATACTGTACAGCTGACACACACACACACACACACACACACACACACACACACACACACACACACACACACACACACACACAATACTGAGAGGGTCAGAAAGGCTTTTGTTCAGAGTCACAGATTCTCAGCAGATCATTTAGATGAGGTAGCCAATCTATTGGAGTAAACATCTTCTGGATTTGCAATTATCATCTAGAACTCTTCAGTCATCAGTAGCTTTGCTGTTTGCCAAATAATATGAACTGTGCCTGTCTGCTTTTCAATGTACAGAAAAATAGGAAGCTCATCTACTGTATGAGAGTAGTCACCAACACTACATGCATGCACACATGCACACACACACTCTTAATATATATACACATTGTGCTATTGCTTGACTACAGTAACCCCTGTTCTTGTCCATCACTTTTGAAGCTCCTGCTCTTTCAGAGCAGCACATTGAGTTGGAGTCACAGACAAGCGCTTTCAGGGTTATTCACTAAGGGGAGCCTGGTCTGATCTAGGTCTGTTAATTATGTGTTAATAACTACAGTACATCAAGCCCTTTAATTATAACGTCTCACTGTGTTACATAAGACTCATTTTAGCTGTGGGAATTCCACCTCATTTGATCAGCACAGAGAGAGACATCATAAAAAAACATGTAATAACTTGGCAATGTATCACTACAGTAAGCCACTCTCACTGCCAGTTTCTGGATTACTGCTGATTAGTTGAGGAGGAAATAAAGTTGTCAGAGAAGAAAACTGCATCACTACAGTGATGACTACACCTACTGTACTTGTTCTTGTAGATGGATTTATATTAATATCCATTTCCTCATTTATGTTTTTATGAGACTTTTGGCTATATTTTGTTGATAGCAAAGCATATCTAATATTGATAATCTGACTCCAATGTAATTATTACTATGTGCAAAGAATTGTTGAGTCTGTACTTATTTAGTGCAAGAAAGGTCAAATAGAATTAATCAAATGAGGCTTTAATAATACTGTATACTTATACATATATTACAAGGCAAATACTTAATAGAAAAATGTTACATTCTAATAGAGTGAGTAGAGAGAGACAGAGAGATGACCACCGTTCATCACAAAACAATGCTACTCACAACATGATGAGAACCTCACAACAGGACACAGGAACAAGAGAGCGAGCTTTTCCCTGACCTCTGCCTTTTATATCATCCTAAAAAACACAGTATTTAAATTAGGAGCTGTTCATTAGGAGACCACCAACCATCATTCATCTTATTGCATCTAAACTGATGACATCACAGTTTTGACACTTCAAGATGTTCCACAGCCATTTGTTTTCCAGGGGATGGTAAACTTAAGAAGATTGGGGCAGAATTTAAATTGTCCCACTTCACTCTCAGGCTTGAAAGATACCAAATTAAGTTGTCAGCAAATATACAGTAGCTTACTGTACGGCTGGTTTACTGTAACTACACAATTTAGTTATCAACACTGACTAATATTTCCTCCATGGAGATTTCTACTGGCCATTGCCCATGACTTTCTTTGTATTGAACAGGTCTTAAATGGTTTACAAATGTTAATTTTAATATTCAGTTAGCAGCAAAAACACACTACAGCCCAAAATGTTGTAACGTTTTTTGTTTCGGTATTGATATGATAACAGAGGGTATTCTGTGCTGTGAGATATATCTTGAGATGTTCCTTTATTATGGATTAGAGAGAACCTCTGTGGCTGCACTTTGGTCTCTCAGCTGCTTGTACTCCACATCACTTTGCTCAATAATTTAAGGTAGACTATGTATAGTGCACTGTGCAAAAAAACAATCAATAATTCACAAACATTTGTTCACATGTACAAACAGTCAACAAAACAGGTCGGGAGAAACAGAAAATGAGAGAGAAAGTGTAGAAGTAGGGGAGAGAGATGGTGGTGTTGGGATGAGAGAGAGAGAGAGTGATAGAGAGAGAGAGAGTTTTAACACACATTTATTGTACGCTTAATGGTACTGTAGATAGTACATGGTGGCAGACCGTGGCCTCTCAGAGAACAAAACTGACAATAAAAACACATAAAAAGACAGAGAGGGGGTGGTGGGGGTGAGAGGGAGAGGGAGTGGTACAGGAGTGGCTCCATCATGACAGCTTTGAGAGAAAGGTTGCAACACAGAAACAAGAAGTTGTGAGCATCATGTAAAGAGGGTGAATGCATGATGAATGATGGTGGGTAGGAGATGCTTGTGTAAGAGACAGGGAGAGAAAGAAAGAAAGAAAGAAAGAAAGAAAGAAAGAAAGAAAGAAAGAAAGAGAGAACAACATACAGAGAAAATAGTAAAGGATAGCAAATTAGAAATGAGAAGAGGAGCTAATAATGTGAAAGCAGGGAGAGAAGGGGCCGAAGAGGGATGGAGATACAGTACACTGTACACCAGTGCACATACACATACTCCATTTCCAACGTAATGTTTTCTGTATCCTTCCCAGGTACCCATCATTGATCCTCTGTCAAGATCCATATATCACCAGGGAACACCAGTAAACTGGGATGCTGACTGAATCGCCACTGCAATCCTGTAGCCTTGGTCCCCAGCCAGATGATGGATAGCCCTACATTACGCTCTCTTGGCAAACACCCCTGAGGCAGTTGTGCAATGGTTGCACAAACATTATCAGAGCAATTCATATTGGTAACAGGTTGCATGAGTTTTGACAATTATCCTCTGTATTTGGATATCACTGTATCAATGTTGTGGCACTGGCAAATATTTTGTTAAGATGTGCTGCCATTGCGATGGTACAGCTGGTTTCACATTTGACATTGACACGTCAGTGTTTTAGCTATGGTTAATTCAATATGTCTGTATTCGGACAAAATGGCATGATGAAAAAAAGCCATTCCCACCTTAGAATAGTGACTTTTCGATCAAAGGTGGATCTTCCTCAAGTCAAACTTAATACAGTAAATGTGCACATACTCTTACATATGTCTAACCCTAACCCTAACCCTAACCCTAACCCTCCAATGGACAACTAAACAACCCCAAAATAATGTTCACAGGTGGACAGATTAGACATTTTGTCGACTGGGACCTCACCAGCATCATATCCTGGGTTGTCCACTTGTGCCACTCCCACAGCTAAGGAAGTGAGAGTCACACTCAGTCTAATTACTGACTTCCTATTGTTAACAACCTCCATCAATACACTGCTATCCTGTACCCAAGAAGAAATGACAGGAAGGCTGGCTTTGTCAATATAACATTACATGACATGGTTTCAATAACAAATCAAGTGTGTGTGTACTGCCCACTTCTGCACCTGAGCCTGTGTCCACACTCCCCCAAAAGTGTTGCCTCAGTGACCAGAGAGGCTACCAAACAGCCTTTTGACTCTGTGAACAGAAGCTCCTTGCATATTCACCACAATGTGTATGGGAGCCAGAGCTGGGATGTCTACAACCTTAAGCTTTAAAACGCCACGCCAGCTACTGCTGGCAGAAGTCAAATGATTATGGCAACACAATTGCCAGTCACACACAAACAGTTTACACACACACACACACACACACACACACACACACACACACACACACACACAGCGCAGAAACCATATTTTACAGTATATCACAGATAGCTATCCTCTTTAATATCAGTGAGCTAATGGAGGCAGAAGAGAGTGCCTCTGACATCCTACTTTCCATCTCTCATGGAGAGAGAGCCTGGCTTCATTCACACACCAGAAGAGATTGCATCTGGGGATTAGATTAGAGATTGCACATTTTATTAGATCTCGCGCACACTGGTTATCTGTATATCTCTCAGAGGCTTGCCTCACCTCATCTTTGGAAACACAGCGAAATTAACTAATGATGAGGATTTGAAACTCTGGATGAGAATGCATTTAGACATTTTCCAAAGAGAAGCTCATCCATCTTGCTAAACCAGTGCCTGTTGATCTAACTTCTCGATATTACAGTATGATCTTATTAAATGTACCTCTTACTCTCAGTCTCCCCACCGCCAAATCCAGTTAATACAGATCAGGTATGATCCACACACCCACACTCTCTCTATCTCTCTATAGACCTGCTCAGATATGAACTGAAGTCAGGTAACGGCTGGTTACCTGGTAGGGGTCCTGCCAGCTCTGGGGACAGCTGCATTCAGACCACATGTCGCAGCTGCCACCTTTGGCACGGACCACCGAGCGACCGGGGCTCCTCCAAGAGCTCTCTGAGCGTGCAGTTATCAGCCTGCCTCTCTGCCTGGGCAGGGTGGCACCCGCAGGGGGCGAGCCATAGTGGTATCCGTGGGGCTGCTGATGCTGCCACCCGCAAGAGCAGGGCATCTCTCCGCATCCCCCACCCCTGCCACCCATCTCCACAGAGAAGCTCTGCTGTTTGTTCAGGTAGACAGTCATCCTGCCCCGCACACCAGATCCCTCACTCCCTCTCTCTTTTCACCTCCTCGCTGTTTGTCTCTCCCTTTAAGGTTTCCGTTCAGTATCCAACCTGTTCTGTGAGTGAGTTAGGTGATGCGCAAGTCCTCTTCAACGAGAGATATGTGAATGGTGCTGCTGCTGCTCCATTGGCCAGAGTGTGTATAAGTGTGTACGAGTGTCTCTAGGCTGAGAGGATGTGTGTGTGCTTGTGTGTGCTTGTGTGCGCTTGCGTGTAAGTGAGTGTGAGTGAGTGCCTGGGTTGCTGTTAAAGAGTCGGCATAGTGGGAGAGTGAGAGCAGAGCAACAACAGCAGCAGCCAGTGGCATGTGTGAGGGAGGGAGGGAGGGAGGGAGAGAGAGAGAGAGAGAGAGAGAGAGAGAAGGAGAAACAGAGTGAAATAGAGAGAGGGAGAGAGAGTAAATCATAGAGAGAGGGAGGGAGAGACAGAGAGAGATGAAGATGGAAAGCAGAGATGAGCAGAGAGAGGAGGCGGGGCTGGTCAGTTGCTGCTGTGTGTCGCTGGCTGTGTGCTGGCTGGCTGGTAGCTCTTTGTCAATGGATGACTCAACTTACAGCACAACTTGACAGCATCCGCTGCTCCAGGCATAAGCAATATATGCTCCGCACAGCTGGGGGATTGGAGACCAGAGTCTGCACTACAAATCTGTTCAGGTCTGAGAGAGAGAATGTCAGCCTTTCAGTCAGTACTACTACAGTCCTACCCAGGTTTGAACAATTCTTATCTCTGAACCACCTCCAGGAAAAACAGATTGTCTTTTTCAAGTTGTCTGGCACAGGCAGCACTTCGTAGCAATGGCGTTTGAATGTCGAGTCCAGCAATGATGGATATACTTGAATCTGGGTTGGTAAATTGCATTAAAAAACATTTGCTAACATATAGAATGTTAACAAATGAGTTTTTCTTGACATTTGGAAGCATTGACTATTGTGAGGATTGAAAACAGCATGTAGCCTATGAATGAATTACAGACCACAATCCACAGTCTACAAATTGCGGAATAACAAATTAAATAAGATGGCCAAATAAATCATGCATTGGCAAGCATAAGGTCACTGGAGCTGCTTAATTCAATGACTGGTCTATTTTTAAACCCCCACGTCAGATTTAATCAAAAGCAGAGATCTTTAGGTGGAGTAGTTGATGCTAAACTGCTCAAGCTAAACCATCCAACTATTTTACAATCAACATACCTGCTGAAAACAAACATATACTGTACTAAAATCATGAATGTCTATTACATTTTTTGTCATTTGTACTTTAGTATACCACAGCGAATACTTCCAATAGATATGTTGATTAATTTGAATGTGCACCATGATCCGATAATCTGATCATAATGTTTGGATAAGAAAAGTTATGTAATTGATTAATTAAAAGTACAAATGAGTACCAGGTGTAAACATGCCCTCACACAGTGCACTTAAGGACATAACTAAAATGAGAAAAGCTAGAGGAATCCTCAGCTAAGTCTTATCACTGCAGATTCAGAAGGGAGGGAACAAGAGAGGGAGAAATAACTTTGGCGAGAAGCAATTATAACATGCAACACTTGATAGGAAGGAACTGGGTGAGGGCTTAGCACAAAAAAAGCAATCCGTTTTTTCAACACTTTGGTGATTCCATTACAGGGTCGGTACCCTGGTGCCCTGGTACCCTGGTGCTTGGTGTTTGGTGTGTGTGTGTGTGTGTGTGTGTGTGTGTGTGTGTGTGTGTGTGTGTGTGTGTGTGTGTGTGTTTATTTTCCCTGAGGCCAGTGACAGCAGTTTGTAATGGAGAATACCTCATCAGGGCTGGCAGGGTGACAAACAAAAACACTTAAGAAAGCAGCTGTGTGAAGCGTATCCACGGCAACAGTGAGAGACTTGGGGTTTTTGATTGGTTTGGTAGAGCAGACAACAAGCGCCTTTATCAGACCTGGTGTAATTTCTGACAGGCTTCTTCGAAGGTTTCTGCCACTTTGAGAGATGAGTCACACTATAATACATACACTGTGGGCTTGATGACCACGCAGGACAGATATACTCAAACAGGGTACAGGGATAGGAACATAAGGAATATTATATTATATATAATATAACTGATATCAGTATTTACAAACTAATAGGAATTTGAGCTCAATATGGGATGTGGATAATTTAGTTTGCAAAATACAAACTAAACAGACACACACACACACACACACAACAAGTTTGCTAGCTAACGCTAATCTCAATTTGTGCACTGGACCTCTGCCAGCTCGACAACTCAACTACTGCCACAATAACATTATGACCAACAACAAACAAGCACTGTCCTGTAACAGAGTATTTAATTGGGAATATACCCAGTTTAATACTGTTTTCTCTTATTCTTTGAAGATATTCATAGATTCAGAGATACTATATCGTTTTGGTGTTTAACGGAGAAACTACTTTTACGATTTTACTTCCGCCATAGATTGAAAACCCATCTCTTCAAGCTACATCTTAACAGGCCCTTCCTAAAGACCGCTTCACCCTCACTACCCCCCCTATACTATCCTTAACCCCGAGACCTCTTCTCCCCTACTACCCCCCTGTACAAGTTCTCTCCTGCTAATAAAATATATATTTTTTAAAAATACAAAATTAGCCTACTGGCATTACGACTGCCAATGGCCCCTGGTGTGAGCATTGATTACTTTGTCTTATGATGACTGTTGGATAGATGATTCACTTACTTTAACAAATGTATTGTTGTAAGTCGCTTTTGATAAAGGCGTCTGCTAAATGCCATAAATGTAAATGTAAAAACGATTACTCCTGTTGTGCAAAGTTGAGCAATTGCGGCTGCTGGACAAAACTATATAACAAAGGTAAGCAATCTGGGTCGATTATCAACATAGGAGATATATCAAAAAATTTATGAAAGTGTCAAAATAGTGAAACATCTCTTAGTTATGATTAACTATTCAAGATTGGGGATTTATATAATTCCTGCAGGCAGGGGTGTCTGTCTCTGTCTCTGTCAACTCTGTGTTTGTGGGGTCTTGATTACGATGCTGAGGGCCTCCTCTCACAGTCTGAGGCTGACAAGAGTGTGAACAGATACTGAGTGTGTCTGACAGCCTCAGTGCTGAGGGAATGACCCATGGGGTTGATGGAAACTAAGAGTAGCAAGTTTAAAGATAAGCCAGCCAGAGAGCAGTAGTGCCCCCTGCAGGGCTGGCTGGTGGGGAGGGTTTTCACAGAATGGAGTCACAACGGAGTTTAGAAGCTAACTTGTGTTAGCTTCCAGTGAATAGACTGATATCTGAAGGGGACGGTAGTTGATGAGCCAAACAAACTATTTCAAAACAACACCTTCCAAACAAACAACGCATTAACAATTAAGACAGATAAATCAGCCTCAGTAGGCCTACAGTACAGTTGATAAAAAAAATAAGTAGACATTTGGCTTCTTTTCTTTGACTTTCATTTTTAAAAAGCTGCTACTTCTCCGACTTAATCCTACAATACCTGTGGATAGAAGTCTGGCAAGAGTCACATCTTTGACCACCTATTTCTCTATTTGCTGCAGCCTGGGGAATGCTTTTTTTCATTCCATTCTCTGACCTGCCTGTAATCATAGCCTGCATCCCTGCCTGCTGTCCTCTCTGCAGCATCTCATCTCAGCCAATCAGGACGCCAGACCATAACACAACACAATGGGCCACTGTCAAAAACCAATACATCACTGCAGATAGGCACAAATGATCATACTTCTGAGCAATACATACACACCAATCCTTTTTTGTTTCCTGTGACAGAATCATGCAATGATTCAAAATGACATAATGCATGTTTGCTGATGGAGAGGTGCATCGTCCTTTGTATGACACAGTTGTTATGTTCTAGTACCTTTCCTTGTTTCCTCCTCCTATTGTACAGTATAGCCTTGTCTCCTTAGTGACAAGGGATCTAAATAGGTTTGAATATGTTGCTTTACTTATATCACACTGCCCTCACTTTTCAGATCATTACTTAACCTATCACATCCACCACATCTTGAATACATGCTCTTCATTCATGTCATGTGTCTATCCCTCCCTAGCTGGACCCTCCTGTTGAATCCCCTACAGTACTGTATGTCTGTCCACTCACTTAACCTGTCAGTCCAGTAAAAGGCAATTACGGGCAGAGGGGGGGGGGGGGAATTGCCTTGGCTCCATCTGCTCAATACCACTGCACTCAAACATTTGACCCCTTGATAGTGGCACAGGTGAAGAAGCCTGTCAAAATTTGACAGGTCATTTACTGTTCCCGTCCCACTTGGTTGAACAGTGCTCAGGCACTCAGACCGCTGTCACAGGGAAACAGAGCCTTGCCAGCTGTAGTTGACAAAGTAGGAACACTCAGGGAAAGAAAGTTGAGCTATACAGGATGCCTAAATGGCTCAATCTTTTGTTGCATCATTTTCAGAGTACAAAGAAACAGTAACTTGAGGTCGTATGATATTGAAGAAATGGATATCAAGCGTGTATCATCACTACATCATCACTACATCACAGGATGAAGAACAAAAACAATGAAAAGACTGAACTGAATAACAGAAGACAACAGATCAAACATTGACTAGTATCTCTACCAGTGCAGTTTGCTTTATCAGGAGACATACTTGTAATTCATAAAATTACCACATGGTGGCACTTGTAGCTCAGTTGTACCATTTGGTAGATGATAGTGATCATTTAATTTCACACACACACACACACACACACACACACACACACACACACACACACACACACCCACACCCACACCCACACCCACACCCACACCCACACCCACACCCACACCCACACCCACACCCACACCCACACCCACACCCACACCCACACCCACACCCACACCCACACCCACACCCACACACACACACACACACACACAGCTATTATCCCCCTATCTCGCACCTGATACATTTGAGACATATGTACTGATGCAGTAATCGGTAATATAGCTGGACATAACACTAAGTCATCTTCTGGGAAGATGGGGAAAGCTAAATAATGAACACTCTTACATTTAATGATTACGGTGAGAGCAAGTTTGGCAGCCAAGCATCAACATTACCATGTCAGTGTTACAATATCAGCCATTTAGCCAACTGAACAATGCACATTGAGACATTCCAGGTGAGTTCTCATTTCAAAGAGTGGTTAGGGCAGGGGATCCAAAGCCCTCTGATGCCCTGCCCTGACCTTGGCCCTGAGGAAATGAGCAGGGTCGGTGAATTCTGATTTAGAAACACTCTGCCAAAACTGAACTTGAACCCTGGGTCCAAGTATTTACATTATACAGAAGAAGACAGACATCTGTTGCAGAGGGTACCAAAAGAGCTGCATGCTAAATGAAAAGCTGATTATTATTTCATGATTGAAGGCAAAGGTGAGGCGCTGGGGCTATTCTGGAGTATTCTGCCGAGATGTGGTGGCTGATTAGAGATTTACCTGCGGGAGAGCCGAGGAGGATGCTGGGTCAGACCCTGCTGGGTGAGCTCTGCAGCGTTAATTTATTCCATTTTGTTTAACCTTTATCTAACCACAAGGGCTCATTTAGAATAGCAGCCAGGTGTACATGCCTGATGCAAAGCAATTATAAAGTGTTAAAGGTAGACTCAGGAAAACGACATCATTGTGAACACTGGGGCGACTTCCTGCTTACAGATGTCAATAACAACAGAATAGCAATCTGTCAGATCTAGACATACAATATCATCACCAGCAGCATTCAGTCACGGTCATGACAATGGGTGACCTCTGGGTGGCCATGTACTGTAGCTCATGACCTCTCTTTGACATGATGTCACAGCAGGGTTCAGATGGCCATCTGCCCCGGTCACCAAAATGAATCATTTACCCAACATGTGACCATCCAGACGCCACACAAATCCCCTTCACTAGGCAACACAAACACATAGGCATAAGCACACCCACACCCACACCCACACCCACACCCACACACACGCACACACATCAGGCTGATGTACAAACAATTTGAATGTAAAATGTTTTACGAAAAGGTCAGTCGATAGAGATAAAAAAGATAACAGCACATGTAGTACAGTATCACATTTCTGAAAAATGCCCTGACATCAATTGCCCTGACTCCAACTCTCCAAACTTCAACTTGTAATTTGATTACATTATAAAAAGTTATACTGTTTTTTACTGTGAGTAATGTGGGCGATATGAGAGAGGCCTACTGGGAGCAGGCATGCAGCAGCCATATCCTAAGGAGCTGACCTGACAGTAGCTGACGCTGCTGCGGTGCCTCTTCAGCAGCCTCTCCGTCAGGTTCTGCTTCCACCTGCAGATGGTGAGCAGCGAGGGCCACTTGAGTGTCCCCTGGTCTGCCGTGTGGCCCATCAACACGTCCATAGACAGGTGCTTGTGGAGGAGCCGGGGCCGCAGGCCCTCCATACCACAGGGAGGGGGCAGCATGTTGGGGACGCTGCCCCCGTGGGTGTTGTTCCCCAGGGCAAATCTGTTAACCAACATCTCCAAATGTTGTTTACCCATGTAGTTCATTTCACCCATTTGACCAACAGATAATCGAACAGGGTTTAGTCCTACAAATATCACTGCAGTTCCAAAAACGTTGAGGAAAAAAAGAAAAATCCCAGGTTTTTATCCCCTCCAGTTGCAGATACCAACTCAGTTTGCACACCCATGTTCTCTCGTAGATCCTTGGTGATCCTTGGTGAGCCAAATAGACAACTCAAAGTTCAACTACACCTGAATGAACTAGCTAAGAAACAACATGCACCAAGCCATTCTGAGATTTTGTACCTCCTTCCGTCAGCTTGTCTCATTCCATCGTGTTGGGCCAGTATGAAAATGAGGGTCAGAGGGGCTGCTAAACGGCTACACTAGATGCCCCATCCTTCCTCTCTCTCTCCTGTACACTGGCATTGGGTTGGCTGGGCCTGCACTGGTGCTGGGCGCTGTTGGACAGGGGCAGATAGACGAAGGGAAAGGCAGGGGAACTCTTGGACACATACTCAATATATCTGATTGGGTGAAAGCAACACACAGGCCAGAGAAGTAGATCCAACTGGATTAGTCAGGGAGGAGCCGGCTGGCCGGGCCCAGTGATGTAAATCACAGAGAAACATAATTAACGCCGGAGGGAGGCCAGCTCTGTCGGGAGGCCAAAACTAGATTAGAGGCGATCAATGGACCAAGCGAGAGCTCACACCACACCATAACCAACACACACACACACACACACACACACACACACACACACACAAACAACAGAGCAGTGTGGTGCAGTATCGGAACTAACGAGCGAAAAACACAACAAAACAGTGAAACAACAAAGCCGGCTCAGTCTGCCCAGAGGCAAATCCAATCGAAATGGAATACAGGTTCAAAGCTAATTGAAAACTCTTAGAATAGACTGACTTAACCTTTTCTCTCCCTTTGATTGGGACAATCAGACCAACTAAATCACAGAGGCCAGGGCACAATGCAACATTAGTCAGACCATCATTTCCTTCTGTTTTGTTCTTGTGTGTATTGTTGTTGCAATCACCAATCCCTCTCTTTCTGGTTCAGGCTCTCTCTCTCTCTCTCTCTCTTACTCTCTCTCTCGTCCTCCCTCCTTCTCGTTGTGTCTCTGTCCAGGTACTTCTCTTTCTCTATGTTGGAGAGTGGATTGGGGCTGTGGGAATCGAGTAGCTGACAGATGAGAGCCTTGTTTGCCTGGGAGCTGCCATGCTCTCTCCCTCTCCGCCTCATTGTGCAGCTTGGGGATTATCCTACCCTGGCCCAGCACTGATAACACCCCCCTCTCCACCACCACCACCACCACTACCAACAGCCCTGCCCGCAACTAACACCGTATGGCAGAGGGTGAGGGAGGGCAAGGATGAGGAGGAGAGCTTTGACATGCCAGGAATAGAGAATCCGAACAACTTCTGCCCCCGCCCCCTTGCTGACTCCCAAAACCGTCAAAGCAGAACAGATCTCAGACGGGAGCACCCAAAACTCCATCTCCCATCATGTTTATACTGCTGTGCTGCTCATCTCACTGGATGTCTGACATTTAGTGCTTTATAACCCCCTCTCTCCTGCCCGCTACAACATGCTGCTGCATCATTTATAATAGATGGAGTTGGTTCTCAGTCAGTAGTGAGGCGCTACCTGCAGACCCTGTGAAGCACAACTGCATTACAGAAGGGGGGTGAGGAAAGAGATAGCTAGAGAATAAGAAAGAAAAAGAAAGAAAGAAAGAAAGAGTGAAAGAGAGAATAAGAAAGAGAGGGTATTTGTCAGTCTAATGCAATGTAATATGTCTAATTTCTCCCTCTTAAATGTGAAAAAAAGAGATTTGTCTCCTTTTGAAGAATCTCCTACCTATCCAATATTATACAGTACCTGTCATGTAAATAGATATTCCATTCAGTTAGCCTACTATCTATAAAAGATTCCACCTAAAATATCAATCCCCCCAAAGCAAATGCACAAATAAGAAAAATCCATGGGACCAGTGAATTATGGCATTGCAGAGATATGGCCCCTGAGGCCCTCCATGTCAGCTCAATATATACAAAGAACCGCATCACATCTAAAACAAACACTGTACAGGAAGAAGCTATCAGGAACAAAATATACACCTCAATACCATCATTCACTTCCGAGCAACACATCCAAACAGTAATAAAAACATGATTACATCATACTTGTTCATTGTATGATCACTTTCCATACAGCACCTTTATCTGAGAAAGCAATCCAAGCACATCCTCTTCAACAGCAATGTACGATACAACAAAGGTGTTGTCATACAGTACATGTAGCAGAGACACTTCATTAGTTTGTTTTACCTCTCTATATAACCTCTTATAATGTAACCCATATCAAACAAAACAGAGATGTTCTATTTGCTAATACGTTTTCATTCAGCTTTTAAATTTCAGGTTCAGTGCAGAAAATAATGTAATGTAATTATCTGGCCAACAACAGACAGAGAGAGCTATTGTAGGATTCAAGCGGGCCTTTGCTCATGCGAACAAATAAAATGATCTAGAGCATATTCAAAGCATCAGACGGCGGCCTCTTTCTACAGACAGACAGTTTTCCACATCAGAGCCGGTATCTCAGTCAAGGTGGGCCTCACACACACACACACACACACACACACACACACACACACACACACACACACACACACACACACAAATACACACACACACACACACACACACACACACACACACACACACACACACACACACACACACACACAGATTGAATAAGCCAATCAAGGCAAGTGATGGTTCTACCATTCGGCAGCTGTTGGGGTAAATTGCTCCTTGTGAGTCCCTTTGAAATAAAGCAAAGTTTGCAGAGCACAGCTGCAAAGATGTTTGATAATGTGGCCTTTGGAGGGCCACTGCCCGCCTGCCAGTCTGCCTTTTGAAGTGGAGAGTGCATGTAGCTATTGATGGCCAGTCACTGAGAGGGTAGCAGCCACTCTACTCTCCTCATACAAAATGTATGAAGTATCCCTTGTCAACAAGAGATGTAGCCGCAGTGTCTGTCTCCATACATTGACATTATAACAAAACCATGAAAAGGCTTCAAGGACTAATACTGAACGGTACTTCATGGCTATATCAATTCTCTCTCCCAAGTGTATCGTGTGTTTTTGTGTTGTCTGGTAAAGTTGGGAGCAGAGAGGAGATAGAATTTCCATTGTAATAAAAGTACTATTTTTTTCTATCCAAACGTGACCAGGGACATTGGAAGTATATTTTGTGAGGGGGTGCTGCCTAAAATATTGTGACGGGGGTGAAGGGGAGGCTGTGCCAGAGAAAATGTTGGATATCATATAGTGAGAGAGAGCAACGTAAGAGGTGGAGATGGAATAAGGTGAACACCTTGCGTTTTGGCTCATGAAATACTGATTGGCACCTCGCAATAAGAAATGCAGCCCTGTCTAATACTTTTTATTTTTTTTCATTTTGGTGCTCTTTGATATACTGGCAGCTTTCCAGAAGCTTGAATCTATTGGCTCTCTGGCCTCTCTCACCTTGCCGTTACCTGTCAGGTAATAATTAATAATATTGGGCATATGGTAATGGAGTTTGTGCCCAGGCCGTCTGTGTTTTATGAGCTGACAAAATGTCTCCTAAACAGGCAGCACTCTGATGGAGGGATAAGAGTCCAGTGGGAATAGTCTGGCCTGTGTCACTTGTAACACTGTCATACCAGCCCGGGTGGCAGGCGGGCAGGTGAGCAGGCGGCAGGCAGGCAGGCGGGCAGGGTGGCAGGCAGAGGGATTGGATGTCAAGAGACTGGCACAGACTGGCATAGCTAGGCTAGACTGGCCTAGGCTATACCCTCAGATAAATAACTCCCACCCCAGATGTTTTGACATTGATCTACACAAAATACCCCATAATGTCAAAGTGAACATTATTTTTTAGAAATGTTTACACATTAATTAAAAATGAAAAGCTAAAATGTCTCGAGTCAATAAGTATTCACCCCCTTTGCTATGCCACGCCTAAACTTTGCAACTTGCTAAAATACAAAAATGTCTTCAACAAGTTACTAAATAAAATAAGTTGAATTGAGTCCATCTGAGTGCAAGGATAATAGTTGATGGATAACAGATGTGATTTCAAAATGAAAATGTATGTAGGGTCTCTGATTTGAATAGGAATCAATTGCACACTGTGTGGATCAGGTTGTCACTATAAACTGAGCGATTTGAGAGGAAAAAGCTGCTCAGGAATGCTACTCTGAGGCCTGGGGAAACTTAAAAAACATCTACAAAGTTGAATGACTGAGAGAGAAAAAACTGTAATTGGGACAATATACACCCAGTCACTCTACAAAATTGGTCCATAGAAACTCTCCATACACTCAATTTGTAGTGACAACCTGTGTAATTGATTCCTATTCAAATGAGAGACCCTACAAACATTTTTATTCCGAAGTCACATCTATTATCCACCAGCTATTATCCTTGCACTCAGATGGACTCAATTAAAGTTATTTTATTTAACATTAAACATTTAAATTAAATCTATTTTAAAGTCAGGTTGTAACACAACAAAATGTGGATACTTAAAAAATACTTACTGAAGGCACTGTTAACACTGTAATCTCCAACCCCTTGCAGTTTGCATGAGGCTATTCAAGCACTACAATACAGTTTGTGCTATTAGACTGCTACTCTAGAAATAAAGTAATGTTTCTAAAAGTAGAGATTGTAAAAAAAAAAGTGTAGAGGATAAAGTAAGTTTGTATGGTTTCAAGAATCTAAAAGTCAATAATAACAGTCCATTCTCTACCCTAAATTGGGAGAATTGTCTGAGAGACTACAGCACATCAAACAAAATTATTCACTTCGGCTCTAATTCTCTTTAAGACTGTTCAGCCACATCCTAGCGCAGGGAAATCAAGATCCTGAGGCGTGTTTAAAAGGAAAGCTAAAGCTTAAATAGGCTAATATACTAAAGCTCTCATGATGCATTCGGGACCATGGGGGTCTAACCAAGTGGGCAAAACTCTTTCTATTGGACAGAGAAAATGGGTCCACAGGGTACTATGGAGAACAGCCTTCATAATTAGCTCTTAAGCAATTGGCTCAGATGATATGCATTTTATTGTGTTATTACAGTATGCTCTGCTGCTCAGCCAGGCAATGAAGTTTCTATAACTCTCAGACACTGAGGAAAAAATCTTGATGTATCTCACTCAAGGATAGCTATTGTCTTCTCTCTGCATCAGCAGAGATGATTCAGGCCAAATGATGGCGAGGTGAGTCTTCACACCAAAACAAAAAAAGTGTGGCTCATTCCAAAATTAATTGCAGCATTTCTGTATAGCAGAGTGGTGCTTGATTGACATTTAATTGACATTATTTTTGTAAGGTTGTGTGGTGTAGGACCCAGGAGCAGAGAGGAAAATAATAATCCTAACCCTAAGAAACCTGGACACTAGAGAATCTACTAAGACATAACCTGGAGGACCACTTAAGAGAACGGAACATATGACAAGTGTCAAGCTACGACACTGAACTAAAGAAAACACACAACTAAAACAGAGAGGTCCTTAATTAACAATGGGATCTCAATGCAGGCGACATACCGTAAAATGAATTTAGTAGCCTGGGTGTTTATTTGCTTTAACCACAGAGTGCACTTGGTGCGTATTGGAGACTACTGTTCAAGACCAGTGGTTATTCTGACACCCAACTGCTGCTCAAGCCTGGGATATGACATAGCTGAATATACTATACTGAGAACAATTATCCACCATTTATTTTTTATAGATACGGTAATCTATTATTGTATCAAAGCAGGCATAAATTAGCTGTCAGACTGTAGAATTGTATATACCGTTGCATCTGTTGCTCAGAATCAAATGCTTCTCTTTAATAATCTGGTAATATCAACAGAGAATCAATCTTATCAACAGAAAATACATTTCTTAGTCATGGCAAGCAGTTAAGGTCTACCATGTGCTGCCTAAAATGGCCACCCTTGTTTGAATCCTGTAACCCTTAAGCACATTCCATCTACTTGCCAGAGTTTGATGGTGCCAATTCAAGATTAGTCTTATTTGGGCTAATGTATCCCCTTGTATACTCAATATGCCCCTGTCCAGTCTTCAATAAAACTGGTTTCCTGCCTCATGCTTCCTCTGTCCTGACTAACAGCTCACATCAGTAGCAAACATTCCAACTAGCTATTCTATTACACATCTATTACAAGGCCACATTTCTGAACATTCTGCAGTAGAGATTCAGTGTCACTTTTTCTAATCAAAAGAGAATGTACACACACTTATAGTTACACTTATAGTTTCTCAAGGAAAAAACCCCTAATTACTTCAAGAAAATAACTCTGCACACTGGCATTCTTGCAAAACTCAGTTGTGTTTTCTTTTACTTTTTTTTTCTTTAACCTTTGACTGAATCAAAATGGAATTGACCTCAACACAACACTGAGGAGGCCCACAACATGGCACAGTCTGAACTATGAGAGACTGAGGGACATAAGGGTCACATCTCTGTAAACTTTGCGATAAACTTTGGGACAGCTCCCTCGCAGCCTGTGCTGTGACAAATGCCCACACTGAGCCGAAGGCCTCTCCGCCCAGAAGCACTGTCCAAACAAAGACTGCTTCAATAATGAAACACAGCAGCACCGAGAGAGCACAGAGCCAGTAGAGTGCCACCTCCCTCCCACGGTAAATCAGGCTGTGTCACCACCTGGGCAACACGGTCTGAGGCTTAGCCTGAGGGACTATCTTTACCTATGGTCCTTGAAGGGCACAGTTGCACCTGGTTTATATAAGCAGTGCCAGTCTAACCTGCTTTAGAAGCATAGTTGAATAAGTCTCTTTATAAAGTGGTTGAGCACTCTTTACTGCTGGATAGTATTGTTTGGAGAGTGGTGTTGCTATGGTCTATTTCTATGGGTGATTACATTAAGGCCATCAATATCTGGATAGTAATTTCACAGAGGACTAATTTTCCAAATTAAAGGCTGACGCCCTGTTTGGAAGCAGTCATAAACTACTGTAGGTGTGACACAGCCCCTCGCAGACCTTATCTCATATTTCAGTGTATTGCTGCTGTAATGCATGTCAGTGGCGTTGATGGAGCCGGTACAGTAAATAATGTTAATGGCTAAGGGAGAGACTTAGCATATAACACTTGTTAAATGCCTCACTTTAATGTTGTGACTATAAATTCTAATGACATCTAGTCTCATTAGATAAATGATCACCTTGTGTATGCTAACTGACAACACATGAGAAGGGCCTCTGACTGATGACTGAGATTTAGAAAGGAAACCATCACATCCATCCCTTATCCAATTAAGAAAATCAATTGTGAAGAGATATTGAAAATCCTGCACTAGGGCTGTAATAAAAAAAAATCCTGCACTGTTCATTCCTGTAATACTTCTAAAAAACCCTCTGACTTTGTGACAGATGGCACGATCACCTCCATTCACCTGCTGAATATGCTGCAGTAGCTACATACATTACTTAATAGCAAAATCGAGGCATAAATCAAAAAAAGCCTTTGTCATTTTGTTAGTGCAGGGGCCTCATTTCATGTCCACAAAGGAAGGCAATATCCTAATATGAACATCGGAGGACAATGGTGGCTCCCAGAGTTTTTGTTGGCATACTGTAAGTCAGACCGATAGGATCCTTCTCCAGAAACCTATTTAAAAAGTCAATGCAATGCGATAAACCTGATGGGGGGAAGGAGAGAGACAAATGGGAGAGACATTCAACAGTTTTAATGACGTTAAAATGGCCTCATCAGAGAATTGATGGCTTTTGAGCCAGACAACAGCACAAATGTTTGGGATGGCAAGGTAATGTGGAGAAGTATCCCCATCATTCAAAATGTCTACTAGACACTCACACAACTGTAAGGACAGCAAGCACCCCCACATGCCCATAGAATGGTTGCTTGTTGTTATGCACGTTGTCTTTTCCGACTGGGTAGGACTATTTTGTGTTGAGTTGTTGCCTATGCTAGCTTGCAACATTGAAGAAAATGGAAGAAAACCTGAAGGAAAAACTGCATTCTGTTTTTTAGAGCTCCACCCAAGCAAGGTATTTGGTTGGTTTGACATGTTGTGAGGCTTCACTCATTTCAAACAAGTTTCCACCCCTTTGCAGCGACTATCTGCAAAGGATTTCACCAGGCTTTCTGAACTAGGTCTCAACGAGGTCACAGACCATTTAACTGACTAAATGTCAACGTTGCTCTGCAGACAGGAGTAGGCTGTAGTAGTGGAAAATACATATCTTGAAATCATTTAGAGGTGGGACAATTAAATGGGTTATTTTTTGGTAGGATTCGAATTTGATTCTATCACACCTCTGCTCAGATGTTGTTGTTGTGTAGCAAATTCCCTATTAATCCAAGAGGAGTATTAAGGACTGACTACTTTGAGTCAGGTAGAGGGAATATTCTGTGAAGGTTACTTTGCGTGCACATTCATTGCTTAAGCTTTATGTTCAATTTCATTTTCAAATGTCTGTGTTAAGAAATATCCTTATATCCATAAAATGTTTGTTTATTTCCTTTGATTTCATTTTACAGGTAGAGGTAAATAAAACATTCCTACTGTAGTTCATTAAATCTAAACTGGTTAAGAGAAATTAAGAAAGCTGCAAAGTGAAAAAAATGACCCTACCCTCAAGCATACCTGAATCCTAAAGACTTCCCCTCAGAAAAACACTGCCATTTATCAGAGGCACTGTCTGCCACAGCGCCAATTAGTTGCTTCCCAACTGTGCTGAGGCCCACGCTTCTCTCTGTTCTCTGTTGGTTGTTCACGCTCGGTTTCACATGCACCATGGTCCTATCGCCCCTAGCCGCAGCCACGACCTAAACAACAGGTCCACAACTTAAGTTGCAGCACAACTTAAGCAGACTGTGCTTTTTTTTTTGCTGGCACAGGGCTATTGTAGGTCTGTGTGTGTGTGTGTGTGTGTGTGTGTGTGTGTGTGTGTGTGTGTGTGTGTGTGTGTGTGTAATGCAAATGCAGAGGGTACTGTAACCTCCTTGCAAGGTCATGGGTGGCAGGAGAAGGAGAAGAGACAGCACCTTTGCAGTACAGTATGTGAATGCCCCAGTGGTAGGCAAGATGTGTGAGTTATCTTTGCCAAGTCTTTGCCAGGTCTTGCAATGTACATTGCATAGTTGCAGCGACTGCTGACAATAAGTAGATATAGAAAGAATGATTGCATGCTCAGCTCCTAAAGAATATCACATATCACAACTTTGTAACTCATAGCAGGGGTAGAATGAAGGCAGCCATAATACCTCACTTTAGCTGAGTAACTTAGCAAGTGATCCATATGGGCCACAACTTTGCCATTTAGGAGCTACCCTCTGTGCTAGGGGTTAGCGTCATCTTCTGTAACATGCTTACCCCAATTACCGCAAACTCCTGTCCTCACAAGTCTGATGCTTTACCTTCATTAGCCCCCATGGTTTCCTCTTTGAATTAACACACAGACACACACAGAGATAGAGACCCCCCCCCCGAACCCTAACCCTAACAACCCCACACACACACCAGATCTTTTGTTGCTAGGCAGCACTTTGCTTGGTGTTTAAAGCTCCACTCTAGTCGATTAAATGTAAAATGTGTATCATTCCTACAATAAGCATCTAATAAACTAATGTCAATGAGAATGTTTTAAAAGAGAATTGTCAATAACTATTCTTTTATTTTGATTTATTTTCCTGACCCTCTTTTTTTCTTGGAAAACAAACAGCTTGTCACTGTATGTGTTTACATAAATCATTAATATTCATGTTCCACAGCCCTGATTGGCTGACACAATGGTCACTGCCTCGTCCTTTCATGAGAACCAAAACAAACCCCACATGAAATGACAGTAGCTAGCAAACACAATGGTGCGAATGAGTCTGAACCTGAATGGGAAGACCTCAAAAATGCAAAACCACTGCAACAGATAGAGCCCTGCATGTATCCCAATCATAAGTAGTGGCTAATTGAAATAGTAAGCAAGCTTGCAGACGTCAGCTTTGAAATCGATTTATATTCCGATAACCAGCTTGCTAACTAGGCTACTTCAGAACTATGAATCATGTATGGTTGCACATTTACTTTTACTGCACATATCCTCCCCGTTGCTACACAGACAAAGACAAAGGGTGATTGGCTACTCAAATGAAGCCCATTTCCAACATCAAGACAGGGGCCAATGCCACACCTTAGAAACAGCACAAAAAAAGAGTGGGATTTTGAAAATGTAAACTTTGTAAAACAATGCAAAACATACATTTCACATTTTCACAGTTTTTATTCAATATACCACTGTGCAAAGAACATTCAAAAGACAAGAACATTTGAATTTAAACTAGAGTGGGCCTTCAATAATGATAATAATAATAATGCATTTATTTTGTATAGCGCTTTTCTCAGAACTCTAATACATAATCGGACCTAGCCCAGATCTATGCTGTTATTCATTGTACAGCTTGCTGCCAGTGCCACAAGGCTGCCTACCTGGGAGCGAGTGACTTGGCACTGTGTGGAAACCTGTTGAATGCTGTAAGTGTGATGACTAGTTTGCTGACTAGTACTGTCACGTTTTCAACAGGCAAAAAACTGTCAATTTAGATGCACCCCCTCTTTGTCAAGAGCATGCATCTCTTCATTAAAAAAAAAAACATAAGAGTTTATTTTAAAATTTCATCCAATGCACAAGGCTGTAAACTGAACTGTTGAGAGTAAATAAGAACAGTGGCAACCCTTGTGATCTTGCATTCTCCCAAGAAATATTGTACACAATGAGAGTACAAAACAGATCGAATACTTTCAAAATACACTGCTTCATTTCTCCCTGGCTTTAGCCACATAACACATACTGTACAGTACCATCCCAGGGCAACGTGACTCACTCTTTTCAATTTGGGGTATCGGTTTAAAACAGGAACATTGTGACAAACGAGTATCCACGGGCAATGTAAATAACTGCCCCGGGACCTCTCTGAAACTACACTGGTTTATCTGAAGACTCCGTCTGGGCTGGAAATCTGCTTGCGCAGGCATACTGTCAAACTTGTGAGAGGGGGACTTAAAAGATGTTGAGGAGAAATATAACCGCAGGACAAGGATGATAAGAGGATCTAGTGCAATTAATGAGAAAGATAAAGCATGCTGTAAGACCCCGGTGTAGGAACTGAGGTCAGAGTGTCAGGATCAACTCCAGGAGACGTCATTCTCTCTTTCTACAGTATCTCTCTCTCTTTCAAAGGAGGCAACAAATATGCATTCGACTATACAGTGTAAGGACAATGAATTGTCATGTTCCATAAAACTAAGCCATTCTATACGGCCAATAGCACACTACTATTATATAGTATGTGTATGATGACTATTAGATAAAGTCTTTAAGTCAGATATAATGGACAAAAGCTTTGAATGAGCAATTAGTAAGAACCATAAGTCAGAAAGGAAGCTGAGCACCGTGATATCTACTTCACTACACAATCTCCGCATCCAATAGAACTATTTTTGTTGACTAAAGTAAATACAAAAAAAACCCTTCTTACACCTACCTTCTCTTTCTGCATTTTGGATTTCCTTGCGTTCTGTACAAGTCTTCTCCCGAGCTTCTTGGCATACCAAATAGAAGCAAACATACCAGCAGCAAAGAAATAAAACAATTGTCTTGGATTGAGAGCCTAAAAGGCTCTGCCTGCGTATCTGTTAGAGAGACTATTCCTTGTCGTTATATTCCACAGGCAAAAGGGAGAAAGAAGGAGGGGGGGGGGGAACGAGAGGGGGAGCAGGAGTGAGACTTGAGAATAGGAGTCTCTCTCTCTCTATGCGTCTCAGCACAGCAGAGGCAGGTTTCTCTCTCTCACCCACACATACTCACAGTGAGAGAGAGAGAGGAGAGAGAGAGGGAGGAGAGAGAGCGAGAGGGAGACCCCACATCAGCATCTGCAGCTTTATTTACATATCACAGAGCAGAGCCAGAGAGCATATCTTAGCATCCTTAGCACTTATCTAGCCCTGATAAGTGCCTGTCTGCAGCCCTAGCACCCAGGGGAGGGTCTGCTATCACCTATCCCAGCGCAGTGCATCATCCTGGGGCCACTCTCCTTCTCCATTCCTCCCTCCTCCCTTAGGCAGCAGGGCAGAGGAGGGGGGAAGGCTGCTGCTAAATCAATGCTGCCTTCCAGCATGGCAAGTTTCTCTCTCACACATACGCATGCACGTGCACACACACGCATACACACACACACACACACACACACACACACACACACACACACACACCGCCGTGGCATAACGACCCTCTGGGGAACACAGATAGGCTGTTTTCATGAGTCACAGTGGGTAGGTAACCCTTGTTTTCATCATAAACAAAATAACTATTACTCACAGATAGATTCAAGACATTGTCAAAAAAAATTGACATGCTCAACATATTGCTTATGTTTTGTTCTTTTCTTTGAGGAACATCGAGTCACTTGAACAATATAAAAACAACTAGGACCACCACTCAAATTACTATCCCAATTATTTGTGATGTTATAGACATACAGTGGATTCCCGGGCAATGATTTCAAAATGAAAAATAACATACGGCAGTACTGAATCAAATCTATATTTTGATTAAACGTTGTTTTCCTCTTATTGACAAAAAAAACAGCTGACAAGGTTGCAGTGGCACAGAGCGACACCTCATCTTTCAGCAGTGAAGGATGTGGCATCGGCTCATGTCACACCTCATAGAGAGCTTATTAACATAACCACACCTCATAGAGAGCTTATTAACATAACCACACCTTAAAGAGGGCATATTAACATAACCACACCTCATAGAGGGCGTATTAACATAACCACACCTTATAGAGGGTGTATTAACATAACCACACCTTATAGAGGGTGTATTAACATAACCACACCTCATAGAGGGCTTATTAACATAACCAAACCTCATAGAGGGCTTATTAACATAACCACACCTCATAGAGGGCTTATTAACATAACCAAACCTCATAGAGGGCTTATTAACATAACCACACCTCATAGACTTCTCATGAACACAACCACACCATACTTAATTTCTCAGTGCCCAATCAATCGCCTGGCACACACACTTCAAACAACTCAACCGCAGAGGAATACCATCTGCAGTCTAAAGAGACATACTGTAGACCATGTCCCTGACAACTCTCTAAATAGTGTCTGTTGGCTTCTATCACTTAAGAGCAGGCACATTGTGAGCTTTCGAGAGGCCTCTGGGTCCTCAGAGAGGATGACGTGATTCAGCTGAGAAATGATAAGCAGTGGGGACGAAAAATGATCAGCCTACTGTATGTCTGTAGAAGACATGTGCTTCTTGCAGTGATGGAGTCTTGATCTAATGGACCACTTGAGACCATACAAATGTAAAATGTCAATGTTTAATTCTGAAGGCTGTACAGTATATCATTGACAATGACAGATGAGGTCAACTAAGGATGGAGACTTGATGTTTTGGCACAGCTACAGTGCATCATACAGTGTGTTGTTGGTACTTACAAACCAGGCAAATTATTGTTTTCCTTATTTTTAAGATGTCTATTTCCCAGTGGGTCAAACACGCCAGCACGTTTGTAAACTCAGCAAATAAGGATTTGAATGTTGACACAATAATAAAGACACTTTGCATTAATGAGCTTGTATTGCGATGACCAGCTGAATGCAAATGATGTCTGAACAGCAAGCCACAAACAAAGCACCAAAATGATGTGTTGTCATGGACTGTCACTGCAGGTAATGCATATTATTATGAGGTTTTGCATATCCAACTGCAAACATCTCCTGCTGTATTCACACAAGATATTCCCTCGCATGCATTTATTCTATTCCCGCTGTGGTATGGAAGTCGGCCTTGCCTCTTGTCTATTAATTACAATCGTCTATCATGTGTCCTCTTTGTTGAGTTACATGGACAGCCTCAGTGTAATTGTCTCATATGTCTAAAAATGGCCCAGCCTCTCATATGAATGTGCTTTTTATGGATCCGTGCAGTGGATCATCAGTCTCTGAACTTTTCTAACTGCCAGTGGACTTCCCTACAACATTGGTTCTGATGTCATTACTGTATCATTTTTACTCAGCCTTACTTGGCCTTATCAGCCCCTTCTGTATAAATGAGGTTCTCTGTTCATTCCCAGTAAAAGGAACATTGTTGTCCATTGCCTATAACCACATCTTCGAAAAACACAACAAAATTCATGTGACCATTCATGAGAGTATCTCAAAAAGGACTATTCCTTTTATTGGAATGTAATGCTCTGTTTTGTTAAATATTACAGAGGCTTCAACAATCAGGGCTGAGACTCCTGGTACTGTAGGTGACAATGTCCTCCTCAGTGAAAGTTTGGAGTGTGACCCGTCGTCACCAGGGTTGGATGAGTCCATGGCCATCTGGAGGATCAGCCTGGTTGTCCCAGGGTTCAAAGTGATACGCTGTCTGGAGGACACACGGGTAAACAGTCTGCCGAGGGGGTTAGGGAGAGGCGGGGGCACATCACACAGCTTCTCGTCCTGCCACCAGTGGCCTTGCAAGGAGGTTGCCCTCTGCATTTGCATTCACATATATACATACACATACATATACACACACACACACACACACAAACACAAAAACAAACACACACACACACACACACACACACACACACACACACACACACACACACACGTGTTTGATTGCATTCCATGCATTACAATGAGCCGTCTTCGGATTTCTGCCTCCACTAGCCTACCCTGCTGTACACTACACATTCATGACAATGACATGACACCTTAATGAGCACAACATACTGATTTATAGGATGCATGCTTACAGTATGTAAAAAAGTTAACGTTGGAATACTAACTTTGAGCTCTATTACTGTACATATAAAATATGGTCGGAAAGTGTGGGGCTACATGACGCAGGAGGAGACACAGTAAGGGTTCACAGGGGCAGTGTCTCTGGATGTCCATCCGGGCACATAATACATAATGGTGCACAAAGGAATCCTGTTAAAGCTGTCAGTCATACTCAGAAATAGCTTGGGCTCTATTTAAACAGGGAGATTAGGAGATGTACCAGCAGAGTCAGGCACATTACACAACAAGTCAACCTGCATCCTCTCAGACCATCCTGCGCATACACACAAACACAAACACAAACACAAACACAAACACACACACACACACACACACACACACACACACACACACACACACACACACACACGGACACGGACACGGACACGGACACGGACACGCACACGCACACGCACACGCACACACACACACACAGCAATCAGGATTAGTAGGGAGGGATGCTCCACCCCACCTATATTTGAAATACAGCAAAGCCCTGTCTTAGCAGCATAAAGCTTGCCCCAAGCCAAGACAGCTGGGTGTACACACACACCCCCCCCCATGCACAGACCGCACTTACAGTCCAATATGTATATTATAGAAGCAATACACGCACATACAATACATACATTAGGTACTATATTTAGAAGTGGCAACATGTCTGAATTTGGGAATTGCTCATTATTTTCCATTTAAACAAATAAATGTATTGATTGTTTCAGCAAGTACTAAAAACACCCATCTCACTCACTCACTCACTCACTCAGGTACACAGGTTGATGCTGTCAAACTTACAGGGCTGCCTATTGATTGAGGTTAACATATTGGCCCGGCTGATGACCTTGACTTGTTGGATGCTATGCCGTAGCCATAGCAATAGAAAAGAACACACACACACACACACACACACACACACACACACACACACACACACACACACACACACACACACACACACACACACACACACACTCACACACACACACACACTCACATCATTATGCTCACATCATTATGTGAGCAGCTGCCATAACTGTAGTGAAGGGGAGGGGCCTAACACACTTTTTAAGCACAAATTACATTTATTTTAGTTAATCTGGATATCAGCGGTGTCAGAGCCAGTTTAGCTTTATGGTGACTGGGTGCATGATCAGACAGCAGGGACCAGGCCCACAACCCTAGCCAAAGGTCAGCCACCCTGATGGGGGTGAAACAGTTCAAACAGCCCCTGAGTCTAGGCCCAGCAGGAAACTCTGCGGCTCTTCAGGTGGCTAGAACTATTTGTAGCCCTACCTCTCAGACTCTGGCTTTTTGACTAGCCCTCTGGCTCTGATTTGAGCTATTTCTATAACTTTTTGACTAGCCCTCTGACTCTGATTTGAGCTATTTCTATAACTTTTTGACTAGCCCTCTGACTCTGATTGTAGCTATCTGACAAGCCCTCTAGGTCTGATTCTATCTATCTGACTTGCCCTCTAACTCAAAAGCTCTCTGACTCTACTTTTACTCTCCTGCTGTCCCCACAGTAAGTACTATATACGGTTATTCCCCTGTTCAGAATATCTACTTTGGATCTCTAATGATGCTCTTATTGTAGTTCCAACTAGCCATCTATCGCCCGCTTCACTCTCACACATATGAGAGTGATGTAAAAGCCTTGATTCAGCCAAGGCTGCTGCATCTCCATCACACACAACAAGAGAGTTCAAAAGACAAATTAACCTTAAGACAAATTTACCTTTTCCCCTCTCCATCTAAGAGCTGGGGCAGAAAGAGCAGTACCAGAGAACTAATCTAACTGAAGACTTTCTCCTCCAACAATGTGGGAGGACCCGTTCAATATTGAAAGTTTAATTGTCATTCCTTGCACACATGGAGTTGTCATTACACTTAACACATTTTCACAGATGGATTTTCCATTAGAGGAAACCAAAAGTATTTTAAAGTAGAAAAGCAAAGTAAAGTAACGGTAAAGCTTCCAAAATTAACTCTCCATCCACTCTTCATCAAGGCTGCCATAAGCACTTACCCTCTTTTGCAAGTACATTTTTGGTGGATCACTTATTGTGTAATAATAGACAACCCACAGTTCTCTCACACAGTGGATGATTCCACTAGGTATAATTTGCAGTGTGTTATTTTGTGCAATCTCGTTTAATGGCAAGGGACTGCTAAAAGAAAATGTCAAAAATGCTTTCAGTGGTACACACATACACACACACACACACACACACACACACACACACACACACACACACACACACACACACACACACACACACGCACACAGGTGATAAAACAGTGACCACACCCATTGTACAGTGACCACACCCATTGTGTTAGGCATATGGGCATATTTCAACTGGCCGAACAGAAAACACCATTAAAACATAGAATGAAATGCAAACATTAACACCACTGGATAAATTTACCAGGTGTTTCATGGGAGATAAAGGCATTCTAGCACTTAGAGACCACAGAGCAAATCAGGAGTCAGAAGAGCATCCAGATGTGGCCAGGGGTGGTCCAGTGGTCTAGCACCATGGCCTACAGTGCACACAGGTACCCGTGTTGGTATGGGTTTGAATCCAGCCTATGCCCTGCTGACATACCCTCTCCTCCTTACATTCCTGTCTTTTTCCATCATCTATATCCAATAAAAACGGAAAAATATGGGAGTGGGACAACCTTTAAAAAGAAGAAGAGCGTCCAGATAATAAGGTGCATTGATAAGAGCACCCTGTGTAGGGCAAAATGGCTTCAGCTGGCAGGGTTTTCAACCATTGTGAGCATGCATGTTTCAGCTCCAGCACCCATAACCCAAGATCTGCCAGCAGCAATACTGTCCTGCATCCCACTGCAGGCTTGCTTCTGAAGCCAAGCAGGGTTGATCTTTGGATGGGAGACCAAACAGGCTGCTGGAAATCGTGTTGGTACTATAGGCCAGTGCGAGGCATTCATCCCTCTGATCTAGGAAGACCAGAATGCCCAGCAAAAAGAATGGCTTCCATTGGATGAAATGTTCAACCGAGGTCTTAACTCCCCATAGTCACTAAAGGTCCCACAACTGCTGAATTTGACTGCATCGACAATTTACATATTCAGAGGGGCAGCATAATAGGAAGGATCAATTAACAACAGACATTTAACAAGCCAGAAACAGAGTGGTCCACAAATCTGCCTATCAAAATGAGCTGGCTGTTACTAAGCCACTGCTGTCTGGTCAGGTGGCGTCTAAAACTTTACATGTATGATTCAGTGGCATCAAAGAATCAAAGATATTCCAGGTGAGAAAATCCCACAAGGATATCCATATCAATACAATCATATGGTGTAGCGGGCTGTCATTACATTAATTCTTAGTGTAGCATGTTGCCAATCTCTCCTTATTACTATTTGATGAGCTGAGCAGTATTGCACCCTGATGAAGTGACAGTGTCCATTCTGAATGTCAGGGACTAAAAAGAAATATTAAGAATTAAGGGATGAGAGCATCATTGGAATAACATGTTGGTAATAACATTTTTTAAAAGGTTAATACTGTACTTAAATCACATAATTGACCTGACTTTCTCCACTTTTCTTCCTTTTTCTTTTCATTTTTAAAATAAAGCTTGTTCAAGCACTGATAGAGAAATTGAGACAAATGCTGCTGAAGACAAGCACCTTTCAAAGAATCTCTCTCAGGTGATAGCCGGACATCAAGATATTTTTTCCCTAATTAATGCAAACACAAATGCAGCCTAGTTAAATATTCATTCAGTATCCCTCCTGTTTGTTGAAGGTGACCTTGTGAGCATCTGGTATAGCGTGCAGCCTTTTCTACTGCAAACTGTAATTGCTGTACTGTTAAAATACACTACAATAAACCCATCAATCAACATAAGGTCTACTGTGCTTGTCTCTCTCATATTGCTTCCCTCTGTAGTTTTTGCTTCCCTCTGTAGTTTTTTGCTTACCATAGGTCTATGTAATAACAGATAACTTTAACCAGTGCATTTAGATTTTTTTCATGAGTCATAAAATGGCACCGTGTTTTAAATTTTGTTGCTCATAGTGTAGCACTTTACTGTACCATAACGGCATATGCACTTGGTGGGGTGTCGTGGAGTGAGAATTCAAATCCACACCACTTCCATACCTTACCAAAGTGACACCAACCTAGCAGGTGACAGGGACAGGTCTTTTTCTCACCTTTCAAAGCTGTCAACAAATCCCAATAGGTGGAGACATATCAACACTCAAGTCTTTGATTCTTGTCACCTGGAAGTAGATGAGCTGAAATTGTTGCATTAAAGTCATACAGTAGGTACTTGAAGGGATGGCCATGATGGCAGCAGGAAAGGCCAAGTTGATAGTTTGGCCAGAACACAGGGCTATAAAAATCATGAATGGTAAATGTGTCCAATCACACAGATGTTCAATGATACCACTTGCGCTATTGACTTTGCCTCACCAGATAGAATATGGCTGGTGAGTCAATGTCATCAAAAAAGGATTTATCACACATTTAAAACGGAAAAGAGGATAAAAAGCACCTCATCTCATCGTATGGCCCCTGCAAAAACTCATATATTCTAGGAATTGAATTCCTATGATTCTGTGTTCTGATGGAAGAGATATACAGCCCAATGCATTTGTCATCACCATATACAGTAGCACCGACAGCTGACGCAACCGTTTTCAAGGACACTTGTCAACAATTAATTGGGTTTGCCTCATGTGCAAACAGATATAAGCTTCCACTTGAACTTTGATACCATTTCTCAGATGAGAGATATTCCTCTACAACTGAGAGCAGCAAATCATCTGCCTCCGGAAGTAAGACATGGCACACCTTTTCTATTACCCTTTTAAATTGTTTACTGTATGTGTCCAGAATACTCACATGGCCTGTGCATGTCAGCCATGACACCCAATACCCCTTCAAAAATTGTTGAATAGATTAATGAGGTAATCTCAATTGAAGACCCCTGGGCCAAATTCATTAAGGCCAAGGGTTGTACACTTCAACCCAAGGACTATGGTTTTAACTAATCAGATGAAAAAAGGATGACACATAGAAACAAGTAATATGCTAATGTAAAAAGTAAATAGCCTTCTAATAGGATTTACAATGACCAAGAAGAGCTATATTACTGCTTGATGCTACAGTAATCCCTCTTTCTTCGTAATACTTTGGAGGTTCTGTTCACTGTCATACTGCATAGTTGATAGAGTCTCTGTGTACTGTACAGTGCAAAAAGATCAACTATCAGTGAGTGTGCTAAAAGGAAATGCTCTGCAACTAACTGATATACTGGTTGGTAGATGTGTTCTCATCCAAACCCCATGATATTACTGTGGTTTGTCAGAGGCATGGCATGACCCAATCAAGGCCTCCCATTATAGGGATAACGAGTGTGAGGAATAATTATGACAACAGGGAGTTGTGATGGAGACAGAGACCCAATTTGAGACTGTTTCTTCCCCCTAGGAGAGCAACCCACATGATGGAGCCTGCTCCCACGAATGGACCATTTCCCTGACAAACATCAGTCACCTACTGGGCCTTAGCGTTCATTAAACCAACGCTTATTACTCTCAAAGTTCACAGCGCTTGATTGACGCAGGGGTAATTGCCACTGCAAGATTCATGCATTTTTGCAAGCAGATATTACCACGGAAGCAGACTGTGAATCAATAGCACGGCGGCGTGAATCGATATCATCTTTTCTGAATCAGTCTCTCCCAAACAATTTTGCTTTGAGTGGAGAACACACCACTCACAGCAGAAGAACCCCCAATTCTCCCCCCGCCTGTACAATTACACCCCTGTATTAAAGCTATTTGTCATTGAGAGTCCCAAGGCTAAGAGAAACAAATGGGAGAGCGCAGATTCATCGTCCTTGGCCAGCCCATGACTCATGTATAATAGAAGAGAACTGCTTTTCTCTCTAATTCACTCCTCTCTCTCACTCTCTGCATAAAGGATTGACACCAGGTTTGCTGGGGAGCCATGAGGGAGCCGCCTTGCCTGGAAATTACATCTAGAGAAAGTCGATAGTTATTTAATCAGAGGTGTAGGGCAAGAACGGTGCAGAGGAAATGGCTGCGATTGTGTGAGAGGTAGGAGAGGGTGGGCCGCAGATGGACTGAGAGAGGATTATGGGGTTCAGACACGGACACAAGCCTAACAGTGTCCACTAGTCCCCACCCCTCCTCTTGCACCATGGGGGGTCACCTGTCGAAGGGCGAGGCAATGGTTGAGGCAAAGGTGTGACCACAATACACACACACACACACACACACACACACACGCACACACACACACGGACACGCACACGCACACGCACACGCAAAAGGAGCACTTTCTTAAACAGTACAATAGCTTGAGAGTACTTTGCAATTCAGTAGTTCACTGATGCTGAGATGGCTAATGAGCATCATAACAAATCTATATGATTTAGAATATTTTTCTTTACCCAGTTATACCCTGGAATTATAGAACTGAAAGTGTACTAGTATGTGGGTGTATAACAAACATTGTTGATGACTTATTGAACAGAAACAAAGCGAAAGATGATAGAATTTCATAACATGTCATAATAGCCTTTTTATCATACTCATTAAAAAACAATTCACACACTGCGATGGAAGTGTCAACGTATGATAGTAATAATGGTAAAAACAAAAACAAGCTGGTTATATGCAGGGTCCATATTCATGAACATTTATGAATTACCACAAGTTGCAATGCCTACAATATGTACAACCCAACAGAAGATGATGGTTACTTTGGTGACTGACTCTCCAAACAACATCACAATGATGGATGATGAACACACATGAGTTTATAACCTGAGTTTGCTCAGGTTACGAGGGATGATGAAACATCGCGGAGACGTAAGAAACCACACAAAATGGCTTCATCCGAGTTTGGGATGTTACCGTTCAAGAAATAAACAACACAAAATAAACATTTTAAAAGAGCCAACCATGCATCATGGCTCATCAACATCTGGGCATAGAGACCCCAAAATGCACAGGGGAATAAAAAATAAAGAAATCTCCCAAAGAAAAAATAAAAACTTGCCAGGTAGTTTGCTGCAGTCACACCCGGGTATGTAAGATCAAAACGGGTAACCAGTGCAGGCTGCAAGTAAGAAATGAAAGACAAGATCACTAGCCAGCCTACGTAGTAGGAGAAAGAGAGATGGTTAACACATGAAAGATAGAGAGGTATCTGTGATTGAGGACCCAGTCATACTGCTTGTGCCAAGGTAGCGAGAGAGAGGGAAGGAGAAAAAGGAGGATGCAGAGGGATGAGAATGAGAGGAAGTGAGCGAGTCTGACTTCCTGCATAGTGCAAATGAGGAAGAGCCTCTAAGTGCCTGGTGTGATAAACTCTGCACCTGTTATTTCCATAAGGGGATAAAAGGCCAAAGCAAAGCCAACATATTAAACTGTTGAAATTCCTTTTATTTTTATATTCCTCTTATTCATACTTTCATGCTTTATTCTCTCTTGAAAATAATAGGTGCAAGGTTTGCACTGGTTTAAACGCTTAGTTAATCTGACCCTTTGTGCTAAGTGCTGTAGCATTGTGGTAGTTTATTTTGATTTCCATGTTGCTTTTTCAAACTTACCAACCCCAAAGCAAGCTACATAGGTAAGTGTCATTCACTGTGCAAGGCCAAATGCCAGTTAACCTACTACCCTGCCAAAGCAGGGGAGATACAGTAGAACCAGGTGAGTGAGTTAGTCCTTACTGTATCTGCAACACGATCAAGACAGTTTTGCTGTTTCTCGAATGCGAAACTGTGACACAAGTATGAGGAGAGTACAAGTTATTCCTCATGGCTCAGTCCCTGGCATTTTAAGGGGAGATCAAAATGACAGCTCACCGTCCAATTATCTCCCCCTCATGGATTCAAATGCATTGGATTGGTGCAAAAGGGAGTTCACATTATATTTCTTACACCATTCCAATGGGGGAGTGAATGAGTGCATACTGGGGGGAATCTGACCTCAACCATAGCTTCCAATGAAACTGTCCATGCTAAAAGATTAAAGAGTAAAAGAGTAAAACCAACTTAGGTGGGATGTGGGAGTGTCAATGGGATTTGAATATCAAAAAAATATCTTGGAGAAGCAGCAATTTGGCAGACAGTTTCACACACCACAAAATCCCATTTTAACCCTATGACTATCTCAATGATATGTGCAATGCACGTTCTTATACAGTAGTATTGTGGCTACTCAACTTTCATTGTGTGAACTATAAAGCACAAAACATAGCAATGTAATCTTCTTTACTTTGCATACCTAAAAGACTCAGTATTGTTGGGGTGTTTTTGATTAGTTCACAGCCCGTCAACTTGTTTATGTTTAAACTGTCCAATCAGCTTAATGGACCGCTTGTGTTAAGAGTTGTGCAATGTTGTGTCAAATTACATGCCTACACTCATAATTATGTAATGTCCAGGGACAGCCATGGTTTAAGATGATCTTCTGTCAGCACCTCCATCACTGTGGCAATGGAGATGGGATAGATTTCTCTACCCTCTCTGCAAATATAGCTGTCATCACCTTATTCACATAGGGATACAAAACTGTCACAGCTGTCATTAAAGGCACTCTTTAAAGAGTAAAACACATTTAGCTTTCAGTTTGTGAAAATATTGGCTAAATAATGCAGAAGAAATTGAGGCATCTGAAAAGTTATGAAAGCAAGACGATACTTTAATTAAAACCAAAGCCATAATATTGAGTTTCCTGGTGGCAGTTGATTTAGTGCTATCATTGAGAGCAAAGTTACAGCCTTTTATGCGCACAATGGAAAACGCTGATGTGTGCTTTTCTCTGCCATGTTGCTTTCCTTCTAAAGTTGTGTCACAGAGTTGCCACTTTATCTTCTCACAATCCATCCTCAGGGAGATTTACAAAAAAACATCCACCAGGTGCCGACACCTCATGTCAGATATTTCTTTATCTTATTAAGCAAGATGTGGGAAATGGATGATACAAGGGAATCAGAGGGATTGTCCAGCATGTGGTTGAGACTTTGGCGATGAAAGAATCAGATGTCTGTCAGTAATATTATCATGGGCCAAATCAGCCCACAAAAGATTATATTTGCTGGAATACATAGGCATCAGGACCTGAGGGTATCTGCCTCTTACAGGGAAGTACTGCATAAGTAATGGGACAGTGAAGCATTTTTTCTTCTTTTGGCTCTATACTATAAATATGGATTTGAAATCAAACAATTACTATGAGGTTTAAGTATAATAATACTACTAAAACTACTACCAATAATAATAATGTATTACATGTTTTTTTATTATACAAGAATAATCTCAAAGTGTATATAAAAAAAAGATAAAATAGAAAAACTGTAAAAAAGAAAATTAAAAAAAGTATAATAATTAAGATATATATAAAATAAATCCAGTAGGCTGTGTAGATCAGTGAGAAAAAAAAATCCTAATTTAATATATTTTGATTCCAGGCTCAGGGACAACAAAAGGTGAACATTTTGAAAGGCGGTGTAGACTTTCTATTGGCACTGTACATGTATGTCAAGTTGATGTGTTATTTTGTACATTATTTTTCAAGGTGTTTTATACTATAAAATACTGTTGTAGGAAATTCTGATTCTACATTTTGTGAGAAATAAACCAGGTTTACAGGTTCTGGGGCAACAAAATGGGAACATTTTGAAAAGGGGGTATAGACTTACTATAGGCACTGTATGTAAATTATAAATTCTATACTCAACAATACAAGTAAAACACTAAGTGCATTAGTGTTAGATACACAAGGACCCCAAACACTCCCAAGGTATCCTTCTGTTCCTACATTGCCTCCAGCTGGTCCACAATGTGGTAAACGAATCAATGGCAGTTACATTGATGCTTACTTACAACTTAGCACTCAGCACCACCTACTGCTCATCTTATTTATTACAACAAGAAAACTGATTGAATACTAGAGTACAGAGAAGAAGAGAAGTGAGCTGTGAGGTGTCATCAGGAACACATACCCTTTTTGAATGCTGTCTCTAATGAAAACATAAGTCTATGGTACATTTTTACCTTTATTAGGTTGTTTAATTAAAATGTTGTTCTAGATATGAAGCTGAAATAGGCTTACCGATACATAGCCATTAAAGATAAATATACAAGTTATATGCATCCCATTTAAAGAACAAAGGTGAAATTCCAGCCCTGGCAGATTGTTTGGATCATGGGCATTGGACACATGCTCTTTGACTGTGACGGGGCATTTAGTTATTATGAGAGGCTTACTGGAGACTCAGGGCAGGAAACACAATGGCTTTTTAATGAATCAAGAGAGTGAGAGAAGAAATATGTGAGAGGAATGAGAGAGAGAAAGAGAGAGAGAGAGAGAAGAAGAAAGGGTGAGAGGGAGAAAGAAAGAAATGGTGCAGCTTGGCGGGGTGTCGCCAGGGTCGAGGGGGGTGAGGGGAGGTTCAGCTGACCTTGAGCGGGGAGATGTGGGAGTGGGACACGTAACCGTGTACATTCTCAATCTCCGACAGGTTCTTCTCCGAAACATGCACCAGCTCAGGGGCGCGCACCTCGTTGGTCAGCCGTGGAAAGCCATGTTCCTGGGGCGGTGAGTCTTCATCCTGATAGCGGTACTGCTTTAGAAAGGAGGAGGAAGAGGAGGAGGAGTGCAGTAGGAAAGAGAGAGGAAGGAGAGGAGGAAGAAGAAGAGAGGAGGGGAGGGGAAGAAGAGGAAAAATGGACCATGATAAAAAAAGGGAGAGGAACACATCAAAAAGACAATCAGAATGACTGACAATACTGGATCATGCTATTTGTGAACAAAAAGTCGAATAGCACTCTTCCTTTGAGTAATATGCAGACTACTGTACTTGTACAGTAAAAATAACATACTTTATACTATATACATTGTACATTTTGTCCAATAAGACCATTAATGATAGAAAGGCAAATATATGATTGGTATAGCAATATTTCAAATAGGGTTGCACATGAAAAATGTGGGTAACACTTTATTTCACCTATATGACAAGGATATGTTATAAGCAAGACATAAGATATGTCATTAGGTGTCATGTCTATTCATGACTACTCATGTCAGATGAAATGCTTCTGTTATGACAGAGGAAGCGGCTTGTGTTATGACTGAAGTGACATGACAGCTTGCACAGCAGCCTCTCAATGAGAATAGTGTTATAAAGCTGTCATACCAAATTGACTTTGTGAACCACCTGTTAAAGGGATAGTTCAGGTTTTTGGAAGTTAGACCTCATTTTCCACTTACTTGGAATGTTGTAGACTCATCCAGACACAAATTTCCATTCTTCCTGTTTTGAAACGACTGTACAATGCGGTTGAAGTCCATTGTTTTCAATGGGATGCGGTGCGCATGATTGGACCTCAAACGCATTGTGCAGTCTACAGTATGCGCACACTGCGTTTCAAAACAGGAAGTATTCTCAGTTCGAATAATATACTTTCATGCTTGTAATAGTGGAAATTCGTGTGTTTTCATATTGACATGCGTATATACTGCCCACAAAGGCATAAGATGGCTGTAGAATTTCTTGTGGAGACGTTTTTAAGTAGTCATACTGAGACAGTGGTTGCTGATTGCAATCCACTTAGCGCCTAAGCCAGCCAAAGAATGCTCAAGTCTAACTTCCAGGCATGAGTGCAGTACACAGCATAATAAAGCCATGTCTTCTGTGGTACAGTGAAGTGGATGAGGAAGCATCTTTGGTTCATGTTACAAATGTGGTGACAGTTGGCAGAGAATGATGCATGATGAAATTCACTGTTATTAAAGCCAAGAGAAGATGATGGTGACCCAGCCCCCCCCCCCCGCCCCTTCTCCCTTTCTCCCCCAACAACCATCTCTCAACCCCTCACTCTCACCCTCCATGTCAGAAAGAAAAAATATGGGGTTAGGGTTAGACCAACTATGTTGTAACATTCCACTGATACTTCCATATCCATAGAACTAAACTCTAAAGCTCACAATTTATAACTGTCTTCCTCCATAGAACAGGAAGGACAAAATAGTGGAAGTAACAGTGTATCCATAAAGATAATTAAGTTGATCTGTGTTTATCCATGGAGTTAGCAGAGTCAAAATAACCCATGACAAATATGGTGTTGAATGGTATGAAAAGCAGTGAGCTCCTCTCAGCACAACAGCGGCAAGTGACATGAGAGTAGCATGGATGGGCAGTGCCCTGCCTGAAAGCGTGTGGCAAGGATGGCATATGAGGGTGGGGCCTGGGGGGCAATGTGACGGCCCCTCTCTCACCCAGGGAGCGCTCATCAAGGCAGGGTTCATACATGGCAGGGGCTGGCCGGTGTGTGGGGACCCCTGCACAGCAGCAGGCCTGTTCTGTGGACGAGAGAGAGCAATTCCTGCCATGACCACCAGGGGGAAACTAAGAGCAGAGCACAGAAAAATAAGAAAGAAAAAAGTTCTGGGTGGAAGATGCCCCTAGACACAGATCTAGGGTTAGCTTATCCTCCCAATATCCTTACTGTAACCAGTATGCAAAACTGGCCTCAGATAAGTGAGTAGAGGCAACTTTATCCTATTAACACACCCATCTTTTCCCACAGAAACTATTCACGCAAGAGCTTCAGTGTCGCAAGAGAAAAACATCGTTACACACAACACGTGTGTACCTCACACACACACACACACACACACACACACACACACACACACACACACACACACACACACACACCTCAAAAACCACCACACTCATAAAAGTTCTATAACAGGGCTGCTTTTGCTGAAATGTTCACATAGTTTACACTATTGAGTGCAGTAGCTCCCCTCGATATACAAGAGGTCAACCATATTACCAATAACCATATTACACATACATGATGTATTCTAAAGTATATGGTGTTAACAACAGCATGGTCATATCATGGTTTACAGTAAGCTGCTGTAGTGGAGTGTTCTACACTGGTCCTTTTTCTCCCTCTAGCCCCCCCTCTCTCTGTGTGCTAACTACCAGTCATCCATAAGCAAAAGGCTAATTTCACACATTTCCACTGTAATTCTATTAATGATCTTTAAACTGCAGCAGCTGTATCTTAAAGAGCCTCTCACCACATGTTTCCACGCACAGGACACATTTGATTCAACTGCCCGTTTACTCCGCATACTGCACTAAAAATGACGTCTTATGATAAGACAGTAAGCACTGTGCCATACTGCCTATCTAAATCCATTCACTCTCAAACTTATTTTTGCACTTTCTCCCACTCTCTCTTCCATTCCCACTTGCTGTTGCACTCTCTCTCTCTCACTGTTTTACATTTTTTACACTCTCTTTCACTCTAATAATACTGTGAGTGACAACACACACACACACACACACACACACACACACACACACACACACACACACACACACACACACACCTTGATCACCTTGATAGTCACCTTGATAGTCACCTTGATTACCTTATTATCAACAACCAACAATGTGTGTGTATGCACATTGTTGGCACAGTTTCATTGAACAGTCAACATTTTCTAATTTCACCATATCATTGAATATAACTTTCCAGGCAGGGTAATCAGCACATTTCACCCAACAGTGCTATCATATGACATCACACAGGAAACAATCATCTCATCGATTGGTTGGTTTGAGGAAGGGGACACAACTAGGGGCAGTGGTCCAAAAGCATACGTTCAGCTGTCACTCAGTCCCACATGAGTCCCACATCACTACTGAGTCACTGCTGTGCTGTTAATTTAAGTAGTGTGGACCTGTATGCTCTGACTATAGCATTAGAGAGCAGGGACGGCAGAGCGAGCCATCCTTTTGACAGCATCTCCGATGTGACACGGCTACTCTGTTTCACAAATGTCACATCACAGGCGAGGCTACATGGAATTTATGGGGGAGGGCAAGTTTTCATGTTTTTTTTCGAACACATGCACACGCATGCACACATGCACGCACGCACGCACGCACGCACGCACGCACACACGCACACACGCACACACACACACACACACACACACGCACGCACGAACACACGCGGTTTTCAGGGAAAGGCACATGTGTGAGGCCAGGGGCAGTGCCCAATTGCTCTGTGCCAAAATGGATGAACGAGGCTACAACAGGCGGCAGGTGTATATGTCACTATTGCTCCTGTCTGTGACACAGTGGGGAATGGAGGGGATAGCACAGATAACAATGCTGAGAAGGTTTCTTAAATTATTCTTTTGTTAAATGGTGTTGTATAGCAAAACAGTCCTAACTGACATACTGGAATACAATGATTTGATTCACGCTGACCCTCATGGAAAGGAATGAAGTATAGATCTAACCTATATTTAGTGATATGCTGGTATATACATGTAGCTAGCTTGGTTGTAGTGACAGGTGACAGGACTGGCGTAAGCTGTATGTTCAGCAATATCTACTGTACATGGCATATGGCACTATCTAGCGTTTGGTAGGATCAGTATATGAATAGGTCGTAGTGCAAAGTAAGGCAAAGCACTTATCATTGTAAGATCAAAGATCAAGGCTATATTTGCAAGGGGCCAACCAGCATTTAAATGGACTAAGAGAAGCCCATTGACCTATAATACAAGAGAGTACTTCCACATAGCCTAAGGGCATTTTCAGTTGTACTATGGTTGCACTGATGTAACATATTATGCTATTTGAAAGACATCAGTATTAGACTAACACTGTTGTTGTACCATCAAAAATAATAACTCCTGCATGGAAAATCAAAGAGAGATAGGGTGGGGGGGGGGGGGTAATTGTCCTTCACGATTATCAGGATGATGATGTCAAGGGACTAGTGTACAGTACTTTATGTCAATCTAGGAGGGAATTCAATAGGTCCCCTTTCAGACAGGACCACAGCCATTCAGAAGCCCCAGCAAAGTTCTGGGGAGCAGGATAGTCGTAGAACAATTGCCCACAAAGGAGCAGTGAGTCACCTTGATGGCCATTGTATTCAGGAGCTCATACTGTTTAAGTGCAAAACCACCCCCGGGCCAAGAGGGCTCGGTGTGAATGTATGTGTGTGTGTGTGTGTGTGTGTGTGTGTGTGTGTGTGTGTGTGTGTGTGTGTGTGTGTGTGTGTGTGTGTGTGTGTGTGTGTGTGTGTGTGTGTGTGTGTGTGCGTGTGCGTGTGCGTGTGTGTTTGTGTGTGTGATTATGTCACACATCTGCCAACTGGTGTTTTTGAACACCCCACCCAAACACTAGGTCTCATCTCAAGAGGTTTATTCTTAGTTAGCAGTCTTAGAGTTAGCAGTCTTTCCTTTACTCAAATGCCATGCCTAGGTTTTTGGATGTGCCATGAGTAGTTGTAGGGGTTGCCTAATGAGCTGTGCCACTGCTCACGTGTGGTTTGAGAGGGTCCTTCCTCAACACACACTGCACTCACTACGGCTCGGCTAACAGAGACGAAATGAGACGAGAATGTGAGGTGGCATGGCCGAGGGCAAGTTCTGAGCTCTGTGCGGAATTGTGTGGAATCTCCTAGCGGTTGTGTGCACTGACCCCTTTTCCGTGGCTTTATATACCCACTACTCATCGCTCCACTGGCCCTAATTCCCGTTCTTCAAGATGGAGGGAGGGAGCGCTGAGCTAGCGGGAAGGCACCTGCATGACTTTTATATCCCTACTGTCGTCGACTTATGTACAGCATTATATTCTTTTGGGTGATAAATGTTCAGTAATGTGCACCTGATACCTGATAAAGTCTGGTTTCCATCGCAAGGCTGATGCTTCTGATGTCTCAGCTAGTTGAAGTAGTTGTAGGTTTACCTCCCTCATGGGCTATACAGTACTGACTAGGTTATATCTGGATGAATGAATGTTTGATCTTGGGTTAACATGCTAATGTCATCTCCCAAGCAAAAACCAGTTGACTTGCCAAAGAACTGGCCTCATCATCTGTCTATTACTTAATAATTGATAAAAAAAAATGGTTGTTGGGTTAGAGTTAGGGTTAGGGTTTAGGGTTTGATGAAAATAAGACCCGAGACAGTAGGCCAGGGTTACTGCTTTAGAGGGAAGAGATAATTGCATACACAGTATTATAAAAATGAAATATTTCAATTATATCAATGGACCAGTGGACCACAACAATACAGCCCGCAAAAAGAGGCCACTCTGTTTTACGGTAAGAGGACAAACTACTTTCCATAATCATTTCAAAATCCCCTTGTGGGATTTTGACACTACAAATACATTTGACACTACAAAATAATACCCTGGTGACAGGAGAGTTCAAATGAGTTGAGCGATTGGAATACTCTCAGTCCTCTCAGTCCTCAATCTCTCCAAGAATAGTAACATTGCTTCATTATAAGTACCACATACTGTACCAGGCTTGGGGTCAATTCAGTTTCAATACTGGGAATACTTTGAAAGATCCCTATAGAAAAATAAATTTTCTCTCCATGAGTTTCTCCTGAATTGGCCAAAATCTAAACAGATGTAATCCCTAATCTGTCATAAAATATCATAATTCATACACATAATCATCTCTTACTCCTCCACACTTTGCACAGTGGGAACATGGATCACTAACGCCTGGATACGCTGTACCTTGTTATGAACAAATCTCTCAAAACTCCAAATTAGCTACAATGTGATTCCAGACCCATGCCTCCATGACAGGGAGGCAGAAATAACTATACAGTGACTGCTACAGCAGGCCGTCTCAGTCTGCTATCTCCTGATACCTCCTCCGCACCACTTCAGCATATCAAATTAGACCGCTTCAATGTGGTCTGTATTTTTTCCTAAATAATAGGAAGATGTATGTGAAGTGGAGAAAATATATTGTAAAACCAGCTTGAAAACATTCTGCAGACAGAGCATGCTATAATTACACTGTATCTACACTGACTCCCTAAACATGTTCAAGAGATCCCTGTTCATCCTTTGCAAATCAATATATCCTTAATTGCAACCATCTAGTCACAAACCTAGCTAGTTTCCCCTTTACATGGCATAGGCAGCAAACGATAAATGAGTGGAGAAAAACAGTCGTGCTTTTTTAACTGCAGGTGTGCTGCACAATCTATAGAATCTGAATCACCTTGTTAACGTGAGCCACACTGGTGCTGACAGAGACGACACAGAGCTGGGTGGAACAGAGGGGCACAAGCCAGAGCAGAGCAACACATCATGAAAGAAGAGATTTACTAAAGGAGTAGCTCTGACCTTTCCACTAAGATTAATGAGAGGCGACAGTAAAAGGATGGGGAAATGCTACACTAGTCCTGCATATGCCTGGGATCCAGCTTTATTAAAACCCTGGGAAACTTTAATATGGCTTTATGTATCTGACACAACGCAAATCTGCAATCAGCACATCTCTAATGCTAAACAGTTATTTCACATAAGAAAAAATTCTAATAGTCCTTCAAACTGCCGGGAATTCAAAATAAGTTACACAAAGAGCAATATACAAAACAACACTCCTGTCTGTACAATTCAATTTGGTTATTCTACACAAAAAAAGCCCACATTATAGTAGGCTACAGTAGCACCAGAGCCCTCAAAATCAATATCAACTGTACTGAAAAACAAAGTGCTCAACAGTCAATAGTGGTCAGGCACCTACCTTGCATCCAAACATCAACGACAAGGTGTTGTTGGAGCATGCAACTTTGCAGTGGCACAGCATAGGGGTGCAGTCAGGGTTTTTAACAATGGGAGACATTCCTAGAGGTGACACAGTTGTACAGTAGCTCCAGCTCCGAGACCGAGGGGATGAGGGAGAAGATGAGAAGAGGAGAGTGGGCACACGCAGCCCCAAAGAGAGAGAGAGAGAGAGAGGCTTTTCACTCCTGGTTGTGAGGAAGTCTACCCTGCACACACACATTCGCTCTCTCACTCTCTCTCTCTCTATCTCTCTCTCACACTCTCCGCTCTCACAGAGCCATGACGTGCCCATCGCTTCTCTCTCCTTCTCTCTGTTACACTTCCCTCTCTCTTCCCCCTCCCATGCACTCTGTCTCTCTCTAAAGCGGTTCCATAGCTCTACTGCAGTAGTGTCCTACTCTGGGGCATCCCTCTCTCGCCTGCTGTCTTTTGGAATCAGGGTGATTGCCTGTCAGTCTCTGAAAGTCTGAAATTCAATACCACCTCTATCAACAACAGTGAAACTATAGTTGAGCAGTCAGACATACTATTATTGCTTATCAATATGTAATACAAAATGTACAAATAAAAACCTTATGAGTAGCATCATAAATGCATATGCCTGTTGTGACAGTTTATGACAAACAATGTAATTGAGCATGTGGTATATTTGGGGTGTACAGATTCACAAAGTGTTATGACTGTTGTCATAATGTGTAATAGCATGTTATGACGTAAATGTCATTCTGCTGACAGTAGTGTAAAGGTAATGTTTCAGGCTTGAGAAAAAAAAGATGCTGAAATACAAGAGATAAGAGTTTTTGAAAGTAGTCTGAAATTGAGGAATTTGTGCATTGATGGGGGGTGCTTATTGAGTGGACTTTAATGCCATTCTAAAAAAAACTACATATTTCTGTCCAACCCAATCTCCTGAAATACTTGGGGCAATTTCAAACACACCCTTAAAAGCCACATCGATTTAAATCACAATCATGAAAATGGTTTGAGTCACAGTCGTGAAAATGGTTTCCTCAGGAGATGTCAGAGCCATGATTCATTCATCTCCCGTAAACTAGTGACAGTGCAGGATGCCCAGGTGAGAGTAGAGGGCTGATATAGCTCAAAGGTACAACACTGCTGGATCTTCAGAGGTGGTAGTGTCAAGGTGAAAATTGCAGTTAAAATTAGAGTAAGTTAATTTTGGCCTTGACAAGTGAGCCTCCTGTGTTGACCCCAGATCCCATCCAGAGAGCTATAAGTCTCAGTGCCAGAGATCTTGGGCTGTCTAAACCGCCCACTTGCACCGCAGAGACGAGACCCCAGTAAATAGCTCTGCACAGCAAGGCAAGGCATAGTGGAATAGCAGCCTTGAACATTATGGGGCTTCAACAGTAAATCAGAAATAGCTCTCTGTGGCCCGTGAAATACACATGATCCATCCTGAATGCCAAATCCACCCTCAGGCAGGCGTTATAGGCACACTGTGTGTGTGTGTGTGTGTGTGTGTGTGTGTGTGTGTGTGTGTGTGTGTGTGTGTGTGCGTGCGTGCGTGCGTGCGTGTGTGTGTCAGATTAAAGAAGGTGTTTAAAGAAGTGTTTTTTTTCTTTCAGGTGTGCTGATACTTCCAGTATTAAAAATATTCAGTACCACTAACAACCTCCAAATGACATTGTTACAAAACAAACAATAAACACATTTTTATTTATAGTTTTATATATAGTTTCATTTGCCAATCAATCGTCAATCAACTGTTTGGAATGTGGTATTCTCCCCCCAATGCTAAACTCTACGCACGTGCGTGTGTGTATGCAGACTCAACTCTGTAGAAAAGAACTGCAACAAAGTGTCTCTCTCTCTCGCCCTGTCCCTCTCTCTCCATCTCCCCCTTTCCCGACTACACTCTCCCTCGGTCTCTCCTGCAAACATGCCCCCATCTCTCTCTCTTTCTCTCTCTCTCTCAATCCCTAGCCTGCAGTAGAGCTTTTAAAGTTTAATGTTAATGAGATAATTAAAAGACTAAGATACAATCATTTCAAATCACACTTTTTCATCCCTGAGATTTACTTGACTGGGATGAAATTATTTTGTTCTATGAAACAGAATGCTACTGTAGATCTGCTGTGCCCCACCTGCATCTATCTTGTGTGGTTTTAACATATATTTATCATTTTCAATGGATCTCTTTGATTAAAAGCACATACTCACACACACTCACTCATGCACGCACGCACGCTCGCTCACACACACACACACACAAAGCCAGAGGCAAAATGTATGACTGAAAAGGTTAACGGATCAACCAAAAATAGAATCCTAGGTTTAGCCTCTAAAAACAGCATAATCATGAAGGTTCAGTCATCTGGATTTTGATTAAGTTGCACACTCATTTAATGCACATTATTGATACTAAAATAACATTTCATTATGAGAGAGGGAGACATAACAAATGTACTACAACATCTAAATAAATAAAAGTACATACTTTTACTTTCTGAACATTTCCCAAAATTCTCGAATGAGCTGACCTATTTTTGAATCTCTCTTGCTCTCTCTATTATTATCAGTAAATACTGTACACCGGCCTTTGCTGGAACACACACAAGCGACACCAACAATGACCATTAGGTGGCGCAATGAGACTGAGTTTTTGTTTGTAGTGGAGGTTGAATACAGAGTTTGGGCGAAAACTACAGCAACTAAAATCTCAATTACAGCCCACTTGATTAACCACTGACTAATGTACAATATACCCCAAACTCACAATTAGACACAGTGATTAAAATGGCTGAGGGAGAGTAAAATGTATCTATTCCAGCAGTTGATTTTCCTTGTGCTGTGTTTTCTTTCATTCCTTTTTATTTCATCGCCAACTTCTTTTTGTTGGGACTTTATTGGGACTTCATCAGCAAAATATAAATTAGATGTATTATTATTATAATCATCAAATGTGGTACTAATAATTCATGAGACTATGAACTAAACAATGATATTGATAATGAATGTGTGCCTTACAGCCGATATGAACATCTAAAATGAAGTGTTATATAATAACTAAAGCCAGAAGCATCCGTGACCCCTGGGACTGAGCCAAGATGAAATGAGCAGCACAGTGAAATTTGTCAGCTTGTCTCTGATTCATTGTGTACACAGTAGAGTTAGTAAATAGAACACCACACACACACACACACACACACACACACACACACACACACACACACACACACACACACACACACACACACACACACACACACACACACACACACACACACACACACACACACACACCTGTCTGTACTATGAGGTTGGCAAAGTCTCAGAGTAAACCGGCATTATGTATTGCCTTGACAAAATATGGGAAGTCTCTTCCTGCCTGTTGAGCAGCCTTGACAGCATTGCAGCTGAATCAGCTGTGACAGAGAAGAGGGCCTTGAAATTAAAACAAAGAGGCACAATGCAAGAAACAATAAGGCAGTTAATGGACGACAAGTGCAACCCAAGAAACAGACAGGAGAAGGAAAGCCTCCACCAGTTACAGTACCCTGTGTGCCACTAAGACATGTACCAGCCAAACATTTTGGACTCAAAAGACTTGGCCCCACTGCCAAAAAGACTCAAAGTGATGTTTCTCTTTTTAATGAACAAACAGGTTAATACATGAAGTGCGGAGCTGCATGGTTTGAGTCTGTCCATCTGTTCAATCCCAGTCTCTTGTTCTCCAAATGTATAAGATAAGCAAATCCAGGAAATTCAAGTCAAAATTAGCGGTAAGTGGTGGTATGAAGCTTATCGCCATCTGGTAATAAGGTGTTATCTCTCCATGACAATATCAGCAGATCACTTTTGATAGCTCCTACCAATAAACCACCTCACCATCAGTCAAGTCCAGGAAAAGTTGTGCACATTAAGATGCTTATAGCTATCTGCAGCAGAAAGCCCTTGAGCCATCATTCATTATTTAGCATCCCTTTCAGAAGAGCATTGCAGAAGAGTACTTCTTGGTAGCTTGTCTCTGAGCAGGTAAAGTACAGATACAGTACAGTATAACATGAAGAGGCAGAGCTTCATTACTACTAGGAGCAAAGCTCTTTGAGCTACTGTAAAATATTATTTGTTTTTCTTTCCATCTCTCTACACTAGAGTACCCAGTGTCCAACACGGCACATGATTGTGGTTGATTATTTCTTACTGTGAGGGTAAGAAGCATCTTTGTAACACACTTGGTGGACAATTCATTCTTAGTGTACCCATGTAGGCTGCAGTCTCTAGATAGGCTAAGTATACCTACTAAAAGGTGTTTGAAGCTAAAATGCTTTCCTAAGGCACCATTTAATTTCACAATAGTCGACAGCTAAATCAATGATGGCAAAATAGACCTGCAATGATCATAACAATAGGGACTTGCACTTGTATAATGATTTGTTAAAACACTTTACATGGTAAGGGGTAATCCCTTCTACCATTAATGTGTGGCACTCAACTGGGTAATGCCAAAACATCCATATTGTGCCAGAATGCTCACTTCACATTGGCTATGGCAAAAAAAGTAGAGGGGATATATACAAACTTCAAAATCCTGAAAAAATTTCCCATAACAATCCATGTCCCCAGCAAAGGCAACAGACAGCCAGACTGAATTCCAAACAGAACGGGTGAGCTGGCCCCAAAGGAGCCATCGGCTCTCAGCCGCCGGACATAAGCAAGATGGCAAAATGGAAATTAATTTAGAGTTTGATTGCTTTTATGGTGGAATTAATTACAGCAGACGAGAAGCAATTAAGCTTGTAGCTGTGTGGTGTTGGAGCTGCATGTGTTACAAGGAGTGTGTGACCTAGAGAGATATCAGACACAGCTTATCTTTTATCTTGTGTCACATACCTGTATGTCACATTGCCGGACTATTGACATTGTCATACATCTTTTACGAAGTGTGATGAAAGCTAAAATACAGTAGCATTGTAGTTTTGGTGGATCATGCTTCATAACAGATTTATGGCAGGAACAAGCTATACAACATTGTTTTCATATACTGTCATTAAATGTAGTGTAAAGCTTTAAGTAATTTCAATGACAGCTGTGTATAGGCACTGACCATTTCAGCTTAATTTTATTTTTTTCTGATACATCTATACATCACATCTATACATCACATTCTGAAAAATTTAATGAATAGACAGCATCTACAACTGTAACTGGATTCAAACCCACGCTCTAGCTGACTGAAGCTGTTTATCCACAGTGCACCCCCACACTCTGTTAATGATCCAATTAAAAAATATGACCAGGCAAAATAAACATAAACATTGTCAAAGCAGAGACACAAACAAAACAAACCAGTAGACTCTGATAGGTGGAATGAGGTCTCCATGCAGCAATTATACTAGACTAAAGGCAGACTCTGGGATATGAAGTCACACCCGAGAAAACAGAGCAAGTTTCATAAAATATATTGTTGTGAACAAGAGTGGATGAGAGTGTCCACTCCTTTCACTGCCCTTTACTTTCACTTTCTTTCTTTCCATGTCCCTCGGTTTATTCTTTTTTGCTTCCATTTCTCTGAAAACTATCAAAAAAAAGTAAACAGCTGCCTGGATGAGAACCAAAGATATTTGAATTCTACTGGAGATAAACAACAAAACTTTTGATGCATGAGCTCTGTCGCAACACGCTCTATTCTCTTGTTGCATCTCCGTTTTTGAAAGTCTCTGGCAGCGTCGCCCCACTTGTTTTTGCTACAGTATGTCGTATCCCAGACTCCTTTAAGTCCATGTTAAGTCCATTGAAATGATACACAAGCGACACAAATCTGAGAAACTATGGCCTACTATTTTACAAGGATAAACTGATTAGTGTCTTTACAAAGATATTTTATAAAACAGCCCTCATGCTAGAAATAACTGCCAATCAAATTTCTCATGGAATAGTTTTCTAAAGTGTATATATCAAACTGCAGGACTAAAACTTTATTTCACCATAACTCAAGAGGAATCAACCTCACCACATTATTTGGCACTATATACTACAGTAGTTGCATGTTTTAAATGTAACTGCTACTCGAATGTAAGTGTGATGTTTGGGGTCCACAGCAATGCATCACAATTCTAACATACTATCTTCCCTGAAGCAGTCACAGTGTATTCTGGGTAGATCAAGCCAGGCCCCCTGGGTAACCAGGACAACCTGATTCTAAGTCAGTGAGCCATGGGCTGGGGGGGAGCAAACATTGCGTGGGGTCCAATAAGGTTCACCATCATTATTCCTCCCACTTATATCAGCTGTTTCTACTCAAAATATAGTCAAGCTTTTCACCTAAATGTAATATACAACAGTGAATAGTACCCAGACAGCACACATTAATCGGTTTACGTTGTCACTACTACAACTCAATGAGAAATTCCTAATGCACTTACGTTGCTAAGATGTGGCATGGGGATCTTTATCTCAGAAACTATCTCCAGCCGTTCCTTTGCCGATTGGTTGGTTATTTGTTGGCACTACGTACAGTGCATTTGGAAAGTATTCAGATCCCTTCACTTTTTCCACATTTTGTTATGTTGCAGCCTTATTCTGAAATGGATTAAATTATTTTTTTTCCCTCTTCAATCTACACACAATACCCCATAAAGACAAAGCCAAAACAGGTTTTTAGAAATGTTTTCTAATTTATTAAAAATAAAAAACGGAAATATAACATTTATATAAGTATTCAGACCCTTTGCTTAGTACTTTGTTTACAGCCTCAAGTCTTCTTGGGTATGGCACTACAAGCTTGGCACACCTGTATTTCGGGAGTTTCTCCCATTCTTCTCTGCAGATCCTCTCAAGCTCTGTCAGGTTGGATGGGGAGCGTCGGTGCACAGCTATTTTCAGGTCTCTCCAGAGATGTTTGGTTGGGTTCAAGTCTGGGCTCTGACTGGGCCACTCAAGGACATTCAGAGACTTGTCCCGAAGCCACTCCTGCATTGTCTTGGCTGTGTACTTAGGGTCATTGTCCTCTTTGCCCCAGTCTGAGGTCCTGGGTGCTCTGGTGCAGGTTTTCATCAAGGATCTCTCTTTACTTTGCTCCGTTCATCTTTCCCTCGATCCTGACTAGTCTCCCAGTCCCTGCCACTGAAAAACATCCCCACAGCATGATGCTGCCACCACCATGCTTCATCAGAGGGATGATTTTGGCCAGGTGATGAGCGATGCCTGGTTTCCTCCAGACATGACACTTGGGATTCAGGCCAAAGAGTTCAATCCTGGTTTCATCAGACCAGAGAATCTTGTTTCTCATGGTTCGAGAGTCCTTTAGGTGCCTTTTGGCAAACTCCAAGCGGTCTGTCATGTGCTTTTTACTGAGGAGTGGCTTCCGTCTGGCCACTCTACCATAAAGGCCTGATTGGTGGAGTGCTGCAGAGATGGTTGTCCTTCTGGAAGGTTCTCCCATCTCCACAGAGGAACTCTGGAGCTCTGTCAGAGTGACCATTGGGTTCTTGGTCACCTCCCTGACAATGGCCCTTCTCCCCCTGCTGCTCAGTTTGGCCGAGTGGCCAGCTCTAGGAAGAGTCTTGGTGGTTTCAACTTCTTCCATTTAAGAATGATGGAGGCTACTGTGTTCTTGGGGACCTTCAATACTGCAGAAATGTTTTTGTATCCTTCCCCAGATCTGTGCCTCGACACAATCCTGTCTCGGAGGTCTACGGACAATTCCTTCGACCTCATGGCCTGGTTTTTGCTCTGACATGCACTGTCAACTGTGGGACCTTATATAGACAGGTGTGTGCCATTCCAAATCATGTCCAATCAGCTGAATTTACCACAGATGGACTCCAATCAAGTCATAGATCAATGGAAACAGGATGCACCTGAGCTCAATTTCGAGTGTCATAGCAAAGGGTCTGAATACTTATGTAAATGTCATATTTCAGTTTTTTATTTTAAATTAATTTTAAATTTCTAAAAACCTATTTTCGCTTTGTCATTATGGGGTATTGTAGATTGATGAGGAAAAAAATGAATTGAATCCATTTGAGAATAAGGCTGTAACATAACAAAATGTGGAAAAAGTTAAGGGGTCTGATGTCAACTACTTACTTATTCTCTGATTGTTTTTGTTGTTTTATTGTCCCTGATACATTACCAGTGCTCACTTGTGCTAACATATGTGTGCTGTCTGGATAGTATCTTAAGCCAACGAGAGAAGGTTTGTGAAGAAAAAGTCAACAGCTTATTATGAATTTGATTTATGTGGGATTGAAATCTTGACGATTTCATAAACCGATTATTCTTTGTTGCATCATACTGTCAAAGTTGAGAATGTGAGGTTTTGAGTCTTCGATTTGTATCTCTTAATACCACATTGGAAAAGGGGCAGTGTGTGGACAAGATTACAACCCTTTCCAGTCTGCCTTTTGACACGTATAAATATGACACATTTCATGATCAAACTTTCATACATCCTTTGCACTTTGTATGGACTAGATCCACTGGTCCATGAGTTTGCAGCAAAGGCTTCAATGAGCTCTGTTGGCTGAAAGTGACAGAGGCAGGGAGGGTCCTACTGGGCTGTGATAGCTGGTCAGTGCAGGAATGACTTGTCCTTTACTGATGTTGTCTTCTTGATTTACCATCCCCTACAGTAAGTTGTGCACTCAGCAATGTCAAAGGCACTCAATAGAGGGAAAGTGCTTATTGCACATTTTCCTCTTATGTGAGACATCCTCTTTCACACGCAGCATCTACATCAATTTGTGTTCCTGCAGAGATGTCGATAAATTAATCACCATGAGTCGCCACCCAAGATGGATGGCCACCGAGGTGAAAGCTTAGCCTTTGTGGTCACAGTGTGCGAAATGGTCTGAATGGATGTGTGTAGTTGTTCTACTGGACAGCCGTCACAAATAAATCAGAATACATAGGGACATGTGACAAACCATAGTAGCACCTCGACTAGGGTGAGTCCTTTCCATTCTAAATTGCTACACCCCCTTACTCTGTCCAGTCAAGTGAGCCCTTCAGTGATATTTTGATGACATCTCTGTGAGTGAACCCTACCTGAGTGAAGGGGATTGAGCAAGGGATAGCCCCCACTGCCGTTAGTGGTTGCTGTTTCATACCTGTTTAGGTACATCAAAAGACAGGTATGAAACAGCAACCACTAACAGCTGTTCAGGCGTGTTGAATGAATTGCAATGAATTGTGGGATACCCTTTGTGCCGCAGGGATGTTTTTTGTTGACTTGGTGAAGGGGATATTTGGAAGGGATATAATTCCCCCTTCCCTGGCTTACAACGGAATGGAATTGCCCTGCTGTTCACCGCCATCACCACCTTACATCTGGGCAAAATGGGGATTCCCCCCTTGAGTGAAGGGAAGGGAATGCACTGAAGCAAACACTTATTTCAGAATAGAGTTTTAAAGTTACTGAGCTGCAACCTCCCTCGCCCCCTAAAATGTCTCCATCTCTGAGAAGAACAGGACCTAACTGCACCTTCCTGCAACATAGATCAGGGTTCTCCAACTCTGGTCTTAGAGTTGCTGGGTGTATAGGCTGTTGATCCAACTCAGCACTGACACACCTGATTTAGGTGATCATGGTCCAGAATGTAGATCATGATTAGTTGATTATTTGAACTGTGTGTGCACACCTAGTAGCTGTCCAGGACCAGACCTGGAGACCTCTCACTGGTACAGATGCTGAGCTGCCTCAGCTGAGGTCCTCGACTCATTGCAGTTGGGGTTAGAGAGGAGAGCAATAGTGAGTGAGAAAGAGAGAGAGGCAGAGGCCTCCCATCTGTTAATAGCCTGTTTACTTATCTCCATCAGCTAGTGAAAGGGGAACTGCGTCGTCCCTCCCTCCCCGAGAGTGCTTTCAAACAATGACTGCATTCTTAGGAGAGCAAGGGAGCGGTACAGGGGAGTGAAATAGAGAGAGATAGAGATCCCTCTCTCTTTCTGTTTTCTCTCCATTACACTACTTTCTCTTAAGCACACAGCCACCCACCCCTATCTTCTTCTTTCCCCTAACATGCAGCAACCTTATTTCACATTCCCTCTCTTTTCTTACCCTTTCTAGTATGCAAGTAACCCTCTTTCTCTCTCCCTCTATCCCTCTCGCATATGCAAGTCACTCTGGGTGGCATTGCTAGAGCACACTGGTCTTGCTCAGTGTGACATGACTGCCACATCTCCCAGAGCCAAAACAAACATGAGTGGAGACCCCTGCTGCACTGGGGGGTCTGACTGGGCCACAATCAAGCCCCCGTCCCCCCACATCAGCCTCAAACACACACTTCCCTCCCCACCACATCTACTGTAGTGATCTTGTGTGCCTGTGTGTGTGTGTGTGTGTGTGTGTGTGTGTGTGTGTGTGTGTGTGTGTGTGTGTGTGTGTGTGTGTGTCAGTGCTTATTAGAGAGAGTGCATCACTAGCACTAGTAATCTTTAGTGGACTATGTCACACCAGGGACTCCAGCACATCAGAAACATATGCAAAGATGTATGTGAATGATTCAGCCCAGGAGAATATGCTTCTATGGGAATAACTCTAAGAGAGAGAGAGAGAGAGAGAGAGAGAGATGGGGGCATGTTTGCAGGAGAGAGCGAGGGAGAGTGTAGTCGGGAAAGGGGGAGATGGAGAGAGAGGGACAGGGCGAGAGAGAGAGACACTTTGCTGCAGTTCTTTTCTACAGAGTTCAGTCTGCATATCTCCCCAGTCTAAAGCTTGCTGGTTGAGACAGCAGCAAACACGCAAACACACACATGCACGCATGCGTGCACACACAGACACTAAAAAAGCGATAAGATGTGATTCTTATCACTTCAACACCACAGCTCCCCAACTCCTCTCAGCACGAAAGTCTAAAGAGCCCTTTTAATTGATTGTGTTTTCTTACCTCAGAGCTCTTTTCCTTCTCCTCCTGCATGCCCCTGTTCCGTGACTGTGTGTGTTGGTGGTGTGAGTTTTCTGGAGCTTTGGGAGGATTCACTCTGATACTGCCTAGCTGGAAAGAGCTCTCCTTAAGCTACTGCCTGGTCTGGCAACCCTTAGACTGGCTGCTCATTCAGCCTGTGTTTCCGTGTGTGCCTGTGTGTGCCTGTGTGTGTGTGTGTGTGTGTGTGTGTGTGTGTGTGTGTGTGTGTGTGTGCGCGCGTGTGTGTGTGTTGCGTGCCAGCAATGCTGCTGGGATGTGGGACAGCTATGAATTGCTTCCCCATCGATGCACCTACCACTCTGCGGCAAAGAGATCCCCCCCCACCCAGCATAGGGAAACCAGCCAAGACGGAACCAAGAGGCTGCTGGGGCCATGCTGTAGTTACAACACATTTTGCTGCTGCACCACACACTGGTGAGGGAGCAAATGAATCAGCATGTGCGAGAATGGGCAGGAGAAATTAATCATTTGGAAAGGAAAGGAAAAGGACGAGGGAAGAATGGTAAGTAGGATGCACATAGAAAATAATATAGCATGCATGTCTAGGTGTAATCTCAGATTCGGCCAAATAAACTATAAATCAGAGAAGGTGAATTATTAACATGCATGTTGGTTATTTACATGATAAAGTTCGTTTGGTGTGGAACAGTGCTAGATCGGAGCATGCATGTGGATGGGAGCATACAGATTGTTAATTTATACCAAATGCCCAAAATGAATACGCTACATTTCCAGAAATTTCTGGGCATGTCTAGCCTCATGAGACGATAGAAGCAGGTGCTGGGATGTAGAGTGAGCGAGTGTGTCGGTGAGGTGGGAGGAGGGATGTAGGTTGAATGAGTGCGGCTGTGGGAGACTTAAAAGAATGTAAATAATTATCCCTGAAGTGTGCAATAGGTCACACCCCTTCATGGATTTTCCATAATATTACTTAGACCAATTATATTCAATTCTCATTTGCTTTTCAAAATGTTATTATTTCAGAAGTTTTCATGCCAACATGGCGGCCGTTCAAATTCTCAGTCTCAGTCTCAGACAGAGTTTGCAAAATCTATCTACAACTATATCTCTGGCTCTGTCTGAAGCAGAGTGAATCAACACACAGCATCTGGGCCAGGTGGGGAGACAAGCACAAGCACAAAGAGTCCTGAGGGACTGGGCCAGAATAACCCAGGAACATCTGATTCAGCCCTGTGCTTTAACAATGACATTGCTCTCTGTGCTTTGTGTTGAGACAGGGGATCTGTTATTTCTGCCCCTGCTTCTCACAAGAACAATAAGCCATTTAAGCCCATGTCATGCCAGGACGAGAGATCAGGCCGCTCTGTGACCCATCATCATGGAGATCAGCCCTGGGATAGTAAGGAACAGTGCTGCGCCAATGGAGAGGGTAGTGACAGGGCCCTCAGTGTGTGTGTGTATGTATGTGTGTGTGTGTGTGTGTGTGTGTGTGTGTGTGTGTGTGTGTGTGTGTGTGTGTGTGTGTGTGTGTGTGTGTGTGCGCTCATGTCCGCGCTGAGCTGCACAGCTGAAGTGTGAATCTGTTTTAATGGGCCCTGAGGAATGGGTGACTGACTGCACCGGTAGACAGGGCTGTAATGAGGTTGCTATGAGAACCATCCCAGTGAGAAGACAACACAGACTGTTTGTATTGCTCTTCTAATACAAATGCTCTTCCTATTAAAACACCAATACATTTCCTACTCCGGTGATCCAGAAGATGTTCTTATGCAGAGTCAATCATCATGGCCCTATTCAACTCTGGGTAACACTTTACATTAAGTTAACACTTTACCTTAAATGTATATAACTACATAGTAGTAACTACAGTACTATGTAACTGCTATGTAATTACAGTCTAGTGGTTTCAGTTATTGCACAAGTGGTTATATGATTGGCCAGAGTCTGCTTAATCAATGTCAAAACTCTCTGTCCCTGACAATAGATACAAATATAACTCCATTCAATATGTTAAAAATGGTCAAAAGTGATGCCAAATATCCCAGTGCATTTCCCCACTAGACTGTAATTACATAGTAGTTACTATGTAAGTACAGTGTTGTTACCACAGTTATTACTATGTAGTTACATACATTTAAGGGCAACTTAAAGGCATCATATGCAGGATTGCGCCCTCTTTTCACTGCAATGGGAATTGCAATGACAATTCAGAATAGTGTCTCCTCTCTCCCTCCCCTTGCTCAATGCAAACTACTTCTAACTGAAACATATGTCAATCACTTTCACGTTTTTATCCAGAGAATGTCTTAGTTACATGACCATGAAACTAGCAATGGACCTGTGTGATTGAAATGCAGTCGTTATATAGTTTGGAAATGTTTGCAGAAAGCAAACAGCGGAGACTATGACATTCGCTAAAGTTAACCCCTCATTCCCCAAACAAAACTCAGACATGTTGTAATGTATGACGTTTACTAGGAAAAATCATCAGTATACATGTTACAAACTGTATTTGCTTCCATTGCTGGGAAATGCTTGCAGCTCCCAAGCAGTACAGTAGGCAGCCAATGAGCCATACACATGCAAGTCACAGGTTACACACCCACAGCAAGTGGTCGACGCCCAGAAACGTCCCGAACATTTTCGAAAAGCAAATTCAGGCAAAAGGGCAGGGTCTTGGCACAGACTGCTAATGCATCATAAGTAATGATTCAGCATGGCTATTTAGTGACATTTTCGAGGGAAAAAGCTACATATTCCACCTTTAGTGTTTCCCAATTCAAAAATAAGATAGAAACATTATTTCTCATGATACAATACCACACATTTAACTTATTTATATTTTAAATAAAATGTGTAAGATTAAGTAAAGTAATTCAAGTTTACTTTCTCGGTTTTAGTCTGTGAATACAATCAAGTTCTGGACAACACAATGCATTTAAGAGATTCAAGAACAAAACCTTTTAAAAGTATTTTGTCCTAGCCTTTAGGATGATATATTAATAGCCACATGGCCAAAGCAACAACAACAAAACGTATAAAAAAGTATAGGACTAGAAGTGTAAAATAACTGTATAAAACGACCCGGTTTGTATGCTAGAGAGAATAAGTGTTGCAGGGTTAAATCCACTAATGCTAAATGGATTAGAATGATATTTGGTCTGAGGCGTGGCGGAGAGTAGAGTGAACAGAGAGGCATAGTTATTTCTGACCACTTTATTCATCTTTGAATTAAACATTAAGAAGAAATCCCTTGGGCCCTCAGCAGATCTCATTTTCAGCTCACGTTATGAAGTGAACTGACAGAACACAGCAGCACTTTGGGTGTTTTAGGTGCCACAGTTGGTATGGTGGTCCTTTCTTACAAACACAGTGAGGTTTGATGATAGAAAATGCCAGAGTACAGAAAATAGCGGGGTGCAGCAATGACCAAGGTTCCAAATAATGAGATAACAATCACAAAAATAAATTAACATACTTAATCTTAAATAAGAAAACTAATTTTACACAGAAACACACACGATCTGCTATGAGTGCCACATACACACACACACAGGCTCCTCTGCACAGTACACAGGCTCCTCTGCACAGTACGCACGCACACACGCACACAGGCCCCTCTGCAGCAGCTTGTCCGCCCCCATATCCACAGTAACATCACTGCTCACTATCATCAGTGTCTCTCCCTCCCTATTTCATTTCAGCCCTGACTACAGACTACATGCTGAGGATGAGAAAAACTAATTCTTCTCAGATTCTCAGAGGGCACCATTTTGATGCACAATGTTTATCATGGATACTGTCAATGTTGCATTCAAAACTTGCAAAGCATGTGATGATGATACAGTATTGACAGTTGGTCCACATGTAGCATGGGCAAAATGTCACTCTGAAGTTACTGAATTAGATCAATAGCCATCCCACCTCAAGGATGTACTGTAACAAATCACCTACCTAAACTTGTCACTTTTGACATTTATTTCCTATCCCGTGCTTTGTGAAGCTTAAAAGCAAACCAGCTAAATTCTTGCTGAAAAAACGATCGTTTTATTGATGATTGTGTTGAAAATGGCTTATGACACCAGAGCTATACAAAACAGGCATAGTGTATATGAGAGCATTTGTTTAAATAATCATCTCTGGCAGGAGGGAGGAAGGGGGGAACTACTGAATGTGATGATTCATCTTCTTCCTTTGCGCCGTATGCTAAGTGCTAACTTCAAAGTCTAGGCTCTACCCAGAAATGGCAGACGTTGTCAGGCATTGTTAAGGTATGTTGCATGGATAATGCCCTGTCGCCCTCTATTAGTGCAGCACCTGAGAACCAGACCTGAGAACCAGCGGATGGGATGGATCCATTGGTAACTGTTCTTGTGTGCTTTTTCTTATCTGCTGTCCAGGTATAAAGTTGCACTCTGGGGTGCCTCATCTGCATGCATACATTACCCATAGTTCCTCTCCCGCCATGCTTGAGGAGTGGCGTTTCCATAATAGTTTGCCCACTAGAGCTTAAAAAAAACAGACACAGCAAAACCAAGAATTATGCCCCAAGGCAACCTTCTACAATGCTCTCGGCAAATGCCTAAAGTAATGCTCAGCTTTGCCAGTGGGGACAAAAAGAGGGGAAGAAGGGAGGGGGTCCCTTTTCTCCACCGCCTGTAGACATTTCCAGACTCTGTATCCTACAGTACTCCACACTTTTGGACACCCCCGAACACAAAGAAATCACAAGATTTACACGCTGAAAAGCAGTACCGTAGTATGCTAACCTTGGAAAGCGAGTGGGCTCTAACTCCATTGAGCTGTTGCAGTACCAGCAATCCCACAGTGTGCACAGCCTACACGGGGAGCTGAGTGTTAGCAGGTTGGGCTAGCTCTTTCATCTCTGCAAAGGCTACGGTGGGGAGCGGTGCAAAGCCCAATTTGTGACTGACTGAGAACACAAAGACTCAAGCCTCATTAGAAGTTATCGTGCATGCATTATTACGCCTGTATTGAAGCTGTCAAAGGAAATCAGGGTGTTTCTCAGCAGTTGTCCAGAGAATGAAAAGGCTTGACGATACAACCCGTGTTCAGACATTCCTACAGCAGTCTCACCCCTCGTTTCAGTGAAACAAGGTAACCGTCATATACTTGGAAAGAGAAAAAGGTGAAAAAAACACAACCATCTGTGTAGTCGTATTCCTGCCGATACTTTCGTGACCAACCCAGCCACCCACCCACCCTCCCTCTCACTTACCCACCCTCTCCCTCTTTCTCGTGCACACACACACACACACACACACACACACACACACACACACACACACACCTGCACGGCTTGTAGATTCCTTACCTTTACATTTGTTCTCAGTGCACAGTAACATGCAAAAAACATGGCAGTGCACTGGGAGCATAAGGAGCGATGTGTGGCGGCTGAGCTTCTTAAAGAGGAAAAAAATGGAAGTGAAGAAAGTAGCCAAAGCACCAGATCAGAGAAACGTTACATCCCTGAGCGAGGCTATGAGTCTAGCATCGTGTTACAGTATTGATCCCTGCTTGGGTGACTTTTTAGACAGAGACATGGCAGGGGAAGGCATGGAGGCAACACTACATCAAGCATTGCAGCTGACAGTCAAGCAGGATTCAGCTGCCGACTAAGAGAGAGGGGGAGAGTGTGTGTGTCTTTGTGTGTGTGTCTGTGTGTGTGTGTGTGTGCATGCGAGTGTGCGTGCGTGCGTGAGTGTGTGACTTTGTGTGTGTGGAGATTATGTGCATCTTGCCATTGTGCTATAATTTCACTCGAAGCTCAAAATAGAGGAAGAAGGAAGGGAATAAAGACAGAAAGAGGCAGAAGAAGGTGAGGACTGCTTTCTTGTGACGGAGTGTGATCAGCTTACTGTAAGATTCATCAAAACCCAAACGAACCAGGGAGTAGGTAGGTGTATGTGGGTGTGTGGGTGGGATGGCTTGCTCTTGGGAAAATCACTGGGCAATTCCAGCATGCTGCATGCCACCTCAGATGAAAGTCCTTCTCTCTCCTCACACAAACTGTTACATAACAGTAGTATCTCCCACTCCAAACTCTGCAGCATAAAATGTGATTCCTTCACAAAGAGGGGGAGAACCAGACCACACTATTGCATGTTCCTATTTGTAATATGTCAACCAAAGGTTTGGTCAGGCTGTGGCTAGGTTAAGTTTTTCCTTCCTCTAGTGGAGAGACCAATTTTACTGTTCTGAATAGAGACAACTAGTTTAAATTGGATTCCATTCACAGTCAGATCAGAAACCTATAAAAGTGTTCAAATGTGTACCGGCACCTATTTCAAGCACTGCTCTTTCCTTCATGTCCTTAACTGCAAGACTGAACTGGGAGGCGTAAGGTGCTTTATTGTTTTCTGGAACAGACAGCAACATCAAAAGGTAAGCAGGCAGTACAATTTATGTAAGCACAACCATGACCTTCTCTACGAAAAGCTAGCACTAGTACTGTGTAGATGTCCTTGAATTTACCAGAGAGGGATTAGACCACATTGTTATTATGGGAACTGTATGATCAGCCAACGTGAAAAGAACAGCCTACACTATCATTGCAGCAGCAGCTAGGGCTTGTACAGAGGGAGCTGACAGTCTGACATGAAGGTACATTCATCTGTCAAGGCAGACTTGACAGAGTTAACTGGCAGCTTGCAATGCAACCAGTGGCGTGTGGGGGTGTACATGCAGGTGGGCTTGCGGTCCACTAGGGGGAACTAAGCAAGTTCTCTCACTCCAGCATTCACATCGTTTGAGCTGTGAGGGACACTTCACCCCTGATTGTGAGACACCACATCAGATGTATTAAAATTAAAATGCATATTCAATGACCAAACACATATGGTTTATGAATTCAGGATCATATCCCTAAGGTAAAAATGCATCTGTTTACAATGCCAATGGTTACTGGTATCAAGAAATTATGAAAATAGCTCAACACTTCCAGAGGAGGCAATATTAAGGATATCTTCTTATCATACGATACCATTTGGAGTTTTGGAGCATTTCATCAGAAGCAGAGTACAAACCCAGTCTGAATGTACTACAAGATAAAGGAGATCTGGGTTCAATGTATTTATTAAAATGTAGTGGCATTAGACACACTATGTAGCTTCTCTGAAAATAAACTTATCATAGCAGAATTGGCTGCCCGTGCAGGATTACAGATGTAGAAGTCAGAGAGGAGGAGGCGACAGCTCCAGTCATCTGAATCTTGATATTCTGAGCCATCGAGAGCCAATTACGTGACAGTTTGGGACTCTGCCCGGATGTGGCATGTAAATGCTTGATGCGCCTCTCTTCATTCGTATGCATCCTGCCTGGGAGTGTACAGAGTGCCGGTATGCGGGCAGGCACGAGGCAGAATGCAGTGGGAGGTATAAAAGATGCTTTATAGAATATATTTTTGGTGCCAGCCTCCCTGTTACCGTGGTAACTCGCCCTTCTATGGTTAGCTGCTTTACAGAAAGGATGAGAAAGATCCCCCCTTTGCTTTCTCAGAGCAATAGGGAGCAAACAGAGATGAGTGGGAAGAGTGAAAGCGCAGGAGGGAGGGAGGAGGACGGAGGAGTGAGGGGGAGAAACGAGGAGAGAAAAGGAAGCGGAGGACAACTGAGGGTGGTTGGATGATGAATGAACAAGAACATTTGCTACAGTACATGTGCAACAATGAGCTAATGCCACCAGAAAGAGGGCTAAAACAGCAAAAAAATTGCAGTAACTTCAGTGCTTTTGAAATGCATGTACCACTGATTATGGTACATTTTCAATCAGGGTTTGTGAAAGAGTCATAATTGACATGCTGTCTGTCATGTCCCAACCTCAATGCATGCATACAGACCAAACCAGGGTAATGTTATTAACATGCTGAATTCCAAATTGACCCATAACCATTGCCTTCGAAGCACCCCTGTAGATCTGAAAGAATTGGATAAGTGTAAGAAATATAGTGAAATGTCCACTCAGCCAATCAGATCCTCTTATAGGTTTTTATCATTAAGCATCACAATAGGCGGTAAATTTGTCAGCTGGGGGGCCATAGATATAGAACACTGCTCTATCCCTTGTGGGGCAACCTGCCCTTCAGCTGATAGAAACCCAATGAAAATGATGTGGGTATGTTTTGGTTTATATAATAAAACCATGCGATGTAATATGGTAAACTAAGAGGGCAGTCAGAAGAGATTTCCATTTATAGTGGTATAATAGTGGATAATAGTGGCATTTGCCAATGCACTCTGTACACATAAATCCAACAAGAAAAATGCCATGCTCCTCATCATGGCAAATGTAATAATTATTTTTTAGACATACTATACAGTTGCCATATCTCTGCTCCAAGCAGCCCGATCAGTTCCCGTCATAATTTTCACCACATTCATATACTGAGGTCACAGGATGTTCCCACCTGATGCTTCTGAATTCCTCTTCCTCTTACCTATTTGTAAATAATTTTCACCAGCTTTGAAGGTATATTCATGATCCAGAGGGTCTTAGAAGTGATGGTGCTGGAAGAAATGCCATAATCACAGGTAATAAACAGCATAAAATCTACGTTTTATTCAGAGTGTAACGACAAACTACTAAAATCGGCAACTACTGGTCGCCAAAATAATGCACATTGGAACCAGCTACAGTGCCCTAAACATTGGAAAGAGTAAACATTTTGTCTTCTTTTAGCTCTACATTCCAATAGTTTTACTATGAATTTAAAGTAGAGATTATCAGAATTAGATTCAATGTTTTCTTTTTTCAGATTGTTTTCACCATTTAGAAATTACAGCCCTTTTTTATGAGTAGTGGCCCTATTTCAGGGCACCAAAGTATTGGAAAATTGGCTTGACAGGTGTTTCTGGTTAGTCAGGTGTGTTTCGTCACATTATTTGTGCAGGCATAAGAGAGCTGTCAATATCTAGTATTGATTCTAGACTTTTCATTTGCTATTGGTGTCTGTCAACATGAGGACCAAAGAGACGTCAATGAAAGTCAAGGAAGCTATTATGAGGCTGAAATATCTGAAAAATCATTCATTCATAGCCAAAACCTTAGACTTACCAAAATCAATAGTTTATAACATCATTAAAAAAGAAAGAAAGCACCAGTGAGCTCAGCAATCGCAAACGGGCAGGTAGGCCAAGGAAGACTTTTACTGTACAGTGGATGACCGAAGAATGCTCACCATAATTAACAAAAAAAAAAAAAAAAAAAAACTGTCCTAGAGACCAGGAACACTCTACAGGAGGTGGGTGTGAATGTGTCTGATCCGCAGAATACGTCACCAGCCACACTACAGAGGCTTCACTGCAAGGTGCAAACCACTAGTTATCCTCAAAAAGGATGGCCAGGTTATAGTTTGCTAAAAAAAAGTACCAAAAAAGCCTGCAGAGGTCTGGAAAACGGTCTTGTGGACAGATAAGACGAATGTGATCATGTACCAGAGAGGAAAGAGGAAGTTTGGAGAAAAAAGGATAAGCTAAGATTCACTGTATTCTGAAGTGTACAGAAATATCTTGTCTGCTCGAGTACAAGGAAATGCCTCTAAATTCATCAGATAGCGCTTCATCATACAACAATGACCCCAAACATACTGCCATAGCAACTAGGGAGTTTGGGCCCAGTTCTTGACTGGCCAAGCCAATCTTCAGGCCTGGCAGAGCATCACCAGAGAATATACCCAGCATCCGGTGTGGTCAGTGGGTTGCAGACTTCAGCTGAGAATCTCTATTTTGATTGTTGGAGTATAGAGCTAAAAGAAGACAAAATGCTTCCTCTTTCCAACACTTATGGAGGACACTGTATTTCAACGTTTGCATGGCTATTATGAAGTTTTTAATTAAGACAACCTATATCTACAGGAGTGCCTAGGGGGAAGGGGCGAGGGGTCGAGTCAGTATTCAACAATGGTCTTGACTCTGAGAGACAGAAATGCAGTGCAATGACAAAACATTATCAAACAGTTGATTCATGCTGAAAATTGAAAAAAAATCCAAACATCCACATATCTCTATTTTGGGAGGAGAATATGTATTAAACTACTGTAACAGTTACTCTCTGAGATAATGTGAGATAACAAAAAAATAAAATTTTGAAGAGCTCAGCATCATAACGGACTGCCATCACGAGAAGAACCTGCAGTACAGTAATTCACCTTGTTTTTAACCTCGAAGCCACAGGAAATTCAAATAGAGCTGAGGTGCTGTGAGCATCTGTGGAGCACACTGTTTGATACAGGATGGAAGTGCTTTTGAAATCAATGGATGACAACCTAGTGTAATAAAATGCTAATCTTCACAAACAAATGTGTGACTGGATACATGCTGGCAGCTCAGAGGAAGAACTGCAAAGCTGCAGCAAAGCCAGGATACTTTAACAAGTATAAATATATCTTCTCCCAGAGGCATCTCCCACTGAACGGATGAGTCACCCATACACAGAGATACACACACGCTTGCATAGGCACGCACGCACGCACACACACTTGTACATCTACAAGTATCACCACACACGCATGCACACACAAGCACACACACACACAAGCACACACACACACACACACACACACACATACACACGCTCACAAAGGTGAAAGTAAAGGTCAGAGGCAGGGGTCCTGTGCTTGCTGATTCTGAGACCCAGACAATCTATATCCATGTGGCCCAAGTAAAGTCACGCCCTGAACCTAACCCCTTCTTGCTCCCATCCACTGCACAAAGACCTGAACATCTGTACACATTGTAAACGCTGTATTGCCAGAAATACTATTCCTGGCATCTGTATCTGAAGTGCCATAGAGTAATAGAAAACAGAACATAATAGAACAGAATCTCAATAATAGACTTGTTTAATGTCTCATTTAAAATGAGCATGAAGTCAGTCAACAGCAGTCCACACCTACAGTGGACTTCGAGAATGCTACATACCGGTTGTACAGTACTTAGTATAGTGCTGTAGCATAGTATACTATGCTGAGAGTACAGGAAGGAGAAGCTGTTTAGGAATGAGTCCCCCTACAGCAGTGTGATGATTCACAGGATAATCTCCAATGCCCCAGATACAGTAACTGTACTCCTCCACTTCTCAGGGGCGAGGCAGATCTTAGTCTCTCTATCCCTCTGAGCCTTCCATTCAATCAATTAATCACTTAATTGGATCAGGGCAGCCATTGTCTTTCCTTACATGTGTGAGCCTAATGATGACATGATGAGATGGAGAACATTGGACAGGGCTCTGTTTGTGTAACAGCCTCATAGACACATTGTGTTCAATAAGAGTAAATGGCAGAAAAGGTCTGTCAACCAATAGCAGTTCAGATCCTCCCTTCTGTAATGTTCTGACCAAATGGGACACCCCTGGGCGATACAGACGTGCCACTACCCCATGGGCATTTTATATTGTGTCACAGTTGTGCAAGTGAAAATCTACAGTCAAAAATTAACCAAACTGTCGTTGTGCAACGGTTGTAAGAGTATTGTTTTTGAACGTTTTTTTTAAACCTCAAAATGCAAAAGCTGAGTTCTGTAGCTTTTGCAATGTTGGACTGACATTGTTTTTTTGCTGATTTTCGGTTAGTCACATGTTGGTTGTAATTAACAGTTTATTAGTTGTTGTTATGTGATGGTTATTTTCCTTCATTGACTTCAGGTTGAAAAATGTTTTCTTAACATTGTTGACAGTCAGCATCAGGCCAACTCACAGCTGAAAATAGTAGTTGCCTTTTTACATAAATTACATAAAATGTTTATATTGATGTAACATGAACGTCTTACCAAATGGATACTTAGGCAAAATAAGTGTAGTATATTTTGCTCTGACCAGAAGAAGGGCCTAGTGGGTTAGGCCCTTGGAATGTTGCAGCATGCAGTTGACCTCTGTAGGTTGGGGGGATGGCAAAGGAGAGATAGTGGTCCACGGCTTATGTTCACAATAATTTTTGTGGCTTACTTGTTATTTTTATATCCCTTTGAACCATGTTACACACAACTGCATGCAGTATGGTTAGAGTACGCGTTATACAATTTCTCTGTGTTGGGACTTTACTAAGTCCCAAAGGGGGGAATATGTAGTATATTTTGCTCTGACCAGAAGAAGGGCCTAGTGGGTTAGGCCCTTGGAATGTTGCAGCATGCAGTTGACCTCTGTAGGTTGGGGGGATGGCAAAGGAGAGATAGTGGTGGGGGTAGCCTTAATTAGTTAAAGCTGTGAACCACACCAAAAGGCATACCCTTATTTGGTGAAAACTGTAAACATCACCATCGTATAGGTTGAAAATGTTTAGGGTAACATGGACCTGGGAATTCCATGCCCAAATCTGGAAGACAAAGCAGGCTGTTTTTGTATAAAAGACTGAACGGCTGGACTAGAGAGGGGGGGACATTATTGACTGGACAGGAGCCCCCACATCTGGCCGTGGTATGTAATGATGAAGTTACGATTAATTAAAGACGATTAAACTGACTCATCCGGACCTCTGCAGCTTCCTTTCTTCATCTAAGTATATTTACTACATAAGTTTGACTTTTTTCTAGTTCGAAGGGCTGAAACCCTATTGTAATTGAATGAGTTATTATTATTATTATTATTATTATTATTATTATTATTATCATTATTATTATTATTATTATTATTATTGTCCCAATGAATCGGGAAGGGGACTGAAACTGGGGATGATTCTCTGTCCGTTCGTATGTCACGCGCTTTATCTCCGACACAACTGGAAAAAAAAAACGAAAGTGAAAGATGTGTCTTGCCATAGAGATTGGCCCAATTTTGATGAAACAATGGTGAAAGACGCGTCTTGCCATAGAGATTGTTTAGGACTTTCAAGGTTCTGCCGCTTCATCATCAAAAACGTCCTAATAGGGTGCAAAGTGGAGAGCTAGGAGTGTAACCTAATGCAGTAGGGCTATAGCCTTACAAATGTGTTCATCATATTTTGAGAAATCAACGCAAAGATGTAAGAAGTAAGACTGATAATGGATCAAATAAGCACTACATGTTCCGGTATGACACGGAGGGGAGGAAGTGCATCGGTGCAGTGGTGGCGGTAGAAACTACCAACTTCCAACCTTGAACGTCGCTGGTTCGAATCGCGCTTGGGACACTACGTTTTTTTTTGTTATAATTCTGGTTGCTTATGGTAGTATTTGCTAATACCTTCCACGAGAACTTACCCTAACCTTAACCACTCGAAGTTAATGCCAAATACTGCCTAACCGCCACGCAATTCGTATTTCACGTGGTCAAGCATACGTAAACATTGGTAGTTTTCTGTGGCACTAACAATCCGAACATGCGTCCATATCGGCATGAGATCAGGTTGGCCAAGAGAATAGCCCTCCCTGTGCGCACAGCACTGTAAAACAGAGACAACCAGAGTGTCATAGTAAAACGTTTATGAATACACGTCTTGCTTCATTGACAGGCTTCTCCATCATTCTCCTTTTATGGAGGACGCTACATCATTCATGGGGGACAACATGTTTACTATACACCTGTTATTATTATTATTATTATTATTATTATTATTATTATTATTATTAGGGATTCAAGCATGAAGTGCTGAAACCCTATTTTTATTGAAGGAGTTATTATTATTATTAATATTATTATTATTTTGCCGTTTATTAAATAACTCAAGAACCAACTGATTAAAATATGAATGTCGATGATCAAAATTAAATGGCACCCATTGGCCTATAGGTGGCGCTGTAATAAGCACCTAAAGTCTTAGGCTCAGCCCCGCCGCCCTGTTTGAGTTAGAGGAACTCTGAAATTTGGCATATTGGTTCTTCTCCTCACAAGGAACAAATTTGCCTCAAGGACCCATAACTACCGCCATTATGGATTAGTTGGAAAGTCTTTGCAGAAAGTAGCAACAAAGAGGTAGAAAAACCTGTTTGAAAAGAGTGACGCCCTGCGACATGTTAAGCCAATCAAATACTTTGCATGGAGGGAGCTCCACATTTTTTTAATTCAGCATCATCATTAAGTTGTCAAATTGGAAGTTCCTACAGGTTTTCTTCCAATTTCTTCAATGTTGCAAGCTAGCATAGGCAACAACTCTGTAGTAATAGTATAGTAATAGTTCTACATAGTCAGAAAAGATGGCACACATAACAAAAAACAAATATCTATACATTCCCTACCTTATTTCTCTTGCGCCTTTTGATCTTGAAGCAATTTGATAACCTTGATGATGATGCTTACATGGCTTCAACCCCGTTTCATTGCCCCTCGCAGTTATTTTTGATAATAATATAATAATTTATTATTATTACTTTATTAAATATTTCAAGAACCGACTGATGAAAATGTTAAAAGTTTGTCAATATGAAAGTCAATGTCCACTGCTAGAGTTATGAAATTTGGTATACTGGTGCCTCTCACAACAAATGTACCTCAAGGACCCATAACTTCCACCAATATGGAAAAAAATAATAAAAAATCTTTTTCAGATTTACCTAAAATTCATCTCACGGTACTTGGCCCTAAGAAAATTGCGATCAAAACAGTTCTGAATCCAGGTCACCTTGTTCAATTTACATGCCATTTGACAAGGACATCATGGACATCACTCTGAAGACCTATACCGCATTTGGTAGGTTTCCGTCAAAAGAATTACACAATGGCAGGCTACTCAAACTTACTATTTCATATAGCCCTATTAAATCACTTAGTTCAATTCACATGAAACTTGGCATTGAAATTACCCTTTTACCTTTATTTATCCAGGTGTCTCATTGAGATAAAATCTATTTTTCAAGAGAGACCTGGTCCAAGACAGAAGCCAAGGAAAACAATATTTCAGACAATTCACAAATGATGACACACATACATCCCAAAACAAATTACAGACACATATACATTACACACAAGTTACAATCATAACACACTAAAACCTACATTACATTTATGGCATTTAGCAGATTTTCCCATGTCACCCCCCTCTTTCGCACCCTTCAGTGGCTCCCAGTAGCAGCTGGCATCAGATTCAAGACCCTGGTGCTCGCCTACCGAGCGGCAAGGGAACAGCCCCTCCCTACTTGCAAGCAATGGTCATCCCCAAACCCCTGCCTGATCACTCCGCTCTTCCACCTCGGCTAGCCGCCTGGCACCGCCGCTTCTACGTGGATGCAGCAGCCGTGCTACTCGGTCACGGCTTTTCACTGTCCTGGCGCCCTACTGGTGGAACGAGCTTCCCACTGCTGTCAGGACTGCAGAGTCACTACCTATCTTCTGCCGTAGATTGAAGACCCATCTCTTTAGGCTACATCTTAACGGTCCCTCCTAAAGACCTCTTCATCCCCACTACCCTCTGTAAAAAATTACTATAAAAAAAAAACCTTCCTTCTTCTAGCATTGTGACTGCCAATAGCCACTGGTCCTAGCATAGATTACTTATTCTTATGATGGCTGATGGATAGATGATTCACTTACTTAGACAAATGTATTAGTTGTAAGTCACTTTGGATAAAGTCGTCTGCTAAATGCCATAAATGTAAATGTAAATGTAAAAACTAATGAGACATACACACACCATAAAATTCTTGGTGATATAGACACACATACAATGCATTTCACACACAAACATACAATACAGTCATGCCTCAGTAACAAGGAAAAAAGATCCTGGAGTTTCAAACTAGAATGAATTTCAAGACCACAGAGCTGAGTTATTCAAAAACATGATTTGTTCTGATTTTTAGAACTGTTAAAAATAAGTGAAAGTGAAGCTGGTATTTATTTTCTATAAAGCTGCAATTTTCCCAGAATGGTCTTGTAGATCTGAATATAGCAATGTTTGAGCCTTTTGATGACCGGTGTCAGTTAACCCCTTCCATACCAATTACCCTTACCAAAACCAACTAACCCTAACCCTCTACATTTCCTCTCTTATTGCTCTTGCTCCTTTTGACCTTGATGCAATTTGATAACCTTGCTGATGATGCTTACAGGCTTGAACCCTGTTTTATTGCTGCTCACAGGTATATTTTTGTTTGATATTTAAAGTTTTATAATAAACACATATTACTGTAAAATAGGTCCCAATTGTATTTTATTAGAGTCCAGAAACATAGATTATACACCTCCAAAAATTAACATGATAAATAGCCTATATCATAATAATTTCATAATGTCATGATGCTAGACACTCCATGCACATGAAGTTAAAAACAGAACTAGAATGAAAACATTAAAAAATGATATATATATGAAAAGAGTAAAGGGATAGAGGATAGTAAAAGAGGATAACGTTCAGAACATTCTGAAAAGGCTATTACAACAAGAAAACCTTTTCTTACAAATGTTCAACATGTCCAAATATTCTCTGTGTTACGGAATGTCGTTACAACCTCAAGGAAAGTACTTCCCAAATGTCTAATTCCTCTAAACACCATTGTTACTCTTATATTGCAGCAGTGGACTAATGGTATTGTTGACAGAACAATATACTACAAACCAAAGGGTTGTGGGTTCTATTCCCAAATAGGGTAATAAATAACAGTGTTTATTCAATTGTAGTGCTTGGAGAAAGAACTCATAATGCTTATGTCAATGTTAAGTTAACCATTCCCTTTGGTAAGGAATCAATGGGCAACTTTGTTACAATCATGAAAACTTTGCTTTACAGTCCACATGCAACCTTGTCACAATGTTGTGTGATGACCATCAAATGCAGATTTTCAGAAAACCTGTATTTTCAACCCATGATAAACTATGTAACAACGTGACCATCAAATGACAACCATAAATCAACATGGTATGATGGTGTTACCATATTCTCCTGTGCAATGTGTGGTTTTAACATTGTCCCACAGATATTTTCCATTGTCTCATTATGGTTGGCACAAGACAGTGAATCAACATCCTTTTACATACGTTTTTATTAATTAATTAATTAATTAATGTTTAGATTTAGACATTGCTGCACCATACCATTTTCCGCCATGATGATATACAATGATACAACCGAAAAACAATATTAATACAACATTGTTTTTTCTAAAATGCCCATGGGGTAGATCATTCAGAGCAGGAGACATTGGTATACCCTCTGTCTAGGCTTCTCAGCTTTCATCTGCATTTTGACTGCATTCTAAAAAATAAAGAGTATGAGTTGCTATTTAACCATTTATCCAACTCTCAAGGCTCTGCGAGATTCTGGGAGGACATGAGTTACAGTATTAGGTGAGAACACAGCATCCTTCTCAGCATGTGTCAGTTGACAGTTTGAAATCAATTTGCTTTTAAAATGGAATTGAGCTCAAAGCTTGACAGTACAATTCTACGGTAAGCAAAGGATGAGTGAAGTTGAGGAGGAGAGAAAAACAAGAGAGAAAGGAGAATGAGAAAGAGTGGAATGGTAAAATACTGGAAAGTCCTACTCTAATTTCCTGATACTCTTCGCCTAGCAACAAGTTTCTCAGCCAATCGCGAGATTTACATCCAATTGAACATGCATTTAATTTGCTGAAGAGGAGATTTAAGGCAAAACATCCTCAAAACAAACAAAGAAGATGTTTGAAGATGGCTGTACAGGCAGAGCACCACCCTAGAAGATACCCAGCATCTGATCGGGTCAATGGGTCGCAGACTTCATGCAGTTATTGCATGCAAAGGATTGACAACCAACTACTAAACATGAGTGCTTAATTTGGACATTTGATAAATCTGTCCCATCACTTTTGGTGGCCTAAAAGAGGGGGACTATGTCAAAGTGTTGTAATGTCTTCATAGTCATTTCAGAATCAATGGGGCCTTACAGCGACGCTGTCAAAACAAAATACGTTTGAATCTACTATCTAAGAGGGAACTAACTCATAACTCTTTCGCTTTCGCTTTTAACAACGATGTCGTTGGCGATCAAAGATAGTTACTCTGTCATTACTAAATATATGCTTTAATTTGCGCAGTGCCACTCTTACATTCCTTGGGGAGAACCCTGAATTATGCATTTTTTTGTGAATCAAGCCATGGTATATGGGCGATCAGGTAAGTTATTGAACTATTAACTGCTTTTATCGCTTTAACTTTCATAAAACTTAAAAAGACACATTTCTAATACTCGTCTGAAGTCTTTGAGGAAGTCTTTGAGTCTTTTCATGAAAGGAGATGGGGTTATAATAGCATTATCATGACATCCACTTCTGATCATCTCATCAACCAATTCCCTTCCACATTCCCCCACAGAACACAACAACAAAGACAACAACAACTAGGGCACTGTTTCCAGGCAACACATAACATATTAAAATGGCAGGGACCGCAGTGGGGAGATATTTTTACTGTCCCGTACTCTTAACAAACTGGATTATGATATGGTGAGTTTCTGATCTAATCCTTAAGAAAAACAAAAACAGCTGAAAACAGACAACAACACACAAACTAAATCAAATGTCCAGGGTAGCTTTATGATGACATGTTGCTTTAAGACACATTGCTTTATGATTTACAAAGCACATGTCTGCATGAATTAATTAAATTCTTACTTTTAAGAGTTGGGGTCAGTTCTAACTCTGTCAACACATGTGTAAGGTTTAGTGGTCCAATGAGATGACAGCTGATCTACATTTACTGTCATTCCAACATAATAAATCATGGAATCAATGGAACTACCCAATGACATACCTCTCATCCACTGCTCAAAATACAGTATGAGACAGTGTATCTGTGGTTTCCTATTCAACATGTGGATGATAGGTTCCAAAATAGTTTAATCCATTCTTGAATGTCTGTAAAAGTGTAATTCAAATGTTAACAGTGAAAAAAATAAAAAAAATGACTGATTGAAGTTTGCTCAAACACTAGATCCAACACTAGATCAACCTAAGATGTCCAATTACAACTGCAGAGACTTTCACACATCCATTTTATTTGTTCCCGTCAAACTTGCTAATCGCTACAGTAACAGCCTCCCTTGATCCGTCCTGAACACACACTTTACCAAAGGACACTTCTGCTAGCCCTTCCAAGTTGGTGTGATCAAGACACACAAACAACACACCATGAAGCCTGGGCAATTTGCTTGGCTAAATGTTAGTCTGTCAGAACACTCTGGAACATCAATGCTCTGGGTAGTGTGAGCTTCCCCACTGGCCTGAGTCATTTTCTTTCCGCCGAGGAGATAGGACTGCAAGCATCAACCACATGTAGGAAACCACCCGGTTAGTCTCAGACATGAGAGGTCTGGCCCAAACCATACAAACCCTTCAAAATAAAATGCAGGAAAAATTTCTGCATAACTTTGTACCCTTACTTATTTACTTGGAATAATTCATGGTTTATACTCACATCGATACATGAAACAGATGTGGTGTTTCGAATTGAAACAGCAGCTTGCAGTGACAGCTAAACTTCTGAGCTTGAAATAAAAAAAAGATGAGGTCTATATCCAGCCAAATAAACCAATTATATCAACAATGGTATCGCGTGTCTCATATTTATGAATTGCTTGGACATTGTGTTGAAGGCTGTTTTCTCGTATCATAATTTCTCCGCTGTTATTGAATATCTCAAAGCGGTTTGGCACAACTACTCAAGTGGTGCCAGACTAAATATAGACCAAATTTCAGAAAGATCCGTTCAGCCATCTTCATTTTCAAAACAGATAACGTTCAAAAGAAATTTAGAATTTTTTATTTTTATTTCCTGGACAAGAACAAAAAAATACAACTTTATTGCATTTCTCGGCAGGCCCAGAGAAAATGTGGTAGTAACATAAAGCAGTGCATCAAAATGTCTAGAAGTTTGAATGTGTAGCTATTTTCATCTTTTGCAATTTCGCCTAACCACCAAGATGTTTAGCTAGTCACTGCAACTCGAGGTTGGTTCTCAAGTCCCCTATGAGTTTACAATTTATTACTTAGCCTAGTAACTTAGATAGACAAATGTAAGCAAAATGATGGTGACTGTTGGCAACTGAACGTTTTCCTCATGCCATGGCTTATGTCTCAATAATGACCATATCGGTGGCGTACCCATGTAACATACAGTTACAACAGTAGCTAGCCAGCCTCATTGACAGTAGTGCACTAACTTTGGTTCGTATCATCACCAAGCTGCGTTTGTAGCAAGTAACATATCTCATCATAAATTGTTATGGACATCTCACACAACACAAGCCAAATGTTAGCTTGCTAGCCACTGCTGGCTAGTCTACAAACTAATAACAATGTAAGAATGTGAAACAGAGTAGTTCGGTGGGTGACATATTCTACACCTACCTCCTGGAGAGTGTTCCTGATCTGTGGGACAGTTGTTTTGGGGTTTTTCTTAATTATGATGAGCATTCTTCAGTCATCCACTGTAGAAGTCTTCGAAATCAGGTATCATCAATGTATTGATTAATGTGTAAGAACTGGGCTGGAACAAAAGCCTGCACAGCCTCTAGCTCTCCTAGACAAGGGATGGTGACCATGGATATATGCTGAAATGCTGTTTCTATAGAAAGTACTGGAGTATAATGTCCTTCATCTGAAATACTATCCTATTCAGAACTCTGGTATTCACCATAGTTCATTGGTCTGGGTGGATCTGTGCCCGCTCTGTGTGAATGGTCCTGACAGGCTAACCGCAGGTCTCCACTGAGGCTCATCTCTTTGGACACAGCCAAAACCAGGAGCGCCAGAGGTCGCTGGCTTCGCCTCCGCCTGCTCATCCTGCTTCCGAAAATACCACCTCATACACCTTAGCCTGCATGTGACATCACAAACCCTACCCCTCTCTCTCCCCTCTTCCCTTCATGATCACTACAGTATGCGTGGCATGGGGGCAAGTCCGCCAGGTCAAGAACATGAGGGGTTTTAGCAACTGTGTCCTTATCTAACATACTGTACTATTTCCTTTTGTTTTAGCCAGGGGGAATGAGTTAAAAACATCTCTGTATCTGGCTCTCATTTAGGCCCAGGACTTGATGACTCTGTAGTGTTGTATGCAACACTGTTATCGTAAAAAAAAGGCTTATTGTGCTTCAGTGACCTGAAGACATGGAGGAAAACAATACTTTTTTATATAATATTTCCCTCAGAGCGAGTTTCCTCATCTCTACAGTGTCAGGTAGTTTCTCAGCTCCCCGGGACATAATTGATGGGTCGATGCCATAGATTGGCCAGCGAGTGCACTCACCAGATTCTGAAGGGCTAAGACAGTCAATGATTGGACAGTGAGGATCTAAGGAAGTAGAAACTGTGGGCCTCAAGTACTGGGGTTGTGGACACTCTCTGTGGAAAGATGAGGGGTGTCTGCCTGTGGTATCATTTACATAACATCTGACAACAAGCATTTATACAGATACTTCTGTTCATGACAGCCTTCAAACTGTGAGCTTGAAACTATAATGACATGTACAGTTCTTGTTTGCAAGTTGGTTATACAGCCAATGTATATTTAGGTGTAGTGCCCCCCCCCCCCCTCTCTCTCTCAGGAATATTCCATTCAGCCTAACATGAAACTCTGTGGTGTAAGTGTCTTTTACTGTAGGTCGGGCCTTGGAGGGCTACACTGGCTGATAAAGAGAAAAGTCAAGAACTACCCCTGACACTCCTCCTCACTATGAGTCACTATGTGTGACCTGGACCAACATTAGCCAAAACATCATCCTGGACCTGCAGGGTGAACAATGATGAGGCTAGAACTTCATAGAGATTACAAAAACATAAACTCTATGGGACCAAGGGTGGTGGAGACCCATCATGCAGTGTGTGTGTGGCGGGGGGGGGGGGGGGGCTCTCAATTCCCAGAGTAAGCAGGTCTTATTGGCTTTACCCCAGGAGAAACCCCTGCAGCTAATGCTAGTTTTAACCTCTCCCTGTACAGTACGTCACGCTAGCCAGCCCACCTCCCCTTCATCATCTTTCACACTACACCACAGCTACAGTATGTAGAGTAGATGCTTGTCACTGCATGGCCACACTAGAGTGGACAAAAGGACCTGATGAGATACAATAAGACATTCAAACACACATTTAAGAACAAATACTGTAGCTCATGTATTTGCTCACAGTGAAGCATTATTAGTATTATCATTAGTGTCTCATGTCTTGTATGTTATGTATTTCTTTGTGTAAAGAGTATGCTTTACAATATTGGACTCTATCTGTTTCCAGGAGGTATGAGGCCCAACACATCACTATTGAAGCTCATAGAAGACAGAGAAAGACCGTTCTCAGATCTGAGAGCAGTGTATCAGGCACTGTATCATCATCTGCAGAGCTTGCTCCCTGGCTGGCAGGGGAGGTGAGGGAGAGGTGGGGGACGGACAGGTGACGGCAGAGCACTTCTTCACCACTGACAGATGACAGCTCTTTCAGCAGGTCCCTCCTCTCACTACATCTTCTCTGCGTTGCAAGAGTTTCACATTTAGACAGGAAAGGAGCACAAACAATTGGGTTCAATTTATTTGAATGTTTTGTCATAATGCAGGTTGTCATAAACATGGCTAAGAGCTTGACATTAGTCCATGAGAACATAGGACACGTCATGGCCATGTATTGCCTGTCGCGCATACAGCATAAGCACACAAATAACAAAAAAACTGCTTATACCTATAAAACTGAACATTCAAACTGAGTCTAAATGCAAGAAAAGAGAAAATTTAGCTCCTGTTCCTACACATATGACCCACAGTCACCCATGTTATGTTCCTGCAGGCCCCCTTGTGTGTGGGAACCCTTGTCTTATGCATTACATCACAGCCCAGAGAATGGAGAGCCAGTCTAAAAACAGCATCGGTGGCGGAGAATCGACACACTAGTGTAGGAGTGCTCTCTCCCTCTCTTTCTCTTTCTACGTTACAGCTCAGCACTCAACCAACGTGGCCCACTAACTAGAATTACATAACATGCCTGTGGAATGAAATTGCATTTCCTCATACTGCATATGCTCAATACTGGGGAGGGGGGCTGCATAAATTGAAGGCATGGATATGAGTACCGTTAGATATAATGGGTCTTATAATTCAATGTCAATGATATATGGACTATTATCATAACAGCTAAAATCATCTTCACTAGTCATAAGACAGGCTTAGTTCTCTAGGATTTGAAGGTGCTAAATGCAAAGTACTGATGTTCAAAAATCAGACTATCCTATCCGCAGTGATTATGGAGATTTCAGGGATATGGATTTGTTTGAGGTTAGCTCAATACCAAGATGCACAGAGCACACAGAAGCCAATATCGGTGTCTGAATAAGTGCTTCATCCCTTCTTTATGGGAAAACTGAGGCTACAGTATCTCATTACCCCATTGGATATGTCAGTCCAATGTTTGCCATAAATCTGTTGCTGTGGCACATCATTGTCATGCAATCGTTTCTCACATGACAGAGAATTGGGTAACAATGGTAAGAGTGAATTAATAATGAGGGAATCTCATTCTAGGGGCACAAATAACTTCTTTGTATGGGCCAGAGCTATACTGCTGCTTCTCCATACAATCAGTCATCAGATTCCATCAGTGGTCCGTTACATTGGCCAAGACCTTCACATGACGAACTGAATGCCAACACATCTCTGCCATGGTCACAAGGCAAGCACAGCATGCTAACGCATTAGCAAATTAGGTCAAGTCAAAATGTAAAACAATTTCTCCATATCCAAATGTCCAACTTCCCACAAGAAGTCAAAAGCATGTCAGAGAAAAAACTTAAAAAGAAAATAACCAGCCAAAAGGCAAACAGTGCTAGCTAGTGAGTCATCAGGAATGTAGAGCTTCTTTAGCCTTGGAGTCAACTGGCTGGGGTGAACCAGAGGGAGGGAGGGATGCTTCTGTTGTTTCGATCTGGGATCCCCAGCGGTCCCCCCTGTCTTGAGACCCTGTCAGCTACAAATCAGCCCCGGCATTGTTGCCAAAACCATTACATGTGTATGCAACAAGATAACTTCCTTGCCTGTTGATGATACACCAATACCCTAATCACACTACAAACCAAGCTGAGCTGAGCTGTACTGTGCTTGCCTGGTTCCTCATTCCATCATAGTTGCTATAACAGTACAGGAAAGCACTATGTGAAAAGAAAATATCAGTCAGCACAGTAGAGTTTGGGTTGGCCATATAGCCTAGTGTGCAAAGCCCCTAAGGACCCTATTCAATAAAAACCATAAACTAGGTTGCCAGAGGCAAGTCAGAAATCTTCCTATGCAGCAAGAAATGATGTTTGTACTAGAACTATATGGTTAAGTTTCTCTTTATTTCACACTGTAAACATTATATTACTTAGTGTATGAATCTAAATGTGCATTTGTTGAGTATATGAATGCAAATCTCCTTACTGAGAGGTTAACACAATCACATTACAATAAACAGTGATAATATAATCATCATTTTCACACTGAAGCATATCCAAAAAGCAGACACTTATTTCCAGCACAGCCCAAATAAAATTCTACTGTCAACTCCTTAGATCAAACAAGAGAGAGAGCTCAACATTTCAGTATCTAGAGCGAGAACATCAGAAAGCTAACAAGCTGCCAACTGTAGGTCATCTGCTGATTACCAAATATCTCTCTCACATATTTGCACGCTGTCATCAAAACCAGAACCACCAGCCTAGTGTATCAGTATCATTTAAGGAGAATTGATTCATGTTGTGTTGATTCAAGTGATTTCATGTTTAGAAGACCATTGACTTTGATCTGTATGGGGACTTTTGTGGGGTATGTCACATACTATTATCATTCCTATCAAGATTAAAAAGTAGTTTGTACTCATGGCAATAAGATCTCTCCCAGCGATGCTCACTTTACACTTCACAGTAAGGGTCACAACACACTTAGAAAGATGCTACAGGATTGTGTCACTAATTTTGGCTTGTATTGACTGTATTGTTCATGACATAATGTTAATCGATCTCATTATCTCATTACACCACACAGTCAGTTTAAGGCCTAAATATGCTTTTGCTGATGGGAGTGGGGAGGTGTGCCTCTCTCTGGCTAATCAGGTAACAGCAAAAGCGCCCTTTTGACTTAAGTACTCTCGGGGCATTTAAGGTCTCCGAGGCGGCGCAGATGACACACTGCCAGCCAGCCTGGAGAAGCATGTGCACCAGGTGGGACGCAAGTGACTACAGTATAATGGGTTGAATAACATGCTCTGCATGGTGTGTACCGGGTCCAAAGAGAGTCTGCAGCCTACCCACACACACACACACACACACACACACACACACACACACACACACACACACACACACACACACACACACACCGTTTCGTTATTCACTGTGGATAGTAAAATACCTGTCTTGCAATGTAATAATGCACATTTGGACAAGTGCAAAGCAAAACAAAGTTAGTGTCAATCAAAATGGTACTGAACAGCATGCAATTAGTATGCATTTCTCGCCGTTCAGGAATCACATTTTTTGAGTGAAAAGGGCACCAGGGTCCAACATTTCACTTCTCAAACAATGTGCATTGCTACAGTAAGCATTCTGACTCCAGCACACTCAAGGCAGGCAACGTAAACCACAGCACAGTATGGCTTTCTTCATCATGGATTCAATATGGCACGCAAACAAGCATGAATATTTCATCAGGCTTTGAGAGGGAACCAACATGCTCATCAACCTGGAGCTGCTCATGTCACGTGTATTGTCACAGATGGAGGGAAAAAGCTCTATTGTAGATGGAGAGAGCGAGAGAGAGGGAGAGTGGAGTCTTTACAAGCATCTCTGACTCAGACTTTGTGAGTGCTCATAAGACCTCAGTCAAACTGGCCAGTGGGAGTGTTGCAATGCTCAAGGTTTTATGTGAATGGTGGTAAAGTACAAAACGTACACCTGCGCTGGGATCTCTCCCTGCTTCCTGACAAACTACGGCCCCCTCTTTCAAACAGCTTCTAGCAAGCCAAAACAAATATATGTATAGAAACAGAAGTCAAAATAGTTGCAGTTATCAAGACAAACAATTGCTTAATCTGTGAACATAGATAAAAAGAGGAAGATGACAGATATTTGGTCAAATGGACCATTGCTTTAAAACAACCCTGGGTGATCCTGTGTTCTACAGTTAATTGTGGGCAGCTGGATAAGAGAGGCTTCTCCTGTATTGGATCCAGATGCAGCAGCCGCCCCTTCTTTCTACCATTGTTTGGCTGCTGATTAATAAGGGTGTTTCGGACCCCACAGCACTCAACCAGGGTCATTATCTCTCTGATTGTAGCTGCAGAGAGCTTTCCGACAAGTTCTTGTGTGACATCTCAATAGAGGCACTGCTCCTTAACAGAAATTAAGCCTCTGGACCATTCAAGAGGTCCATATGAGGCCAACTGCTGCAGACAGGATGGAGAGGGGAGTATCAATGACAACAGTTCAAAATTATCAGTCAGGTAATTCCCCTTTAAGGGGAACAGTGAGGCAAAGACACAAGGGGAAAAGAACCACCGGCCATCGCACACACACTCACACGCAAACGCACGCACACACACACACACACACACACACACACACACACACACACACACACACACACACACACACACACACACACACACACACACACACACACACAGACACACAGACACACTCTGCGAGCAGTAAAATGTACAGAAACCAGCACTGGAGCACACACAGACAGAGCTTCTTCCATCCTGCTTTTGCTGCATCCCTCTCTCACTCTCTCACTCCTTCTCTCTCATTCTGTCGCTCTCAATTGCACTGCTGTTCTTACCTTAGTTGTGACAATGCAAAGGCAATCCATTCTGGGCAGAAAAAGCTCAACCTATGCTTGAATTCATCACCACCACCACAACATAGTGAGATGGAAAGGGTGAGGGGGGAGGAGAAGAAAAATAAATGAAGAGGGGGTGGGGGAGAAGAGTAAAGCCGCCACGGGAGAGAAGGCACACAGACAGCTGCTACTGGATGTGGGCCCCCTCTGAGAAACTTGAGACCTCCTCCACAATGCTGAAGGCAATCATGATTCCTAACGCAATCTTCAAGTCCAGCACACGTCATCCGCCGCACAAACGGTTCTGCTGGGCAGCGAGCCACCGGCTTGGCCCCCTCCAATCTGAGAGCATTCCTCCTCTCCTCTCCTCTCCTCCTCTCTCCTCTCCAGCTGACGACTGAGCGACTGTGTGGAACGGGAAGAGAGCGGAGGAGCTGTGGTGATGCTCGACTGAGACAGAGCAGCGGCTGAGCAGAAAGAATTAGTTTCCCCTGCTCTGTCTCACTATCAACTATGTACAGCCTGACTAACTGACTGACTAAATGTAAGTGCTGCTTAAAGGTGGCTCTGACTCCCTTCAGTATATCTCATCTATGTGAAATGTAACATTTGATTTTATGCCCAAGCCTTTGTTTCTATATTTAACCAACATCATTAAATTGTTCTAGAACTGCTGTGGAGAGCAAAATTGAGAACTGTGTAAAAACCACAGAGACAAGCAGCTCATCTCAGCCAATCCCAACTCCCTCTCTGAAAACACACACACACGCACACGCACACGCACACGCACACGCACACGCACACACACACACCACACACCACACACACAGCAGCTTTTTAGGTGAGTCAAGAGGAGGTGTAAATCAGCTGTCTTTCCACTCATTCATCTACTCCCCGATAAATAAATACCAGCTCTATTGCAGCTGGAAGACAGGGAAGGCAGCTTAACCAAATCCACCTTTCCACAAGCACACACACACATGCACACACACGCACACACTGTGCGGATGCACAGACTACGGGACTAAGGGTGACAAGGACATTGCATTGCCCAAAACCAAGGTCACATCCACATCAGAGCCAATCAATACAGAGTCAGAGGTCAGACAGCCATGGACAGACACAGCCCCAGTGAGCAGGCAGGTCAGACTCAGGGTCACAACACACATACTGTAGGCTCATAGAGGTTCACCGCATTTCTTAGCTGACACGCAGCTACAGTACAGCTACAGTACAGATCTCAGAGCTGGGTGCAGACAACACGCAAACAAGACCCTGATATTCGGTTATGAAACTCCTATTTCCAACAAGCCATGAGTAAAAGACCTATACTATACCGTAAAATGCTTAAGTAGTCATCATTTTAACAAAAAAATATATTTACGAGCAAAACAGTCACCATGAGAATCTAATATATTTTATGAACTGTACAACATCACCATCACCATGACATAAATGTAGGGCTTTGTGCCAAAATAAGGATATAGGAGAGTAAGTAAAAGTATGCTTCTGAATTGCTTTATTAAGATATAAGGCCAAATGAACTTGGCTAATACACTGAAATGAAGACACACAAGCTTTAAGATAGTATAAGCTTTTGCAAACCCACAGCACTACAGTAGGACTGTTGCTCAGTGCCAGACACATGACACTATTGGAAAAGAGAGTGGAGGAACCACTTATAATTGTTCAATTCTTCCATTCCACCAAACAAGAGTCTCTAGTTCTCCCTTTCTCTCAGGCTGAGTATGAAAAATCAATACTTTCTCATGGTCAGAGCTTAATAAGCAGCCCAATAAGACTGCTAGGCTCGAGAGAGGGTTATACAGTAACATCCACCTAGGCGGGACGGCGTACACTAACATATTAATAGCATCTCTCTTTAACCACAGCTTTCTTGTTTATAACGCATTCCCCTTGACCTCCCAGGTACCCTACCTGCTGCTGCCTGTGAAACGACCGGTTGTCTGGCTGAAGTTCCTCACAAAAAAGTACTTTGATTACCGCTTTCATTTGTGGACATACAGTAGTAGCAGTGCCCCTCCACTGGAACACTCACTGGCTTCTAGGCACACACACACACACACACACACACACACACACACACACACACACACACACACACACACACACACAGTCCGGAGGGGAAGATAATCTTTTCAGCAGATGGGACTCAAGCAGCTTCTCCTAATTCCATTATGGAGGGGGAATGCTTTAACTTCCTTTGGCGAGCTCTTGTTGGGTCACATAGGTGAGGTGTTGTAAATTCTGGTACAGGGTGTACTGATAGGATGGGTAAATTAAAGCACAGGACAGAGAAAGGTGATGTAGCCTGCATTGCCCTCTGACCTAACTTGGATGACCTTTAGCTGATAACCTCTGAAGTAAATACCACTATAGACCAAGCCCAGGGAATTCCAGGGGAATACACCTGATTCAGTCATTTAACTGATCATGGTCTTCACTTTAGACCACTATGAGTTAATGAGTTCGATTCAGTTTGTTTTGTTGCTGGTTTGGAACAAAAGCCTGCTCTCCTCTGTGCTTAGATTCATTGTAGGAAATTGTGGGATTATCAAATTAGATATCAAACAATTCAGTTAGGCAATGCACCTCGAGAGCATTGAACAAACTTCATTTAGAATTGTTACATACATTCTCTGAAAAAACAAAAACAAAAGAGATACAAGAATGGATTCAAACTATGGACTTTGTCGTGATCAAAATGACACTGTATCTCAAGTTGGTTCCTTTAGTCTACTATTGATACACACACAGGTCCCCCAGAAAGGCTGTTGTGTAACACAGGTAGATGATATAATCACGTTATTCTGGTCTCAGACCATGTCCCCTGCCCTTGTGCAGGCATAATCTCATTAACGCATCTGATCTTATTTTTGACCAGGCTATGGAACTGAAGCACTATATAGGCATCATATATGTGATTTGATCGTATGATTGTCATATCAAACACTCACAGTAAGGCAAGCTCAAATCAAATGCGTTAAATTATTATTATGAAGTTATCAACATTACTGACACCTTAGACACACATTATAAGCATGGTAACACTACTTATAGCCAAAGTGTTAAATACTTAATGATATGGTCATTAAGCATTGTACTGTAAGACTTATAATATAATTATAATATATAGTATAATATAATTGCCTCATAATCTTATAATAATCCTGGTAACACTCATTTGTATTTTTTTTTATAAATAGTTTATAATTAGTTGATAAATCATGTATAACCAGTTTATTATTCAATTATAAACCATTTACAAACAGTTATAACTCATTAGTTTAGATATGGTAGAAACTGAGACCCTCCACTTACTGTACTGATTAATTCATGGTATGGCAAGACCTCATTGGACAACAGTGATAGCGGACCAGTTTTCACTTCATTGCTTTACAATAGCAGCACCACAAAGTTTGCCCAAATATGACGATAGGACAGTGCAGATTCTCCAAGCTTCTTTGGGTACACAATTATAACAATTAAAATATTTTAAATTGATTAATTAACAACAACAATAATATTTCATGATAATTGTCTAATACTGTAATAATTGAAACATATTTCTCTATAGTCCAATGAGTGCCCGATGTTGTCCAATGGTAGTATAAAAGAGATATAATGGACAGGCAACGCTGTGCTAAGAATCATAGTCTGAAGCAATGATGGTCAAGGATGTAATGGCTGATACTGGAATACAATGTACGTTATCTGGTTACAGTTTAGCATGACTAGCATTTAAACTATTTATAGGGCAGTACTCTTATTTTGAAGAGAAATATAACTCCTATTTTGAAGGACTCTCAAAAAACGAAGTGGGTTTGAGAATTATGCACCAGCTCTCTTCCATTGCTGTCATTACTCAGTTATTCGGTCAAAACTATCAAATGATATATACAATTTACAAACAGTCGGTAGGCTGTGGCCAGCTGCTGCCTCGAAAAAGAAAAGAACAATGTAAATCACATAGTGCAAGCAACTTACTTCAAAGGTGATGCTACTAACTAGCTACACAAGCTAGCTAGCTATATGCTTGTTTTGATACTGTCATGACTGGCTAACATAAGAGCCACCAGTGTGGCTTTGTCAAGCTTGAAACAGCTTGTCGTTGAAACAGCTTGTCGTTTAAACACCGATAGTACACAGTTAGCTAGAAGGACATGTTAGCTATATGCTGTGTGGGGCCACTGGTCTTGCTCACTAGCTAGCTACAAGGCAGCTAGGTAGTAGCTAGTTAGCCAGTATCACCTGTAGTAAGCCACTTATTAATAAGAAGATGCCAATGCGAATTTCACCTTTCAAACTCTTTATTTATTTATTTATTTATTTATTTTCACTCCGCAGCTGACTGGTAGTCTTGACGCAGGTTGTTATTGGGTTATGTGAATCTCTGTCATTACTTTAGTATAGACAAGCATGAATAAACAATTGTTGTGAATTATTTGTTTAGGACTTTTTGAATGATGCAATGTCGGATCACTTTACTTGATGTCCCCTATGAACATACATTACTGTTCATAATTGCTTATGAAAGGTGAGGCTACTTTTATTGGGAGTGCCTTATTTTAGATGTTATACTGTAGGTACACATTAATTATGCTCAGTTACAAATGTTTGTAACTTAATAATTACTGTTAGTAACTCATTAATAAATGGTTAAAGGTGTTACACTTTACATTAAGATGACATTTTATCAGTTAGAAATATTTGTAACCCATTGATAAATGTTGTTAAGTCATTAATAAATTATCAATGGTGTTATACTTTATATTAAGGAAGAAATGTTATCAGTTACAAATAATGGTAACTCATTAATAAATAGTCAGAGGTTTTAACCATAAGCACAGAGGATAGAAGAGTACTCACGTGACTTAATTATCAATTATCAATAATCTACTCATAGATTAACCCAAACCAGCTCTAGAGCACTAACCTCACATCGGTAAACACAGAACCGGTAAGTAGTGGACAGATATACAAATGAAATCTGGGAACGCACGGTGGACATGCTTAAATGAGGAACGTGTTGACAAGGACATCAGGATTTCAAGTATGGGCCATGGGGGCAAAATACATGGTGACAGCTGTACTGTACTTTGGGAGATATATTGTATGTAAAGATGTGTTGAATCGGTTTGGTCCCAGCCGAATCATCCCCACAATTCATGAAATTACTTTCCAAACTGTGGAAGCACTGTGCAACCATTGCAAATAATGTTGCATGATTTGACATAAAGGTTAGTTTCCGTGCATTTATAAAGCATTAATAACTGGCTCCTGATTGTAAGCACCAAGTGAATATCGAACAATCTAAACTAATTAGTTATAACTGTTTGTAAATGGTTTAATTGAATAATACACTAGTTATTAGTGTATTAACTGATTATAAACCATGTATAAACCTTTACAAAGGGGACCTTAATGTAAAGTGTTAATATAATCCTGGATCCTGAGTCTCATAATAATCTTGAGATATCATAAGCAACTTTGAGATAATTGGACAAATTGAAAGATAATAGAGAGAAATCTATTTATGAGTTTAATAAAAAAAAAAAACATTACAAGGGCTCATACGTGTTGCCTGTTACCAAACGCATCTGACTTGCAACGTCAGTAATACAGTTACAGTTGTCTGTCTGTAACATGCTTGTTTGCAGGCAAAAGTTGGGGGCTGAGTTGAGAGTGCTTCCCGGGAGTGAGAGTCTTTGTGAAGGCCTCAGTGCTGGCTATGTGGGCGAGGGTGGCAATTACTGCTAGTCTCACCGCCTTAACACACAGAAAGAGAGGGAGAGGGAGAGAGAGAGATGGGGTGATGAGGAGAGAGAAATTGTGGCAGGCATTGAGAAAGAGGAGAGAGGAGGGCAGAGAGGGTGGAGGATGAAGAAAAAAACGAGGGCGGGCATTGTAAAAGAGAGTGCAATCATTAGCACCGTATCTAATATAAAGGAATAGTCCTTTAGCCTGTTTCTCCACATTAGCATTTGACTCTCACCATTTGCTTGAGGGGTACAGAGGTACAGTACACGTACATGTGTACACACACGTGTGCGCCCACACACACACACACACACACACACACACACACACGTACAGTGGGGCCTTTAGAAAGTACTCACGTCAGAGGTCTTACTGCTCACTGCCTGCTCCTTCCCACTGGGCTCCAAGCTGCTGGGCTCCCTCAGCTGTGGACAAACACACGATACACTTGACTGATAGGTCTCACTTTACAATACATGGACCACCATTGTAACAACATTGGTAATACCCATGTGCATAAGGTGACTGCAGTGTTTGTGATTGTAACATAGTATTTTAAACAATCATCCACTGAAACATTGTGAGAACAAAGGAAAACACTATTTTAGAGGCCATGTATTTGCTTTGACTTGAGTCTCCAGAACAACATAAACCATAATTATCATTATATTGAATCAGTGGTACTGTTAGAAAACACTCTTCCCCCATACAACCATGCTATAAACAGAGCAGCCGTTTTACTTTTAGTTTTGGTAGGCCTGCAATCTGTACCCCGTGCACTGTAAGCTTGTCCAAGTCTATCAAAAATAAATACCTAAACCTGGTGCGCATGCACACGCACGCGCACGCGCACGCGCGCACACACACACACACACACACACACACACACACACACACACACACACACACACACACACACACACACACAGGGATTGAGTGGCACATACAGGGATAAGTCTGTTTCTAGTTAACCCACCCTCCAACCACTTCCCATCCCTTTACTCACCATCTATTCTCTGTCACTCTTTTTTTTTGTCACTGCATTATTTATTTATTTTCAAGTAAACAACATTATTTTTTCTGTTAAATGTAATTCATTCGATCAAATAAAAAGACTGCTCTGCTCTCGTATAAATGACCTCCGGCTGATATGAAGTGCCACGACAACAAACATAATTTAAAAAAAATATATATATATACTGTACCAGATTGCATGCTGGGACACTGTAAACACTCTCTGTCGCACAAAACTAAATTTGCTAAGCCTTCAATCTATTCAGCACTGCTTAAAACACTCAGCTTGTGTTTCATAACACTGAAAAAAACAGCACATAGCCTACTGCCACCGACATCAAATCATTGTCGGGAGATTTCAGCCCCAAATGAGCAGATGGAGTGAAGATGTGGGACATGCATTGGTTTAGAAGGCCTCTGTGCCCAGCCTGGTTCTTCACAGACGTAACTATGGTGTTATGTAAGACAACACAATGCATATAGTATTGGCCAGGACACGGAAAGCTTGAGGAAGCTACAACCTGGTGTGTGTGTGGTCTACTGTATCTAGAGGCCATGTTAGAGTTGTGGTGAAGGAGCAGCTTTTAACCCACATGACAGCAGTACAGGTGCCCCCATCTGAGGGTTCAAAGTCTCTTGATAATCCCTTCACTCATCCCATGCTGGTTGGACTGACAGTATTCATCAACCTCTGTAAAACATGGGCTATTTTTGGAGAGGAATATGCAATATATTTGATTTAGTGTAAACATTTAGATTAAAAAACACATTTGCTTGTCATTTTGAACTACCCTAAAAAATGTAGCTGTGAAAATATATGTGAAGAACTAGGAATGTTTGATTGTGGAGAAATAGGATTACTATAGGATTACTGAGCTTGCTGGTCAGATGCCAAGTACAAAACACACATACTGTACACACACGCAGGCACACACACAAACATATGCACACACACACACATAAGATCTAGTTCTACAGCAAGCAAGAGTAACCACATGAAAATACAACAGAGAAAATAAATAAAAGAAAAACTGTCTGTTCATGAGAAAGATTCACTGTTTATTAACGTTGGTCTTTTTCATTTGGGACATTTAAAGAAAATAGCAAAGGGGAGAGTAGAAAATATCATATTGAGAGAAATAATCATATCCTTTGACTGGTCCTTTCCCTTTGTACTGTAGGAGATTTTTCTCAAAGAGCTAGCTTCCCCCCTAGTGGATGAATATAAAATCTAAACCCAAAACTGAATCACATTAATACTTTTTGGACCTGCCATTCTCTAACTAGACATCAAGTCTTCAAAGGAGCAACATTACATTCACATTCAATAATTTGTTGAATAATTTCATTACCACCTATTTAATCAAGTGTACTTAAAAATCATCTGAACATGAATGAATAACATGGTGAAATTATGATTTTAGAGCAATGTTCTTTACTCCTAGTCCTGGAGGACCACAGTGCAGGCTTTTGTCACAGTGTAGGGCTATACTCAACTAATTCATGGGCTGGGTCAAAAGCTCTCACACGCAGCCCTCCATACTACAGTCCCTTTTGGACAAGAGGTTTTAATGACACTGTTATAGGAAGATTATGATGTTCTGTAACTGCACACGACTGTCACAACAACTAATTTCAAGGCCATGTTGTATTTGAACTGTGGAAAACCCTGCCATAGGGAATATAGTGAGCCAATAGAAACTGGTTAGTGAGTCTGCCAGTGTCAAGCGGTCACAGAAGTTCTACAATATGTTGAGCACCCCAAAATATGATTAGCACCCCTTTAGGGCTTGGACTTGCTTTACAGTGTTAGCTCAATTGACAGTATCATGTCCAAATAATCAGAAAGTCAGCTTTGAAATGACCCCTTAGGCATTTTAGAGAAACCAACATTGTATGAACGTATATAAAAGGATGTTGATTCACTGTCTTGTGCCAACCTTAGAGAGACGATGGAAAATAACTGTGGGACAACGTTTCACAGTAGAATGTGGTAACATCATCATACCATGTTGGTTTTTGGTTGTTTGTTGGTCATCATCCACATTTTTTTCCCTATTATTGAAAATAATAGTTTTTCTGAAAATCAGCATTTGACGGTCATCACACCTAGTGACAAGGTTGCATGTGGACTGTAAAGGAAATTTTTCTAAATGTCATTATTTGACAGTCATGATCCAACATTGTAACAAGGTTGCCCATTGATTCCAAAAGGAAGTGAAAAATAACATTTCATTATATTAATAGAACTTCAATGATTTACTTAACATAAGATACTTTCTCCATGCACTACGACTGAATAATGACACCGTTTGGGATTCAAACCTGCAACATTTTGGTTTGTAGTACATTGTTCTGTCCACAATGCCACTAGTCCACTGCTGCAACATAACAGTTGACTTTGGGGTTCAGATTGTAGAGCAGAGAAATTAGAAACTTGGGGGAAATACTTTCCTTGGGGTTGTAAAGACACTCTGTAACATAAATTGTAAGAAGAACAGGTTTTCGTGTTGTAATAGCCTTTTCAGCATGGTCGGAGCTTCATCCTCTATTACTACTTTTACGACTATCTCTTGAAAGAAATCTTCATTATTTTGTATGTTTTCATTCTAGTTATTTTTTTAACCTTATGTGCACGGAGTGTCTAGTATTGTTACATTATCCCATTATTGACATAAGCTACTGTTTGTATCATGTCTGAACATTTGTGAGCCTAATGGAGGTGTACTATCTATCTTTCTCTGTATGTCCAGTAATACAACAGAAGTATACCCCACCAACATTAGACAACTATGCAGAACTCACTGAAGCTGTTGAAATATATCATTAGAAGTCAATTAAATCAATGGTTAGAGTGTAGATTAACCGAAACACTAGATAGCATAAGCAGATGGTACAAAATGTAGTCATGAGGGTGTAATTTCAAATCTGCACTGACCTGGTGCCACACAAAGTATGGCAACACAATGTCTTACAAGATGTTATAAGTTTGAATCCCAAGTGAGGACACATCAAAAACTGAGTACAGTGAATTCAAATGTAAAATGTTATCCTGATTGTAAAATGCTAAATGTGATCCTGATTGTAAAAGATCCCATCATATCAATGACACAATTGCTCAGATAAGTGAAATACGGGGGGGGACAGATCAAAGTTTGTTTTAGGTTAGGAAGTTCACGTTACGTTACTATTAGGCTTTTAACATTGTATTTACATAAATAGGCAACATTTTAAAAACTATTATTTTCAACTGTGAGATGGTCTGATGTTAAGAAAACATTCATTTTCAACCCATGTGCAATCATGTAGCATTTTGATGTTAAACTTTCAAAAACAATTCTCTCACAACCGTTCTCTCGTACAACATCAGTTTGATTTGACTGTTGCGCAACTTTGACACAATACATAATGTGCATGAGAGGGAGAGAGTGAGCGCGTATTCAGGACAACAGGGTGCGAGTAGGCGTTCAAGACTCACCAGGTACAATAATGTAACAGCATTGAGTAAAACACAATGATCATTAAGGTAAATGATCTATGCTAGCACCATTACAGTTATTCATATAAGTCTCTGATTTGTCCTGGACGATAAAACGCTTTTTGGATTCCTCATTCTTGATTTTCAAAGCATTTTATTAAGTATTTATACCATCCTCACCAGTTCAGCTCCCCCCACTCATTCCCTTAGAATGTCACAGGCCTGGCATGCCTACATACATCATAGACCAGACCAACTGAAGGAGCACCTCTTTCCCAACATTAGCTTCCTTTCCCTCTCAAAGACCAATTAGCCGTGGCTTCACGTCCAGCACTCTGTGGCTGATCCAAGTCTCCTCTCCTTTTACTTCAGCCATGTGCATCTGAACACTTAGGGTGAACAATGGAAGGGAAGCTTGTGTTTGTGAGCAGACTCATTCTCTGTGTGAGAGAACGGGACGAGTAATGAAGAGATGTGCAGAGTCACTCAAGGATCCCAATACCGAAGGGGATCTGGGGACCAATTATCAGTTCTCAACTTACATTGTACCCAGCACCAATGGCTGGCAAAATACGAGGCACACACACACACACACACACACACACACACACACACACACACACACACACACACACACACACACACACACACACACACACACACACACACACACACACACACACACACACACACACACACACACACACACACACACACACACCATTTACAAGAGACTCTATTTATGTTTCTATGTTCTATGATACTAATTGGTTGAATTTATGGCCTGTATTTTTTCATTTTCTTCAGCCTGTTACATCAATAAATGTATACTAACTTATTGTCCTGCATAATGACATGGGCCCATCACCCATAAATCCCCCGACTCACCTCCTCGGCTGAGCAGGCATGTTGTAGCACAGCGGGTGGGGAGCCTGTCCTCTCCCACTTGTCCGCCATGTGGTTTACCTCCTCCAGCTTCTGCTCACAACTCTTGTGGGTGTTCAGCAGTGTCACCTCATAGAACTCCTGGATATCTGTGGACCACATGATATATAGTCATTATTTCATTCATTAAATTCCTTTGATATAATTTTCAAGGAAATACTTACAATAAACAGTCACATAACAAGCATTTTGCTAATTCAGATTTCTAAGTCAACACCCTGCGTTTCAGATGTACATGCAAATAGGGTCTTGGATTAAACCCAGGATTACTGCCTCAATGGCCATCAACTAAAATAAATGGGCCAATTGATTAAATTGAATTGCTGGCATCCACATTAAATAACAAAGCAGGGGAAAAGCAGCAAAGCAGCATTGCCACATTGCCAAAGTAACTTCTACTTCATGCTTGACAGGTAGACTATTCTCTTGAGGGAACGATGCAGTATAATTGCCTAACACACACATAACTGTGTCATATCAGGTACAAGAAAAAAACACATGAGCATTATCCTATTGTACACAACACTTACTTATACTTGACAATGTGAGTGCTAGCCAAGGGCTTTTTAAATAAGCTTGAAAAGAAGCCTTTATAATAATGAATACAGAACAAGATGATAGAGGGGGAAAAACTATAAAAGCCCCAAACCGGGAGAAAGAAATGTACAAACTACTCTCCTTCTTCCCTCTCCCTTCCAACTTTCCAACACAAGCTCATAAGTTTCTGACCTTAGTTGGGACACAAGTGGTCTGGCTAATGAATGCCTTTCATAACAAACACAAACACACACACACACACACACACACACACACACACACACACATACACATATACACACACACACACACACACACACACACACACACACACACACACACACACACAGTTAATCAACTGTTGAGATGCAAATAGTCAAATCAGCTTTAGATATGGCAATAGGCTATATGTAATGATTGTCAAAACAGGGCCATTAAAACTATCAACATATCGTACAAATGGGCATCTGCAAACCAGAGCTGCTCCATGAATGAAGAGTAACAGTAGCTGTCATATGGAGAGTGAGCAGCTAGCCTACACCATTGATTAGTCAATGAGTCAGCCGATTAAGATGGGCTAATGTACCAGAGCTCTACATTGAGACAGAGTTAAGTTCGTAGGTACTATAGTTTTTATTAAATGTATAAAATATCGCATTCACATGCCCATAGACGATGTATGGTGAAGAACAACATGCTAACTGTTTTGATGAATGTTAGTCGCTAATGCTTGGCATGGAGAACATAATTTTTCTGGTTGTCATTACTGTCCAAACTTCGAACCTGGCAGTGCGGCAGCCTCGGGCGATACGCTGATGCTTTGCAAAGTTTTCAGGTGAGGGCAGATGTTAGCTAGCTAGCGAACTCAATGCATAACATAAAAGAGAATTACATTGCCAAACAACAGGTCAACCTGGTTCCCAGCCTGGTATCCAAACATGTCAGCCACTGTCATATTTAGGAATAAGCCTAGTTCTTAAATGTTTTTGCTTTTTGAATAGGATTGTCTCGCAGGACAGTGATGGAATCACATTTTTTGTAATGTCCCAGCAGATCACCTTCCGTTGTAAAACCCTGGAGATTAATGACCAAAGACTACGTTTTGATTTATAGTGTATTTGATAACATTTCCATGTGTAAAATTGCTTGAAATTAACTCCTGTTTAGACATTTTCTGTGTTTAGTTCGACTGTTAAGCTATTACCTATGAAAAGTTCACTGTGGACTAATTGTACTGAGTAAAGTTTTCCTAAATCAAACATTTGTCAATAATCATCACTTCAACTGACAAGCAATACACTTTGCTAGCAATGCTGTAGAGCTAGCAATGGGAATTTCGAAAAACAAACAAGCATCTTTGTTAAAATACCAGCTAGATTAATACCCTCTCTGAAAAACTATTTTTTAAGGTTGGAATAGAGCAAGAAAAAGCAGCCTCATTAGCTTAATTCATGCTTGAGATGTGTGTGATGCATGGTTAGGTAAATAGTTAGGGTTTTAGGGTTGTCCCAAGGATACCATTTGGCATCTACCTGTTGCATAGCTGTTCTGTGTTTATACATTTCATAAATGATAACAAAGACCAAAGTTGATGTCGGGCAAAATGGAACGAATGTTCATGATGTCTTTGCTACTTTTTGTGTCAAAACAACAGTCGCCCTCTTGAGCATAAACCATAGTAAAAATATAAGGTATAAACCAAGTCAACATGAAAGGACATTTTGCAGAAGCATTTCCAGCTAACAGCTTCCGCCAAGATGTTCTAGTTCAATGGAGATCATGGAGCAAACTAAGATAAAGCCAATGCGTTTCCGGATCATTTATCTATAAATGCGCGGAATGTTAGTGCCAAAATTCTGTAAACAAATGAAAACAAATCCACAGACGTAATTTGATCCGCAGATGCAGATTCGACAGTTCGACAGATTCAAAATGTTGTTTTGAAATTGTTGGATACCTACATAAAGCAATGCTTCTATTCATAACTTTGGAAATATGTTTGCCACTGCTTTAGTTTTTACACATCATGACATTTGTTTGCAAATGTAAGAGCATTTATTAACAAACTTAAGCAATATTTACAAATCATTTTGCAATACAAATTAAGAGGTGTTTGTTTGTGGATAGTAAATTATATTTGTGCTTTGTGTTTTTTTGGTTACGGATCATGGTACACATTTGTGAGTTTATTTACAATAATATTAGCAGTAATCTATATCCATACATTTCAATCATGTGAAATACGTTCAACGTGAAATTGCGGTGCCCGAGGGAAAATTCATGACATGAACTGCGCTCTTTGCGTTGTGAGTGTGCTATGTCCATATAGCCTACTGCTGAATTGTGCAGAATCAACTGAGAAACATTATGACGCTATGGGAACACTGCCACATATACAACATAATGTTATCAAGTGTCCATGAAGACATGATTTGTGCTAAATAAGGTTTATCCATGGACATAATTAAACATTTCTCCGACCAGACAATAATTTCTCCAAAATTGAATTAAATGTTCCCAATTGAAACAACTCATAGACTACTCCTCACGTAATTCATCCAGACTGCCGTTATTGTTAATTCAGAATGAAAAATAATAATAATTACAAAAAGACAAATGAAATTAAAATATACACTTAACTTAAATATATAGCTCACAAATTGGGCAAGTGTGAGCTACTCACATCAAGCTCATCCATTGTAATTGCTCAAGATGTCCCCTGGTGGTTGTATTGCAGAGGTAAAATACCTCAAATTAAAATGTGTGGAAAAGGCCAGTTGACTGTCGCGGTACCTTCCGTGATACCATCGATCAACGATGAACCTTTTAAAGACTGACCTACTGTATATGCAGTAATAGTAACCTCTGCAGACGTCCTGCTTGGAAGGAAGACTAGCAAGTTGCACTTCAGTGGCAGAGACTTGAAATAGAACAGCTTTAGCACTGCTTAAAGACTGTAGGCTGGAATGCAGCCTGGCATGAAGCGTCCTCATTGGCACACTACCCTCAGATGTCAGAGCAATGGCTGCTTTTTCTTTGCACCCATTTTTTGCTAAATTTTTTACATAATCATTAAAGAATACATTCATATAATCCCATTACACATACAAAATCAACTCACTATTCAATATACTGAATAGGAAATGCTTACAGTATAATAAATACATGCACTTACAAGGCATGTGCATGTAATGTAGTGCAAAAACTTCCTCTTCTGAGTGCCACTAGTAGAGGATAAACATACAGTTGAAGAAGTCCCTCATACTTAAAGTGGCTATGCTCCTGTATGTATTTTAATGTGAATGCAGTGCTATACGAACGTAACCATATATGGGATAAGATGTTCCAGTTCATGTAGGCTATTGCTACTCTGTGTCTTTTACCATGAGTAGTGTTGATCTGGGACTGTGAAGCCACCCAAATATTTACATCTGCTAGTAAGCATAGACATCTGGACTTCACTAGCCAGGACTGCCCTGCTACAGGTCTAAGGAAGATGGGGCATAAACATGTATTATGAAATGCTTGGTTAGTAGGCAACCAAATGGCACAGCATAGTACAGCAAGAGTTTGTTTATGGACAACTATCCATATTAAAGAATAGACATCTCCAATCATCATTGAACAGGGTAAGTCACCCTACAAAATACCAGTTTAACAGAACTAACATGATGCATCATCAAAACGCCTGACAGAAAGTAACTAGGTTGTACAATAACATGAAGTGGACCTATGTAGTAGTCGTAGTAGAAGTACCATTGTTATTATAGCATATAAAAATATATTTTTTAAAGAATGGCTACTCTTTTTTTGTCTCCACAGAGAGAGAACCTGCATTTACATTTAAATGGAGGTTAATGACAACAAGCTATTTGTATTCACCACAAGGCGTTGGGAGCACAATGGTTCAGTCCGCAACCCATATAACCATTCAAATTCCAAACGTCATACTCTTCTAGAAATTTGAATATCCTGAAAACCTTTTTGCCAAGTTTGAAAGCCATACATTTTGTTATAAACCACTAGCACAAATGCTTTGATTTGGTCATTCACCCTTTAAAAGAGAATACAAACACAGGCGTAACTGAACCAAGGTAAATTTATGCAAATCCACCAAACTCCTTGAGTGGCTAGTATTGTGCTGGGTTAGGATACCCAGAATTTGTAAATCCCACAACATGTGCACATATGCAGGATTCTCTTCACAGACACTGTTACATGATTCAATATTCAAGAGACTTCCATGTTCTAGTTAGTAGTTCAGCAAGTTCATAACATTACACTGCACAAGGTGCAGTCAAACTTAACATGAAGTTGGTCAGATTCAGTACAAGATTTAGCACTTTGAGCAAAGTGTATAAAAAGCACTCCATACACAAAGTTAGCACACTTATAACATTATACCATGTTGTGCAATTTAATTTGTATTTGGTGAAAAACTAAACGGTAACAACTATGCAAGCATTGAAAAGATTAAAATGTATGATCATCCTATTTACTATTTACTGCTATCACCAAGTACAGCTTAGTAATAACATTGTAATTACCAAAATGCTAACTACACAGCATACCAGCCATTCAAATGAAAATGCTGACCCATATTCAAACAGCCAAAAAGTTAGATAGCAGAAGGCATCACAGGAGTATACTGTGGTAACTTACAGTGCAGTAAAACTTCCCTGGTCTCCACAGACATATTGTAGGATCCGTTGCTGGTCCTTTGAAGCAGTGCGCTGTAGGAGCACCAGATGCCCATGCAACCGAACAGCTAGCCCTAATCCTCCAACAGGCCGCCTGTTCTGTTCCCTTCAATACAGACAATGACCTTGCACCCCGGGCAGCCCTCCCTCCCATATACGACAGCTGATTTTTAATGCAGCCCAGCTCTGCGTCTGGTTAATGTGCTTAATGCTGCCATGCTGCCAGCAATCCCCTTCAACTACTATCCACCCTCCTCATCCCCACCCCCTCCACCACCCATAGTGTAGACACGGTGCCCTCTTTTCATAACCAGTTGAATCTACAAGTGCTGGAGGGCTGCGATAGTCTTTGGAATGGGAGAGTAGGTCGCGTAAGGGGGGCCTCTACCGGCCCTGGTCCCCTCTCTCCCTCTCTTTCTTTCCCTGCGTGCTGAGCAGTCTGAGAGATGGCAGCTGGGGTAGTGTTTAAGACACTTGGCTCGTGTGTGAAGGGCTCACTTGAGTCATCGAGGACAGCCAGCAGGGTATCACTTTGAGTGGACACATAGTGTTGGGTGGAGGGTAACTCTGTGTTGCTTCACAGGGGGAATCCTCACACCCAGCCAAATAGGGACAGAGTGACCAGAGGATTTTAAACCGAAATGCCCAACAAGTGATTACTTCAGTGATAAAGGTCCCACTTTAAATTAATGTTTGAGGCTTAATGAGGCCTTTATATACCTTTATGTAAGGCCTACATAATGTGCTCACAGGCACTGATCTACTGTATATACAAATATTTAGTATATACAGTGCTGTCCCTAAGTATTGGAAAGAGGAAGCATTTTGTACTCTTTTAGCTCTATACTATACAGTTTGGATTTGAAATCAAACAATTACTATGATGTTAAAATAGAGATTCTCAGGTTTAATTCAATGTTTTCTTTTTTCTGACTGGTTTCACCATTGAGAAATAACAACCCTTTTTATACATAGTCCCCTTATTTCAGGGCACCAAAGTATTGGAAAATTGGCTTGACAGGTGTTTCTGGTTAGCCAGGTGTGTTCCGTCACAGCATGAGAGAGCTGTCAATGTCTAGTATTGATTCTAGGCTTTGCATTTTTCTTTGGAGTCTGCTATTGGTGTCTTTCAACATGAGTACCAAAAAGACGTCAATGAAAGTCAAGGAAGCCATAATGAGGTTGAAATATGAGACAAAACAGTCAGAAACATAGACAAAACCTTAGACTTACCAAAATCAACAGTTTGTAACATCATTAAAAAAGAAAGAAAGCACTGGTGAGCTCAGCAATCGCAAATGGGCTGGTAGGCCAAGGAAGACTACTACAGTGGATGACGGAAGAATGCTCACCATAATTCAGAAGAAAAAAAAAACGACTGTCCCACAGATCATGAACACTCTCCAGGAGGTAGGTGTGAATGTGTCCGACACTAGCATCCGCAGAATACGTCACTAGCCGAACTACAGAGGCTTCACTGCAAGGTGCAAACCACTCTCCTCAAAAAGGATGGTCAGGTTATAGTTTGCTAAAAAGTACCTTTTAGCAAACTGTAACTTAATCATCCTTTTTGAGGATGACTAGTGGTTTGCACCTTGCAGTGAGGCCTCTGTAGTTTGTTTGGTGATGTATTCTGCGGATGGTAGTCTCTGACACCACGCCTACCTCCTGGAGAGTGTTCCTGATCCGTGTGACAGCTTTTTTTTCTTAAAAATGGTGAGCATTGCTCGATCATCCGCTGTAGAAATCTTCCTTAGCCTACCAGCCCGTTTGCGATTGCTGAGCTCACCAGTGCTTTCTTACTTTTTAATGATGTTCCAAACTGTTGATTTTGGTAGACCTAACGTTTTGGTTATGTTTCTAATTTGTCAGCCTAATAATGGCTTCCTTAAATTTCATTGACACCTCTTTGATCCTCATGTTGACAGACACCAATAGCAGACTCCAAAGGCAAACGCAAAGACTAAATCAATACTTGACTTTGACAGCTCTTTTATGCCTGCACAAATCTTGTGACGGAACACACCAGACTAATCAAACACCCCTGTCAAGCCAATTGTCCTACTTTTGGTAAGGGATTATATATACAGAGGTCATTTCTAAATGGTGAAACCAATATTTACTCCTCAGCACCACAAGTTACAATGAGTTTGTGCCTGTTGTTACACAGGTTACACACATTGATGGGCATTTTAGGGCATGGGCCCACAATGCTTTGCAATGTGAAATAATACAGTAATTTAATCAGTGTGTAAAAGTGCCAGTCTCTGTTAATCCACTGGTATCCACACACACTCCTGACCTATCATCCAAAATCCCAATCTGGAATTACAGTTGTGACCCAATATGACCATCTGTTCAACCAAATTAGTATTACAAAATCTTTCTACAATGACACAGAATATGGACACAAGCAAATAAAAATGCAATATGCAATCATAATTATTCAGTTGTCATTAACTACTGTGTACGTAATGGGACAGTTAAGTTACCTGCATAAGTAACAGGACAGTGAAGCATGTTTTCTTCTTTTGGCTCTATACTCCAAAACTTGGCTCTATACTCCAAAACAAACAATTACTATGAGGTTAAAGTAGAGCTTTTATTTGATGGTATTAGTGTACGTAGAAATGGCAACACTTTGTATACATAGTCCCCCTATTTCAGGGCACCAAAAGTAATTGGGACAATTGGCTTGACAGGGGTTTCTGGTTAGTCAGGTGTGTTCCATCACACCATTTCTGCAGATATAAGAGAGCTGTCAATTTCTAGTGTTGATTCTAGGCTTTGCATTTGTCTTTGTCTGCTATTGATGTCTGTCAACTAAAGAGGTGTCAATAAAAGTCAAGGAAGCCATCAGAAACCTAGCCAAAACCTTAGGCTTGCCAAAATCAACAATTTGGAACATCATTAAAAAGAAAAAAGCACTGGTGAGCTCTGCAATTGCAAATGGGCTGGTCAGCCAAGGTAGACTTCTAAAGTGGATGACCGAAGAATGCTTACCATAATTAAGAAAAACCCCAAAACAACTGTTGCACATCTCAGCAACACTCTCCAGGAGGCAGGCGTGAATGTGTCAGAGACTACAATCCACAGAATACGTCACTAGCCGAACTACAGAGGCTTCACTGCAAGGTGCAAACCATTAGTTATCCTCAAAAAGGATGGTCAGGTTACAGTTTGCTAAAAAAGTACCTGAAAAGCCGGCAGAGCTCTGGGAAAAAAAGGTATTGTGGACAGATAAGACCAATATGATAATGTACCAGAGTGATTGCAAGAGGAAAGTTTGGAGAAAAAAGGATCTCTCCAAGATTTACAGCATAGCACTTCATCTATGAAACATGGTGGAGGGGGTGTTATGGTTTGGGCATGTATAACTGGTACTAGAACTGTCTAACTTGTCTTCATTGATGATGTAACTGCTGACAGCAGCAGCAGAATGTATTCTGAAGTGTACAGAAACATCGAATACAAGCAAATGCCTCAAAAATCATTGGATGGTGCTTCATCATACAGTAAGACAATGATCCAAAACATACTAGCAACTAGGGAGTTTTTCAGGTTCTTGACTGGCCAAGTCAATCTTCAGATTTAAATCCAAGTGAACATCCATTTCATTTCCTGATAATAAGATGTTAGGCAACAAGGCCTCAAAACAAACAACAACTGAAGATGGCTGCAGTACAGGCCTGGCAGAGCATCACCAGAGAGGATAGCCAGCGTCTGGTGGGGCCAATGGGTCGCAGACTTGAGGCAGTTATTGCAAGCAAAGTATTGTCGACAAAATACTAAACATGAGTGCTTAATTTGTACATTATATTAATCTGTCTGACTGCTTTTGGTGCCCTGAAATAGAGGGACTATGTAGAGAAATTGTTGTAATTTCTGATGGTGAAACCAACATGTACACAAATACCATTAAATAAAAGCTGACAATCTCTACTTTAAGCTAAGAGTAATTGTTTGATTTCAAATCCAATCTTTTGGAGTATAGAGCCAAAAGAAGAAAAGAAAATTCACTGTCCCATTACTTACGCAGTGCACTGCATACTTGTGGCAGAAATTATCTACACAGAAACACCATCTGCATGTAGCGATTGAGGGGAACAGCTGGAGAAGGGCTTGATCAAGCTGCCTATTGGTTACCATTGGATTGACACACAGACAAGGCTACACTATCACCCTGCATGCAAACCGTAAAGCCAACAGGTGCCACTTTCAACAAAGGCCAAAGCATCCTTGCTCATTGGTATTCTGTAGGGCAACCATACCTGTTCCTGTGCTATTACCATAAACAATCCTTCAGAAACAGTAGTTATGCCACCGAAAAGCTAGCAAGTCCATGGCACGGATGGAGGTATTTAACTTAAGGAGTAAGTTTACTACTTCAACTCGGTTACACTGACACACTTGTTTTCACTTTATTTTATTCCCTCTCTTCTAGCCAGAGCAATATTTTCCCTTCCAGGTATATGACGGCAGCTGCTAGAATGCAGCTTTCCCACTTTATGTTTCCAAGGCAACCATGCAGTGGATCCTGGCAGAATTGCATCCACATAGACACAAATGCACAAACACACTCACTCTCTTACTGTCTCTGTCACTCTTTCTCACGCACACACACACAGACACACACGCACACACACAGTCACAATACAGATCTGCTTATGTAATGGGTGGGTGGAGTGGGCTCGGGCTCGCAGCACTCATCCCTGTAATAGCACCTCTTCTCGGGGGAGCGATTATTCCGGCTGCCTCCCCTTCCTACAGCCAGGCCTCCTCCACAGTGACATAGGTGCCAGCTAATCGTTATCTATCCACACACCCATCATTAATAAATCACCCATCGTCATAGGCTCTCTTTGTCTTTTTCCCCTCGAAAGAGATGTTACAATCTCTCAAAGAAAATGACTTACAGATCCACTTTGGCTCTTTGATTTACTGTAAGTGGTGGAGACATCATTCACAAATGTGTGCTCGTGGATATATCACCTTGTCGAATAAAAGTTGTAATATGCGTCTTTTGACCACATAAAAAAAGAGGTACATTTTCAGGGTAAAATGTGCAGTAAATAGTGGCAAATGGGGGAAATAGAATATCAAGGAACACTCCCCTGAGTTCTTTTACCTCTTTACTCAGGCTAAGAGTGAAGTCAATAATCACAAGTACATTGAGTGATACATATGACAGCTATATATGAAAAGTACAGTACTTTAAGATCGTCAATAGCTTTCTTTATAGTAATTTTCACTCATTGATAGGGAAGGAGAAGGAGATGACACTACTGCCCCCTGAGATCTAAAGGCACTATTCAATCAAACCTAGTAAACGGTTTTTCAGGATATATATTATCTATCAGTATTGCACTAGAGGAATGCACGTCTGGATTCTGGTAAAAAAATAAAATAAAATGCTAGTCCCTACCAACACCACAGTAAGGTGTGTGCGAGGGAGGCATAGTCAAGTCAAAGTTTATTGATCATATCATGAATAGCTTACTTTGCAAGCTTCCTCTCAACAGTGCAAATACCAGGACGTAACAATAAAAACACAATCATAACACAATAGGAAATAAGTGTAATATGCAAAAGTGTAAATAAGGCAATAAGTGTAAGATAAAGTGAGCAATACTATACAGTCATAAATAGCTGCAGTGATGTTAGTGAGTGTAAGTGTGTGTGTGTGTGTGTGTGTGTGTGTGTGTGTGTGTGTGTGTGTGTGTGTGTGTGTGTGTATAGTTGATATGCAGAGAGTCAGTGCAAATTGTCTTAGGTAAGCAGCAAGTAGTGCTGATGTTCATCTAGGGTTAGCTGTTCAAAAGTCTTATGGCCTGGAGGTAGAAACTGTCTCGGTACCTGTCTGACTGGATGCAGCGGTACCGTCTGCCAGATGGTAGCAGAGAGAATAGACCATGGCTGGGGTGGCTGAGGTCCTTGGTGATCTTCTGGGCCTTCCTCAGACACCGCCTGGTGTAGATGTCCTGAATTGCTGGGAGCTTGCCCCCAGTGATGGACTGAGCTGTCTTCACACCCTCTGCAGAGCCTTGCAGTTGAGGGCTCTCATACCAGGTGGTGATGTTCTCAATGGTGCATCTGAAGAAGTTGGTGAGGATCTGAGGAGCCTTGCCAAAGTTTTTAAGAAAAACAGCCGTTGGTGTGCCAACTTGATCACTGTACTGGTGTGATGGGTACATTTTAAGTCCTCAGTGATGTGGACACTGAACTTGAAGCTGCTGACTCTCTTCACTTCAACCCTGTCTATGTGGATGGGGGCGTGCTCCTCCCTCTTCTTCTTCCTGTAATCCATGATCATCTCCTTGGTTTTGCTGATGTTGAGGGAGAGGTTGTTGTCCTGGCACCATTCTACCAGGGCTCTTACCAACTCCCTTTTTAAAAGCTTCCTAATGGTAATGACTATTTGGTCGGAAAAGGCACTTTCTGAAATGGAGTGTCACTTGGTTTGAATATAAACATGTTGTTTCTGTCAGGGGTATTCTAGGGGAGTGGACTCACTGATTTTTGCCTTTTTGTCTCTGGTGGCTGCCTCTTCGAATTGTGTGCGCATGCAGAAACACAACAGCTAATGTCCAACACTGCAAATCCATTTCAGGGGGTTGTATTATTCTTAGTTGTTTGCAACTTCAAACTGAATTTCATGGGGATGACCAGAGGTGGCATTTCTGACAAACATACGCCCTGCTCCTTAAATAAACACAACATAAAGCACATAATAAATTATATCTGCATGTTCCGTGAGGCAATACCCTAACAGGGGTTTTCCACTGCCTCTAATCTTGTGTTTTCCTCTTTCTGCTCTAAACCCCTCAAAACTAGATTCCGGTTCTTGAAATCTTCCTGGCTGAGTCTAATCTGCCCTATATGCTGGTCCTCTGTGGAAATTCCATGTTTGGAGAATTACAGGTCCTTGTAGCAAGTTTTATATTAATGAAAAACCTAAGAGGATGCTTTTATTTGGAATAGAAGAGTATAGTGAAAGGGTCAGAGACAAATACAAGCGGTCTGCAAAAAATCCATAAATTCATGAATATTCCAATATATTCCAGTTAATTCCAATGAAAAGTTTCCACCTTGAAAATTCCCCAAATTTTGCAACCCTAATAGCTGATGACCAAATTTGTAGGTAAAAAGATTTAAATGGCAAGCAGAGCAGGGCTGTGAGCTCACACACACACACACACACACACACACACACATACACAGACACTCACACACCGGTAAGATCGGACAGATCCCAGGTGAGCAGAGTCAGAGAAGATGCTTACTCATATTATATATGGCCAGGTGCGCACACACATATATACAGTTATTCATAATTTTCATAATTTTGGATCTGTACGCCAACACAATGGATTTGAAATTAAACAATCAAGATGCAATTGAAGTGCAGACTTTCAGCTTTAATTCAAGGGGTTGAACAAAAATATTGTATGAAACGTTTAGGAATTGCAACCATTTTTATACACAGTCCCCTATTTTCAGGGGCTCAAATGTAATTGGACAAATTAACATAATCATAAATAAAATGTTCATTTTTAATACTTTGTCAAAAAATCCTGTTACCCGTGAACGTCTGAAGAACCAGATTGACGGCACACAGAGAAGGTGGTGGGGTTTAGCCCGAAGGCGTATTTAATAATAAAAGGGGAAAAGGGGTAGGAGAGAGAAGGATAATCCAATTGAGAGTAGTCCAGGGTCGGTCCAGGGTTCGGCAGGCAGGTGTTAGAAATTATTTTTATAAAAACTGTTTATTATTGCTATAAGAAAAATACATTACTGCAGTGTGCTAAATTTAATTTAATTTAACTAATGTGATGGCCTGTCGATAAATGAGAAATGAATCAAGCATTAGTCCCGTGGTACGTTGGATTAATACATGGAGAGGTTGGGTCAGGTCATCAAGATGGATGTTGCAACACACGCATAACACAAGAATGATGTAATGGAAAAATACAAGACTAGGAAAAGACAAATCAGAGTAGGCGTATGTTTTCTTCAGCAGGGCAACATCTCTAGATAGAACGGATTGGCGATATCTCTACCTGGAACGGATCGGGTGTCAAGGGGGTGTGACCAGCCCATACACCAACGAGGGAGAGCCAAGTCTAAACCACGGCTCCTCCCCAACCAAATAGCCAATCACAATCACTTTGTTTACTGTAAATGCTTTGTGTGACTTTTTTAATGTATCCATTTTTGGAAGGTTGGTTACAGATTAACAGCTTGCTGACTGTGATTTTCTTCGCCAAAAATGGTCCTTGTACAAGCTTGGAATTCTGACATCTAAATAAATAGCTAAAAGTAAGAAGTAGTTTGTCTTCTCCTTCAAATAAACGAACACGTTTTCACACAGGCGGGTAGTCAGACAGGCAGGGGTCAGGTAGGCAGGCAGGTAGTCAAAACAGGAATGGGCTAGGTCCGTGGAAGGTAGATGAGGGGGAATCAGAGGAAGATGAGGGTTCTAGGGGATCACAGGAGAACGCGGTGAAACACAAAACAAACACTGAAAACACGGGAGAATATGCAAAGGCTGGAAGCGTATGTGATACTCGAAGAGTTACCGTGGGACACAGTACGTTCTGGCACTGGAGTGGAGGTCAGACAGGGTTCTTATAGGGCGGTGATTGCTGATGGTTCGCAGGTATGCTGAGTGGAGACAGGGAACAGGTGCGCTATCGACTGGGAGGTGGACGCTCCAGCGATGATCACCGGAGCCTCAAGGTGGTGCCAGAGGGCCGGTCAGGGAGCAGGACCATAACAAATCCTTTGCAGGCAATGACTGCCTGAAGTCTGGAACCCATGGACATCACCAAATGCTGGGTTTTCTCCTTTGTGATGCTTTGCCAGGCCTTTACTGCAGTTGTCTTCAGTTGTTGTTTGTTCGTGGGTCTTTCTGCCTTTAGTTTTGTCTTCAGCAAGTGAAATGCATGCTCGCTCAGGTTGAGATCAGGTGATTGACTCAGCCATTGCAGAATATTCCACTTCTTTGCCTTAAAAAACTCCTGGGTCGCTTTCGCAGTATGTTTTGGGTCATTGTCCATCTGTACTGTGAAGCGCCGTCCAATCAACTTTGCTGAATTTGGCTGAATCTGAGCAGACAGTATATCCCTAAACACTTCAGAATTCATCCGGCTGCTTTTGTCTTCTCTCACATCATCAATAAACACAGGTGACCCAGTGCCATTGGAAGCCATGCATGCCCATGCCATCACACTGCCTCCACCGTGTTTTATAGATGATGTGGTATGCTTCAGACCATGAGCAGTTCCAAGCCTTCTCCATACTTTTTTCTTCCCATCATGCTGGTACAGGTTGATCTTAGTTTCTTCTGTCCAAAGAATGCTGTTCAAGAACTGGGCTGGCTTTTTTAGATGTTTTTTGGCTAAGTCTAATCTGGCCTTTCTATTCTTGAGGCTTATGAATGATTTGCACCTTGTGGTGAACCCTCCGTATTTGCTCTCGTGAAGTCTTCTCTTTATAGTAGACTTGGATAATGATATGCCTACCTCCTGGAGAGTGTGTTTCACTTGGCTAGATGTTGTGAAGAGGTTTTTCTTTACCATGTGAAGGATCCTGTGATCATCCACCACTGTTGTCTTCCGTGGATATTCAGGCCTTTTTGTGTTGCCGAGTTCACCAGTGCGTTCTTTTTCTCTCAGAATGTATCAAACTGTTGATTTGGCCACTCCTAATGTTGCCGCTATCTCTCTGATGGATTTTTTTGTTTTTGCAGCGTAAGAATGGCCTGTTTCATTTGTTTTACGAATACATTTGGGATTGAGTGAGTGGTGAAGTCTGTTCTCCAGTCTAAGTAAATTAGTTTAATCTTGTTTAAAGTCAGTGTGCTGTTGGTAGCTTGTTTACTTTGCTGTGGCTATCCTGCCTTAAGCTCAGAACCTAGTTTCTATTGGAAGCCAGCTGTTTGAGGTAAATTGCTGTGAAGTGATGTCAGTCTCCAGTGGGAGGGCCTAACACTATCCTGCAAGGTATTTAACTCCTGCTCACCTTGGACCAGGACTATTACATTTGGGATTGAGTGAGTGGTGAAACCTGTCTGCTCGTTACACCAAATGTCTCCTCCTTCGGCCTTACCCTGTCCCACTCTCCTCCGACTCATAAGGCGGGCAATCAGCTCGACCTTGTCTTCACCAGATCCTCCCATACCTCCAACCTTACTGTTACCCCTCTTCCGGTTTCGGATCATCATTTTGTATCCTTCTCCCTTACTCTCAAATCCTCCCCCTCCCTGTCAGTCTACTCACACTGTATCCTCTCGTCGCAACCTGCGCACCCTCTCACTCACCCCTCTCTCTTCCTCTGTCTTATCCTCCCTACCCTCTGTTGAATCCTTCTCTCTTCTATCCACTGATGCAGCTTCCTCCACCCTCCTGTCCTCTCTTTCCTCATCGTTCGACTCTGTCCACAGATCTCAAGGCAGACACGATCCTCTCCACGCGCTCCCTGGCTGTCTGAAACCCTGCAAGCTTGTAGAATAGGCCTCCGGGCAGCTGAGAGGAAATGGAGAAAAACGGGCCTCCGTGATGACCTAGACTCTTGTCTCTCTCTCCTCCTCAACTACACCTCATCTGCACCAGCTGCTAAAGCTTCTTACTACCATTCCAAAATTCAATCCTCTGCCTCTGACCCAAGGAAACTGTTCTCCACATTTTCCTCACTCCTCAACCCACCTCCTCCCTCCTCCCTGTCTGCGGATGACTTTGTCACCTACTTTGAAAAGAATCTTGATGGCATTAGCAGCTCTTTCCCTCTACCTCTAACCAACACTGCTACCTTTCCTCCCAAACCCACTGTGCTACACCCAGTCTCTGGTTTATCAGATTTTTCCCCCCTCTCACCTGATGATGTTCTAAAACTGGTCACATCCAAGCGGGCAACCACCTGCCCCCTTGATCCTATCCCCTCCCCCTTTCTCCAATCCATCTCCAGACCTCCTTCCATTCCTTACCACCTTAATCAATTCGCTGTCCTCTCCATGAGCCCTCATCACTGGGGATCCCCAGGGCTCTGTCCTAGGGCTCTTACTGTTCTCCATCTATACCAAATCTCTTGGCTCGGTAATTTCCTCATATGGTTTCTCCTCCCACAGCTACGCAGATGACATTCAACTCTTTCTCTCTTTCCCCCCTTCTGACTCACAGGTGGCAACACGTGTCTTGGCGTGTCTTGCAGACATTTCTGCTTAGATGTCAGCCCACCACCTCAAGCTCAACCTTGACAACACTGAGCTGCTCTTCCTCCCGGGGAAAGCCTGCCCTCTCCAAGACTTCTCCATCACAGTAGAGAACTCTATAGTGACCTCCTCCCATACAGCCAAGAACCTTGGGGTGATCCTTGACAACCACTTATCCTGTGTGGCGAACATCACAGCGACAGCACGCTCCTGTAGATTCTTCCTCTACAACATCAGAAAGATACATCCATTCCTCACCAGAGAAGCAGCACAACTTTTGGTCCAAACACTTGTGATCTCTCGCATTGACTACTGCAACGCACTCTTGGCCAGACTCCCCGCCTCCACCATCAGGCCTCTGCAGCTCATCCAGAACACTGCCGGCCATATGGTGTTCAATCTCCCCAAATTCTCCCATGTCACTCCCCTCCTCCGCACCCTCCACTGGCTCCTGGTAGCAGCTCGCATCAGATTTAAGACCCTGGCGCTCGCCTACTGGGCGGCAAAGGGAACAGCCCCTCTCTACTTGCAAGCAATGGACAGCCCCCAAACCCCTGCATGATCACGTTGCTCTTCCACCTCGGCTGGCCGCCTGGCACCGCCACCTCTACGTGGATGCAGCAGCCGCACTACTCGGTCACGGCTTTTCACTGTCCTGGCACCCTGCTGGTGGAATGAGCTTCCCACTGCTGTCATTGCTGCAGAGTCACTACCAATCTTCCGCTGTAGGTTGAAGACCCATCTCTTCAGGCTACATCTTAACAGTCCCTCCTAAAGACCTCTTCAACCCCACTACCCCCCTGTACTAACCCTAACCCTAGAGACCTCTTCACCCCCACTACCCCCCTGTACAAGATTTTCTCCTGTTAAAAAATTAATTAATTAATTAAATTTAAAAAAAATAAAAGATCTTCTTCTAGCATTGTGACTGCCAATGGCCCCTGGTCTGAGCACTGATTACTTTATCTTATGATGACTGATGGATAGATGATTCACTTACTTAAACAAATGTTTTGGTTGTAAGGCGCTTTGGATAAAGGCGTCTGCTAAATGCCGTAAATGTAAACTGCTTTTGAGTCAATTGTCCAATTACTTTTGATCCCTTGAAAAAGAGGGGGCTACATATTAAAGAGCTGTAATTCCTAAACCCTTCCTCCAATTTGGATATGAATACCCTCAAATTAAAGCTGAGAGTCTGCACTTTAAGCCCATATTCATATATAACTTTAACTTGAATATGTTTTGGTAAACAGCTAAAATAACAAAAATTGTGTCAGAGTCCAAATATATATGGACCTAACTGTACATCACAACTGTCTCATGAGCAGGAGGAGACACCAGGTGGGGAAAGTCAAACACACATCAACATGGACACGCAGACTCTCAGCTTTAATTTAATCCAAACACACACACACACACACACACACACACACACACACACACACACACACACACAGCACCATGTGACCTCAGGAACAGAGGTCAGTTGAACCTTCCAACTTCAATGGCATATGCTCTGGGAGATGTGGTCATACTTTCAGTTCACACACATAGAACTAAGCATATATCCTAGATGTTTTTATAATAACAATTACACACAGAACAAGCATAAATCAAAATGATATGGCCTGTTTTATCTATCCAAGCGTCCATGGTGTGTAGTGAAGCAAAGCACTTTGGGAGAACACCACAGTCTCACACACCCCCAGGCTTCTGCTGGCGACACTCAGCCGCATGCCTCCCTCTGTCTCCATGGAAACAAGCAAAGACTGCACTTTCTCACACGACATCGGTGAGCTGCTGTAGTTCTCTCTCCTGCTCTCTGTAACTCGCTTAGAAGAGCATGTTCAAGACTGGCCGACCATGGTGTAGGAGAGGTCTTACACAAAGATACAACCCCCCCCCCGGGACCATACCACAAACAATCTTGCTGCATGATTAATATCCCACTTATTTATGTAAATGCATATTGCCTCAGGCTTAGTGTAGAAAATATACAACATATGGGTAGTCTTCCGTGTGACCGAACATTTTTATTTAATAAAGAGTTATGCCAAGAGGCTGTGGTAGTGCGTGCTCTTCAGCATAATGTGATCCATATGGGGTCAACTGAGAGTGTGTGCACTACTGACCCTGAGGTGGAGAGAGAAGAGAAGAGGTGGTGGACTTGTTTAGAAAAAAATGCTAGATTCGATCACCCCTGCCTTACTGTAGCACCAATGGTCATGCAGTATTCTGCATACTACTGCCCACACACACACACACACACACACACACACACACACACACACACACCTACCTTATTCTGAAAACCTGAAACAACTAGGCTAGGCCACCTGTGTTTCACTGTATTTTCACCATTATTTGAAAATGTGGGAAAGGTATATTTATATGAAAGCATAAAGAAAACTGCAGTGCAAGTGATATTGTTTCCGGGAGATCTTGCTGGTCTTTGTGTCGAATTCCAGGGAACAGCCATCATAGTGGACCTTGCTTGAGCTGCTTCCAAGACAAGCATATCTTATCATCACTTCTTGAACTACAAAGGTCCTGACTCTCAGACTAGCTTGTGAAATGCTTAGGGTATAAACACTCCACTGTTGCCCTACTTTGACAAGCAAAAACAAAAAACAATCGGCCGCTGTAGCACATTTGCGAGGGAAGATGGGATCAGGACTCAAACAGGCTCCTTGGCCTCACAAGGCAAACACATTTGATGCAGTGACAAAGAAACCTAAAGGTCCTTTGTAAGGTTGTGGTATGCTTGCCTATAAGGCATGAATGCTACAGTTGAACAATTAAGTGTCTAATCCATGCCCTATAGCACCCTCTATTGGGGCTGAGATAGTATCATCAGCAATACCCTCACATCTAAAAACTTCACTCCTTACTATGACTTCCTATTAATCTCCAGACTGGAAAAGCTGAGTCCAATACAGATTCCTAAAATACATATAACTTGGAACTTGAAAAACTAGACATGATGCAAGAACAAAATAAACAGGAAATTCAATTTAGAGCAGCATAGAGCATACATCCCATATCTATAATATGTATAATTCATGTAATTCACAAATGAAAAAAAGCTCACTAGCAGACTCCGCCACATTGATGTGAAAACTGAAATTGTGGACTGTCCCAGGTAAATAAAATAAATATAAAATAAAGTGTATTGTATATGAATCCAACAATCATTATTATCAATGGTTTTCCATTTCTTAATATAAGTACTGATGGTAGAGCTTGACATGTGTTACCCCTTGAACGTTATCCCATTGTTCTCATTTTGTTTGTTTCCACAGATCCTGTAGCACAATAGATTTACTGTTGCCCTGAGTAACAATTTTAATCTTCTGCCTGCCCTACTTTAACAGATGAAAATGTCCGGCAAAAAATTACTGACATCCCTTTGTCTGCAGGGTCACACAACACACTACCGCTGGTTAACATAATGACCAGTGAGTACCTTGCAAGCAGTAAGACAAAAGAGTAAAGTTGCAATGGTTTTTTGTACTCCCATAATGGATATCCGCCTACATTTCATCGATACATATACTGTATAATACATTGCCGACGGTGAAAATAGCACGCTTTTTCTGTCAAACCTTTAAAAAGTACCCTACTGCTTCAAAATAAATCAGTGGGAAGTGGGAATTAAAATGTTGCAAGTCTAACTTTCCACAAGATGGCAGGCTTCTCTGGATGAAGTCAAATGATTTCTCATGTCTGACTCTCCTCCCTGATTCAAATTACTGTTTCATTTCATAATTAAAAAAAGGTTTCCATCCAGAGTTTAGTCTAAAGCAATTAGAAATCACTTGAATTATACACTTGAAGAAATAAATTCAGTGTATAAAATATATTTTCATTTAAAACAAATATCCATTCTTAGCAATCAAATAGCTGTTGAATGTTCTATTCTGCATCCTTAATTGTCAGACTGTGAATGTTATCACACCGGTATTCTCTGAGGTTTCAGAGAAACCAATATCAATCATACAAATAACATGCAATAGCAGGAAAGGAAAGGAAGCCAAGGAAAGATGTACTGTCAGAACAGAATAGTTAAAATGACTAATTTGTTGCAATATAAATTAAGTAACCTACATGACCTCATACGTCTCGCTAAATCCATTAACCATACATGAACTCCTCAGATATTTGGATAGTAATAGATTTCCACGAAAGTAGTAGTCATTTGTCTTGCATGCGTAATTGCGTTTTAAACAAGATGCTGCTGCCGACACTCCGCAATTCTGGCTAGCTGCTGCTCTAGTAATCTGGTAAATGTGTCTGCATGAATTTGTCTATTAAAGCATAAGCATTATATAACTGAATAGTTGGTAGCAATCTAGCTAACTATGGTAGCTAGCTAATACAATTAGTTCGGGGTGCTCAGCTGCTCTGCGTGTCTTGTCATTTCCGGGTTTGCGCAATGATCAGAATTATGAGTATACTTAATGGATTTCGCTAATATGCGTTTATATCAAGCTAGCTTTATGTAATGTAGAGAGTCACTACAGTGTTCATCAGGCAGCCAGAGACACCGTATACCACCACCAATAATATGAGTCACATATTCTGGTTGGTCTTCTATGTTCCCGACAAGGGAACCCAAGCAGAATTCTGAATGGTTTCTGACAAAGGAGCCCAATACAGACTCTCTGCACGAAAGAAGAATAGACTGACTCTGGTTCTGACGCTCACCCCGACCCAGCGGAGCTCAAAGATCAGCATCACTGGTGATGAAACTAACTATAGACTGCTCAGAGGGAGTCTCCTCTGATGAGAGGGGAACATCGCTGCAGCCTATCCTCACTACTCTCTGTAAACCAAAGCCTGATCCGCCGCCACTCCCTGCAGTCCAAGGCTGTCCTTGAACTGTGATGGCATTGAAACTTTGATGAATCATTATGATTTAGATTGTTGATTCTTTTTATGTTTGACACTATACATTCCATTGCATATTATCTTGTGCGTCTGAGTAATACACTTTATAAAGAAGTGTTGTTTTACTCTTGCTTCGACAAATGGTGGCTCTAAGAACAATTAAATAATTAACTAAGATACTGTATTGATAGATTATTGATAAGACTATTTATAGAATTATTCTGTAAAATCTTTAAGTTTACCTTAATGATCTCTGCCCAATAAAACATTACGTGGTGCCTCCAAGTAATTACGGTATTAATTAGAATTAAATTAGACTGACTCCACTTAAAGAACATCCATTCAGAGTGTTGATACTATTTAAACTTCTAAACTAAATACTTAGACTGTATTTTTAAGTTGCATGAATTAACATGGGTTTCTATAAGGACCACTGTGTTTCTATAATACATTTTAAAATCTCCTCTTTCATCTCTTAAGCTTGACAACTCAATCCAACTTTAAAATGTGTACTGACCTGACTTAAATAATTTCTATACAAATTGTTGATACTATTTAGACTTTTTAAACATTAGGCATATATATATATATATATATATATATATATATATATATATATATATATATATATATATATATATATATATATATACTCTCTCTCTATCCATCTATCGGACTACAGTATATATATAGTCCTAACCTCATTAAGACCAGGCTTTCCTAGTGAAATTTCTTTTCAGAAAGTAGCTACAAAGGGATGGAAACCTGTTTTAAATGAGTGACACCTCATCACACGTCAAACCAATCAAATACTTAACCTAATGCCTTTATTGACTAGATTGTGTGTATAGAGTACACTTCTGGCGAAATAGAATTCAGTTTTTCCTTCAACTTTTCTTCCATTTTTTTCAATGTTGCAAGCTAGCATCTAGCAACAACTGTCTGCAAATTGTGAGCACATTCTCCCATCCAGTGGCGGCGCCAGCCCCGGCGCTGTTGCAAGAATTAAGCATCACCTTGTTATATAATTGTATCTTCATATCCTACTGTTAGCAAATAAACATACATTAACTTTAAATACATTAAATACATTAACTTTTAATCTTTGGTTAATGAAATATTCACGGCTGTGCTTTAGTTTATTTTCCTTGAGTATGGAAGCTCTGAAATGTGTGAAATTTGCTGTTTTTCGCAGCTGGCTGGCTGGCTCAGTGCTGAACTCCAGGCATTTTGTTATGCATGCATTATGCTCAATGCCCAACCATTTTCCCCACTCAGCATTTAATTGACAGAGAGGGGCCAGTCCTGTTCTGGCCCCACCACCATATATGGTAGTGGCGCCATGCTCAAAGTATGCCTCTCTGTTGAGTCAAAGGCAAGCCGAAGGGGCTGTGCTCCACCAACCCCACAGTCCCTAGTGGTTCAAAAAGGCAGAGAAAGCCAGAGAAAGATCAAATCTGACAACATCACAACAACAAATATCACCAGTCATCATGAATGAGGTCGACTATTTACTCACCATTCACTTCAGCACTTTGACTTTGGAAGAAAAAGTTGAGATTAAGCGTCTAGGGACGCACAAACCTATGGATTTAATAACCCTAACCCAAAATCGCAGTTTCAAACCTGAGTGGTTTCAGAGGAAAACATGGTTAACAGCTAGTGTATCCAAGATGGCAAGAAAAAGCCTTTTTTGCTATCTGTGCCTTCTTTTTGGTGGAGAGAGCATTTGGTCCAAATCGGGATTCTAGGACTTAAAGCATTTGTCGGAAAGGCTTTCCAAACATGAGGGTTGTGGATCTCATGTGGACAGTGAAATTAAACTGGGTTTAATGGGGAACACCAATGTTGTTGCTCAGCTTGATAGCGCATACCGATGCAACATTGAGCACCATAACCAAGAAACCGAGGAGAATAGGTACGTGCTGAGTTGAATAATTGCTTGCATTAAATTGTGTGGTAAAACTGAATCGGCCCTACGTGGACATGATGACGACACGACGAGTCTGTCAACTCTCTGAACCCTGGCATATTCAGGTGCATCTTTAAGACGATGTGTGAGGGAGATTCTAGACTCCAAAGACATTATGATGAGCAGCCCGTATTTAAGGGTCCACAATTATACAAAAGGAACTACACTGTTGCATAGCCAGCTTGTTGATGAGCTACACTGTTGCCTGAGGCGGCTTGTTTATTGTTTAGATGTCTGCCACATCTTTACTATTGCTTTCCCGCGGGGTCTGCTGCACGCAAATTGGATTGGCAAAAGTAGTCACATAGCAAGTGGTAAACAGAAAGCTAACATGTTGGAAATAGAAGCTGCATGATTGCGCCCATGAGAAATAATTCAACATATTTCTTAATCTTAAAATATATTTTGCTAATAGCTGTGTATAGGCTATATCCAACTCCATTCATGATGGGTGTTTTGTTTTGACTGTGGTTCCACAGGTATGCATCTGAGTGTTTTTGACAGTGGCCACACCAAAATGTTGGGGTTAAAAACGCCACTGCTCCCATCCCTTTGTCCAGGTTCAATCCAAGCCAGATCGGCTAATCTAAAATTCTGCAGACCAAAATAAGATTTTGCAAGCCCATGTTTCTTAAGGAACTTCCTTTTCTAGTTTGAAATAGGGGCCACATTAATAATTACAAGTAATTTAATTCAATTCAATTCTATATTTGCTAAAATGTTTTACTTACTTTACATTACTTCAATGATAACTGTCCTCACTGCCTTAGTGAGGTGTGCCCTCTACTGCCACTGCCATAGGAACGGCATGTTTTACTCACTTGATAGGGAGTGGAACGGCTGTCCTTAGAAGGGCTGTGATACCTGTTGCATTTTTGACCCCAAAATGTTGGTGGAACCACAATCAAACAAAACACATCTCCCGTCATAAACACAATTGGATGTAGTCTACGTCAATGAGTTGGACACAGATGTGTTTCTTGGATTTGAACACATTCGAGGCTCAGCCCCAGGGGAATAATACTTTATTATTAATAATATTATTATTATTAATATTATATAATTAATTAATTAATTAATTAAAGCTGCAAGCGATAAACCCATTGGCAAGGTCATGGGAGCTGTCTGAGAATGGTCAAGGGAGTGCCTTGGAGATACCAGGTAGCGATAGGATAGACCTTTGATTTATCAGCTTTCATGTGTTTGGCGTGAATGCGTAAATTACATTTTACATTACTCCAGTACTTGCGTTTTTGCACTGGCTTCCGATTAAAACACGAGCAGACTTTAAAGTTCTATTATTAGCCTATAAAGCGTTACATGGACTCGCTCCCTCGTATTTCGCCGACCTCCTCCAGCCGTATACACCTTCTTGAGTGATTCGTTCACAAGATACAGGGAGATTAGCCGTTCCCAAAATATCTAAGACTACAGCAGATCATTTTGCTACAGCACCCCATCTCTGGAATAATCTTCCGATTCACGTTAGGGAGTCAGATTCAGTCTAAATTTTCAAGTCTCGGCTCAAGACTAATCTTTTTAGTCAGTGTTACGACCGGTCTTAGCCCAGCGATAAACCATCCTTGCTGTCTCTGCCTGGGGGCTGGCTTGCTGGGTGCCTTCTGGTGGTGTGGGGGCTGGGCCGGTGTTAGAAATTATTTCTATAAAAACAGTTTATTATTGCTATAATAAAAATACATTACTGCAGTGTGCTAAATTTACTAATGTGATGGCCTGTTGATAAATGAGCGATGGATCAAGCATTAGTCCCATAGTACGTTGGATTAATACATGGAGAGGTTAAGCCAGGTCATCAAGAAAGATGTTGCAACACACGCTTACACAAAGAGCTATAGTGGAAAAGTACCAGGCTAGGGAGGACATACCAGAGTAGGTATCTTATCTCTTACAGGGTGCTGACTCCACAGATGGGATGAATGGTGTAACCAGCCCGTGAACAACAAGGGATGCCAAGTCTAAACCACGGTTCCTCCCCAACCAAATAGCCAATCACAATCATTTTGTATACTGTAAATGCTTTGTTTGACTGTTTGAATGCATCCATTTTTGGAAGGTTGGTTACAGATTAACAGCTTGCTGACTGATTTTCTTCGCCAAAAGTGGTCCTTGTACAAGCCTAGAATTCTGACATATAAATAAATAGCTAAAAGTAAGAAGTAGTTTGTCTTTTCCTTCAAATAAAGAACACGTTTTCTGACACCGGCCTGGGCAGCTGCACCGGATACAGGAATGCCACTGGCTTGGCATTGGTCTGGTGGCTGGTGTTGGCTGATGGGGGCGATTACCATGCTCTTCTCATCTCTCGGGGTGAGCAGGCGCTGGCAGGTTGGGGCTTGGGCCAGCCGGGGCTGCTGCTGCTTCCATCTCCATGCAGGCGTGTGGCACAGGCTACAGAGACTGGGGGCGGTGGTGGTTGCTCCGGGCGTTATGCGGGTCTAGCTGAAGTCATTGTCTGTGGGTGGGGGGTGCCGTGCGCCGGTGGACGGGTCGAGGCTGGTTCGGCCTGGGTGTTTGGTGTTGGCCCTTATAGTAGCGTGGTCAAATGTTCTGGACACAATACTATCCCAATGGGGACGAGTTGAGAGTTCTTAGTCTGCTGTCAAGCAAAATAGTCGTTTCGGGACTTTTTAAACTGTTCAAAATATCAAAATAATGTGAAATAGTGTACATTTATCTGTCAGTTCATGTTATCATTACACTTACTGCATAAAACTGTTGGTGTTTTCTTCATAGAAACAAAGCATTTGCTGCCTGGGCAGATCGGGTCCTTCTTCCCGTTCAGTGGTGGGTGGTCTCCTGCAGTGTGCGGGCTTGGGTTGGCTGGGGCCTCTGCTATAGGCCCTCCCAGTGCAGGCATACGGCCCAGTACCGTGCAGTTCTGGGATGGTCGTGGTGCTGGCTCTGAGCATCTCGGGTTCATGCTGCTGCCCCCTCTACCCCCCCTGATGTCCCTCTGGTGGGCTGCTTGTGACAGAGTGGATGCGGTGTAAGTGGGCGCTTGTCCTTTAGATGTATTTTAGATGTGCCAGGGGCCTCAGGCCACCCGCTTTATGCTGATTGCTGGAAGCAGCACATGCTGCTGGGCAAGCTTGTCTCGGAGCCCCGGACCATCACCATCACTGGAGCCCCACAAGGCTGTGTGCTCTCTCCTCTACTCTTCTCCCTCTACACCAACAGCTGCACCTCTAGCCACCCTTCTGTCAAACTCCTGAAGTTCGCGGATAACACACTCTCATTGGATTAATCTCCAATGGGGATGAGTCCGCCTACAGAGAGGAAGTTGACAGCCTGGCTTCCTGGTGCAGCCAGAACAAGTTGGAGCTGAACGCCCTAAAAACTGTAGAGATGGTAGTAGACTTCAGGAGAAGCACAGCCCCAACCACCCCCCTCATCATGTGTGACTCCCCAGTTAACATTGTGGAGTCATTCAGATTCCTGGGGACAATAATTTCACAGGACCTCAGGTGGGTAGAGAACATCACCTCCACCATCAAGAAGGCCCATTTTCAAAATCAATGTAGGTTATGACGGTCTTTTTTCTGGTAACCATCACAGACCTAGCTCATCTGACAATGACAAATAGAGCCCATTAGAAACTTCTATTGAGCAAATTGGCAGACACAGGTCTGCTCTACGAATAGGCCTGTGAAGCTTGTCTGTGTAGCCCATGAATTCAGTTGAACAAATGTGATAAGTAGGCCTTAAGAAATACATCTGCAGGGAAGACAGTCTTTTAAAAGTTAGACAGGCCTCATGTTAGCTGGATCTAAACTCAGCACTGGACACACCACACCTCTTGATTATAGGTAAATGGTCATGTTATCTACTGGACGTTGAGGACAAATGCTTTTCTAGCCTTTAAGCTAAAGCTGTCACTTCAATCCCCAGACAAAATACAAGTCACATCAGGTGGAAATCAAGGGCTACGGTCCGATTCTCTACCTTTCCTATTCTTTTTTGTTCAGTCCTACGTGGATTTTAAAGCATTGGATTGGTATAAGCATGAGCTAGAGGGAATGTATTTCTTAACACTAGTCCATTTCTAATAAATCCATGAGGTAGAGTGAACAAGTGCACACTTTGGGGAGAAGGGTAGAGAATCAGACAGCAGCCCAGGTATGTGCACTCTCTGCTTAATTATAATAGAGGATTAGAAGATTAGAAGGACTTGCAGCTGTCAAAGACGAAGGTTGTGCCCTATGGTTAGAGGAAGGAGTTAGGGTAGAAGCAGGCTAGTGAGTCAATTGCTGTCCCTCTTTGCAGATGAGTGTCTGAGTGAGAGAGCGCCTGGCCTGGCACTGGGAGTAGTGGGAAATGGTGAATGGGTTAAGCCAGAGACAGACCCACTCTGCAGTGATGGGTTTCAGTAGGGCGTACTCGCCTCTGGACAGATTAGACAGCACCTAATGCTTCATAAGATGATTACATCTATTTCAGGAGGCATTAGTTCCATTGCAGAGTTGAAACAGTGTTTGATTGACAATTAATTAATAAAGGAAAAGAATAGACGGAAATGGTAAAAGATGTGCAGTGCTGATTGTAGACTGTGTGAGTTGAAAGAGTAATTTGTATGGACCAAAGAGCATGAGACTTACAGGCATGTCACAGTATACGCGCAATGCACACAGGAACAAATCAACCAAAAGATGATTAAAGAAAATCGAGCAGCCATCCATAAAAAATTAACTCACAAGGATTATGTCCCAATAGAGTGGTTAATCCATCCTGGCTACTAATAGGTAACTGAAAGGCTATGCTGCATAAGTCATTCCTTGCTGAGGATGAAGAAGCAATATTTGTGTTTGCAATTAAATGATACTGGGGAGTCTACCAAGATGTGTGCACTGGTATTATCTTAGAGTTTCATGTTGCATCTGACATACCAATGAAGAACTAACAGCAAAACAAGAACTCAAGTCCTGGTTGCAATTTCAACGGTTGCACTTTACATTACACCTTGGAAAAAGTAGGTAATAGCATGGTAATAACCAGTAATTACTGATAGTTACCAGTAACAAGAAAGAATGTTGCCTTGTTATTACAAGATAAGGTGGACAGTAGTTTCCACTTAATTATTTTGCATGAAAGGTGCTTGTTTCCGTATTATTGTTCCACCTTTTCCATATTTTTCTTGAATCAACGGATGAGCACATAAAAAAATGTTATTTATAACCAAGAAACAGAGGTAGTTAACATTAAAATAGTATCCGAACTGGAAAGTCTTATATTACCTATTTACATTTTGTTCTAGTCTTGTATCCTGTCTTAACCTCACAACTAGGACCATGGTTTGTTAACCAAAAACAGAGAAGTTACCAGTTAGTTACTATTTAATAAAGTTATATCAGAGCTGGAAAATGGTATCTGTTTCCATTTTGTTCTACCCTTGTACCTCATCTTAACCTGACAGGTAAGACCATGTTTACCGTCAGTCAGTGGTAATACAGTCATTTCCATCAGCATGCATGCATCCACTACATCATTAACACAGCAATAAGCCATCCAATGGGTAATGATACATAGGCCTAGATGAAGGGTTTATGGATGATTCCATAGAGTTCATGTAAATGTACAATTTCCCTTATTAACACAGAGACTTTGACATTAGTAATAATAAGCTGTCTAGTAGGTAATGTTGCTCTGTAATGTAATTGTTAGTGGGAGGAGAATGAATGGAAGCAACACTTTCAAAACCTTCATATCACACTTGTTGTTGGAGTTGGCTCTTCTATTGGACTGAATACCAACTGAGACTAATGTTCACTTATTATATATAATCACTCATAAAAACGTAATACGGCTAGAGTATCAGTTCTTTAATTTGGTGTTTTGTATCACGGTTGTTCAGTGAGTTGGCTCTTCTATAATATTATGATACTACAATAATGTTTCGCTCATCCATGTGTGACAGACACTCGTACCTGATCCTAGATCTACAGTAAGAATCCCACTATGCTATGACCATGCATAAGTAAGAAATCATAAGGAGTTTACACACAGTACGATACCTGATACTGATGACTCCAGTCTACGTGTTGTCAACTATGCACATGAACATTAACATTAAAGTGAACTCTGTGAAAACCTGGTCATGGGTATGTTGTGCTGTTTTAACAGAACCGTTAGCACACCATTTTACATACATTACAAATAGGAAGAATGAGAATATAGTTGTGTGTGTCAAGGACACAGATACTCTGATTTACAAAATACTATACAAAGCAACCTCCTAGTGAAGGGCAGAGTACCTTCAAATTAACTGCATGGAAATCATCAAACAAATGTATCATCAGACCCATTGGGTAGCTTATTACTCTACATTCAGCGGATGGATGCATATCGATATGACTATAGGTAGCCTATATATAACGACTGACTGAGTAACCATGGTCTTAGTTGTGAGATTAAGATAGGGTACAAGGCTAGAACAAAATGGAAACAGTTAATATCGCATTTTCCAGCTCTGACACCCCCTTATTTCATAGTAACTACCTTCTCTGTTCAAGCATCTTTCATGCAAAATAATGACATGGAAAGTAGTCTAACTTACCTTGTAATAACTGGTAATTGTCCTTCTTGTTACTGGTAACTACTGGTAATTATCATGTTATTTATTATTTATTTATTACCATGTTATTTATGCACCCTTAAGTCAGTAGTCGCAAACAACATAATCGCCTATTCATTGACCAAGACAATAACGGTCATTCACAATGAGGCCTACTGACTAAACTAGATTTCAAAATCTTGAACTGAATGGTTGTGTCGTTATATTGTTCAGCACACAAGTAACACCATAGTTTGAGCATTCAAAACATGTTTGCTTTCCAATGATTAGCCATGAATCAGCACAAGACATGGGTGTGCCCCTATACTGTATAACATCTGTTGCAGGGCATTACGTAATATTCGAAGCGCATGTAGTAAAAGATTAGAAATCTAATCCCTCAATTAAAATCTTTTTAAAAGGCCCCTAACTAAGCCTGCCCATGCGTAAGCTTGAACACACCATACATTAAAAATATTACAACTTGTACCAGCACATTTCAGTATGTGAGCATCCAATCATGTTTCAATTTCATTTCCAAAAGGCCACAAAAGCATAACAATATACTCCCACTTGACAGTTGGCCAACCTCTAAAAGCTTTGTAGTAATATGGAGACAGTTAAGCAAATAGGCCTTGCTAATTAGATCTCAGACTAGACAAGGCCTATGGTAGAATTGAGAATCCTAAATGTTTTTTGACTGTCACAGATACTGTAGCTTACATTTCTCCATCAGAAAGAGCCTTGTCCCCCTGCTGTAGCACAGTCAATTTGTGGTGATATTGCACTCACACCCTTTACTCACCATCACCAGAATAGTACTGTAACAGAACAAGTGTAAACGACCAGGGTGACAGGCTATGTTAGCAGAGCAGGAAGTCTTCGTCATAATTATGTCTTCAGAGTTCTATCGTTATGTCTAATTGTTGGATTTAGAGAGTGAATACCAATAAACGCTGGCTGCAAATGAGAGGGCTTGAACTGACACAATTCATAATGCAGTTAAGAGTTCGCACAGAGAACCTCTAACTTGGTCTGACAACCACAGAAGCGACTATGTAGTATTATTAAAGAGATAAGAATAAATGCATTTAGTTCCTCATACATTGGACATCACTTGGAAATAGGAGAAGGGACTCAATGTAATTTTATCTGTGCTTTAGTTCTTGACATTCAAATTGTGTGCACAAATGTTGCCTGTCCGGGAACCACATGATAAATTGTCACTATATCACTGTATGGTCCATGAAGTAAATACTTCAAGTGGTTGTGAGACAGATCAATGGTCACTGGTGTCCCATTCATGTCCAGTATTTTGACTTAATTATTGATCCGTATGATGTTGACGTAAGTGTTGATCTGTTCATGCATGTTAGCTCCTTATCAAGTGGACACATAGGCTGCTGCTGTGTCCTCCCAAAAACGTGCATTGATTGCAACACTATTTGCTTGTACAATAATAGCTATTAGTAAAAATGCAATGAAAGATATTTGTTCATCATTCAATGCATTCCATCTTGCCAGTGTTTGGGGTCTACCTTGCACTTCTCTTGACTTAGCAGCCACATGGGCATATTTTCCACCTCATGATCAAAACAAAAGTTCAAATAAGAACTAGCCTAAGCCAGGGGGCATCCAGGGTGAAATGTTGCAATTCCATTTTTAGAATTAACTAGAACATGTGATTTATAAAGCTATCAATCAATTGAACATGTACTTCCTTTGTCTCATTGTTTCCCTTTTTGATTATGCACTGCCTAACTAGTGAAAGCCCATTCCCAGATAAGTTCCAGTATTAACCTGAATTGGAGAATGGTCCAGAGGGCAGTCGCCAGAAGTCGACAAATCACAACAAGGTTAGATTAGTGAGCAAAAGGCCATCCCAGTAACCAAACAGGGAGTGTACCTCTCAATAACATAATATAGTTTATGCCAAATGAATGAAGGAATTAATTAAACAATTGGAGTTACTACAGGCTAACCACATTCCCACCGGTTGACTGTCTTGATTCGCTGAAGCTGCATCTATACTTCCGCAAATTTGTTTTTGGGCCTTAACGCCTTGTCTATGGCATCTGAGAGTTTCAATGTAATTTAATAGATAGTGGATGTGTGACTCTGCATAGTTAATATAATACATTCATTTTACACAACACTATCTAAAGAGAATCTTCAAATATTAGAAAACATAAATTGGTGTGTGGTTTGTGAACGGCTAGTTATGCTTTCTATTGGGAATTACATATAGCCCAGCATCTGTAACAAGAGCAATATTTTTGGCATTCATGCATGTAGACATGAGCTGCTTCTGTGGTAATACATTTTCAAACTTGACCTCGGATGGTTTTATCATGAGGGCTGACCATGTCACAAAGCTAAACTTAAATGTGCAGGATGGAACATTCAAGTGTTCTCATGGCTCTAAATGACTATGTTTAATCAGTAGAAATCAGGGAGATCCCTTGAAATAAATATTTCATTGACGAATGTTGTTTTGGCCTCGAAAAGCGCATTCTTAAATCGAGTGACAGGTTTGTATACCATTGGCCAGGGTTGGGGGTAAAAATCTTGAGCTGTTACAGAAGAGGAAAAATTCCAAGTCAATGTTTCTTTTGGAATCATTACAAAAGACAAAAAAAAAATCACAGGGGAAGAGCACAAGGAGCACATTAAAAATACCAGAGGCACGTCTACTGCAAAATCAGCAAAGTTAAAAATAACTTTATTTCAGCAAAAGCTCTAAACCTGCTGAATGTACCCACTGCTCAGGCAACGCTAAAGGAAGGTTGAGCAAATGTGACAATAGGCAAACGTCTAGGGATGCAACACAGGTACTGTGTCAATGTTTCCCCAAAATGTACTGTATTCTATGACCTAAGGCCTCATTTAAAAGAGATTAAATGAATCAATATTTGGATTACAGGCTTGCAACCAGCTTTGACGTGTATTATTCTGTGATATTCTGATATTCTGTCATATCAGCCTACTTTATGAAATGCACAATATGGATGAAATATGGCTGACCAGTTAAAAGGGGGCATTGGTTGTTATAACAGCTTACAACATTGACACATTTCATTGCTTTTATAATTACATGGTGGAACATTATACTGTCAAGAACAACAAGGATGGATTGTTTTGTGAATGGATGAATAACAATATCCTGCTGACTTACCAAGTAATGCTTGGAACAGGCTGCTTCTGAAGATCTCCATCACTCTCTGAATGGCAGTTTTTAGCTGTTGTTCCTCTGGCTTCCTCAGTTTAGAACAGTAGTCTTCCAGTAGGCCGAGGGCCCTAGCTGTGTCTGCAGGAGGGGACAAATTGGAAAGTAGTTTTAGTATATTATTCAATAAGAAGTCATTTGAGTTTCAATACAAATGTCACAAAACACAGTGTTTATGTAAACATCACTCCAAACGTGGACCATTTCACAGACTGATCATTTGGAAAACACTGTTGTTTGGTCTATCTATTTGGTCTATATTTGACCACATCCATCTAATGAATTCGAACAACCATTTCTCACAACATAACAGAAGTCAGCGTCTGAGAAAATACATGGAACTGTGCAAATGTAACCAGGTTGGGATGGTAAACTCGAGATTTGTGTGAGCTCCTGAGCGAAGAAGCAATGGCCTATTGTTTTTATTATTATTGCCTGTTACACAAAACGAGATGAGGACACTCGTGGGTTTATAATTAGCACTCATTCCCATTGCTCATTGGAGGCAGTTTGCAACCATATAGAAATGTTGAGCTTGGATCGAGTGTCTGCTTGGCACGGACGTCAGTGGGCGAGAGACATCACTCTGTCACACTGAGACAGAAGAGTCATCATTGAGCTCAGACCATGTCACAAGGGGAGACCACAGGAAAACAAAGCAATGATTTTTACCCTGGTGGTGGTGGTAGTGGGGGTGATATGCGTGTGCGACAACACTGCACTGTCTTGTGTATCAAACTCCTATAATGAGGACAGTAAATGGCTTGTTGATGATAAGTCCTCTTCTTGACATTACTAATTGATAGCCTTACTGTCAGGCTTAACCTCAACACTACAGTACAACTCTGGAAGGCTGAAAGATCTCACCGATTACTTTATAGACCTGTGCAATTTGGACAGTAGTTAATTTGTGCTGCAACATAATTACAGACCAGTGGCTGTGACCATCTGAGGTCATGCCAGGGCAAGTCTCACTAGAAATCTATTTATACTTGCTTTGCAGACTGAAATTACATTACAACCACAAGGCTTAAAATATACTTTGTCAATTACTTAAATATGTGACCGCACACATCCCAGGGCAACTTCCTATTAAACGGCTAGACCAACCTAATCATCTGGTTTATGTTTTAATGAACCTATCCACAAAACAGTATATACCTTGCGCATAAAAAGAAGCCTCTTAATTACGCTCGTGGGCTACGTCATCAGATTGTCTGTTTCAGGGCTACAACGCTTGCAGCACGTGAAGGCATGTTTACATAAATGCAATTATATTAATTTCAACGGGGGGTCAACAGCCGTTGGAGAGAAAGTCAATTCTGCCCTGCTTACATTTGTCTACAAACTCTACATTATAGGCTACATGCAAGGTGTTGGAGCCGTGGAACGACTAACCCCAATCTGTGACTACGACCTACAACATAGTGAAAGTGGCAAGACACTTGTCATGTCCTTATTAAACTTTTCTACTGACCTTTTTTTCTGACAGGCATGATAATCCGTATCTCGAGGATTTACTCTTGCTCCAATAACATGTTTGTCGTCCTTAATGCTTCCAAGTTTCAGGCAAAAAATAACCGCGAGGCATTTAATGGCTCCTGTCCTCCTGTGCTGTCATTTGCAGACAGAGGCAGTGGCTTTTCAACTTCGAAATGTTCAATTTTGCAGCATTAACATAGCACGGTTTAAAACGAGTACTTGACAAAAACGAGACAAGTACAGAAACATACAACCATCGACGCACAGTGCGTGGCTGTACGAGGCTGCTATACTGGATCATCCAGCATCGCACGATCCAGTATTCGATACAAAAAAGTATAGCGCATATGCCCAGTTATTCATTCCCAGTCCTGAATGCGTTGTCAGAGAATAGTAACGCAATGGAAAAAAGTGTGCAAAGTCTTCTAATTTGTGATATTATTTAGTTAAAGGTAGGCTGTAGCTTGTATTATACTCCACGAATCTCCAATGAAGATGTGCTGACAGGTGCAAATGCAGGACTCTCTGTCTCCCTCCTGTCCACTGTTCCTGTCCTTGCAGATAGTTGTCGAGGAAGAATGTCGTAACATAGGCATTGCCTGTGCGTGCTCGGCCAATTCTGGCTATATAGAACTTTTTGCCAACAGCAAGATTTATAGAATGTCTCCTCAATATACAGATGTCACCATGGTGTCAACGTGTGATGGGGCAGCATTTTAAGAAAATCAATGGCAGTCCACAACATCTGTAAGCATGTGGATGTGGTGTGTAGAACAATAAAGTAATCAAATTAAATCTTGTCTAAGTTTGACCATTACATTTTAATGGGGAGGGACATTTTCTAGATGTTAACTAAGCAAGTGCTAAACAATTGGCCAAGGTACACACACACACCTAATAAGTACTTCACACCTAATGAAAATGTAAAACAAAAAGCAGTCAACAACACATCCTCTACTGTGACGCCACAGTCAACTGAACTAGCAAGCTGTGTGTATTATTACTAGCTAACATAACAACATGAATTGTTTGCCTCTAACCAATCATTGGGATGTGGATGTCTATATTGTATAATGATGCATGATGTCATTAGCTGGCTAATATTTATTGCAATTCACATGTCCACAAAAAAAATGTATTTTGATAGTGCATTTTATCATTTGCTATAGTAACGCAGCTTGAGAGAGCTGTCCTGATTTGATTTGCATGAGCCTCTGTATGCTTTTTCCATGCGTCAAGCCAGGTCAAGTATTCATAAACTGAAAAATACCTCAATACAGCCAATCGCATACATAATGACAACCAATTAACTACTTAACGGAAGACAGTGCAAATATCGATAATTCCTCTGAGCTAATTCTCTCATGTCACAGTGCGACGCCTGTAGGAAAATACCTGCCAGCTTGCCGTGAAAACGCATGGCACTCAATTGCCCATCTATTTTACACATTTCGGTTATTTCTTGCGAAATAACATCTGAATCTTCCTCTTGAAAAGAACAATGTATTTGGTTTGCAGCTGCTCCATCACATCACCACGTTTTTAATCCCCCATGTCAGCAGCAGCAGCAGTACCATCAGTTTTACCTTAGCAACGAAGAGGTTGGTAACCAGCTATCGGCCTTGATTGAAAGGATTCGAGATCCAATGGGAGGGTGTCTGGTGTGTTTTTTATTCGCGCCAGGGTCTACTGACCAATAGCAATGATGGGAATTGAAAAAGGTTAGAGTTGAAATGTGGCACACGTGATTTAACATGGCTGCGCCCTTACACAAAACAATGATGAATGACAGAAGAACACATTAAAACGGAGACACTACATCACGTATATTAGGACTAAGATTCCACCAAGGTAGGATTGAATACTCATACAATAAATACATATTTACCCACTCTGACCGTCTGCTTCCAATGTCATAACTATTAACGTTTTCAGTTGTACAATACAGATAAGGCTTAGGCATTGGTCTGGGGTCAGCTGTCTACCTCTATCAGATTTTTTTTTGTAGAGCTTCGTTTCATCAGGTTTCATTGGCTAAACGCATGCATGTTGTTCACAGATTCGTATTTTAGCCTACTGTTTGTTCATGAATAGCTCTGATTATTGACTAGCTTCAAGTCGACGGTTGCTTGTTTCACACTGCGCGGTCGAAACGTATACTCAACCGGAATGGGCAGCTTGTATCGATGGGCCTCTGCAGCCGTATAACGTTGCTCAATCCAGACGTTGAAGGTTCCGGTGTACTTCTATATGTCTTCTAGTACCAGCCGGCAAGTTCAGTTGTCAGAAATGTGGCCCGTTTTTTAGAATTAAACTCCTTATCCTGTTAGCTTCTTATATGCTAGTTAGCTTTAGCCACGGCAGCCCATGACATTGCTTCTTGTCACGCCTGACGTCGGCTTCCGGCACCTGAATATAACCAAAATGTCATGGGATGCTGTGGCCGAAGCTAACGAGCATAGGCACGGAATAAGGAGTTTATTTAAGAAACTGAGCATATTTCTGACAATTTTTCTTACCGGCTGGCACTAGGAGGCATACATCCATACAAAGAAACATTAAAAGTTTGGGTTGAGCAACGTTATAGGGCTGCAGAGACCCATGTCAATACGAGCTGCACCAGCCGGTTTAATAACCTGCTTCGACGGCGCAATGTGAAACAAGCAGCTAGTTATTGACATGTTTCACCCTACAGGCTAGGGGGGCACTGGTTGAAGATGTCTGAAAACACCCAAATCGTTACACAGAAAGGCACGGGTCGTACAGTTCCCAGGGTCGTGATGACTGAACTGATGGCTGAAAGGTTTCAACGGCTGCCTAGTCTCGACAGGTAATTTATTATCTGCGGCCGGAAGTCATGTAATGGCACCCATTCCCGTCCAATAACTAAGTGACATCTATGTCACTTCCATTTCTGTTTAGATTCACTCATCACTTAGTTATTATGCATTTCTCGACAGGAAAATGTTCACCTATGGCCCTATATATCTGGGAGGTAATGGGGCATTTGCAGGACTAATTGCCAACAGTTTATATCGGAGGGCACTGAATGTTACTCAAGGGCGCTTTACATCCAGTCTGCCCATGGCTGTCCTTCCGTTCTTGACAACAGTGGCCTTGTACGATGTAGCTGTGTCTCAACCGTTATTGTCTGGTGAGTTTTTGTAGAGGTGAGATGATACTTATTAATAATTGCAGTAAAGTTGGTTTGCTAATACAACCAAAAAACAAAACACAATACACCAAGAGGCATGTAGAACAAGTGGGGTTTTTTTCTCTAAAGAGTGTTCAGTGACTTATAATTCTGCAACTGACATTGTAAGTTTCTTTCAGGTGACCTAAATTGTCCAACCTGTGCTCTGATCAGAGGTGCAGTTGTTGGATTAGTTGGTGCTGGCTTGTACCCCATTTTGTTGGCCCTACCTGTGAACGCAGGCCTTGCAACCAGGTATGCGCAAGTGTATTTTCATGAATACATCCACACAATATCCTCTGCTGATTCAGTAAGTCACATAATTTCTGATTATCTGTTGACAGGTATAACACAGCACTGATGCCAGAGAAGGGAAATGTCCTACGTTTTTGGATGAACCTTACCCAACCGATCCTGAGGAGAATGGGTGCTGTGTTGGTACTGCAGGCTGTCTTTGGCACCTACCTAGGCTCCAGACACTTCAACACCTACTTGAAGTTGCTTCAGTTGTCGGTCTCAGAAAGCAAGGAACTTGAAGATTAATATGCATGGTTTTTAACAACCCTAACATATACTTTTTTATTGTCTATCATCTTCCTGTAGGAAGTATGACCTGTACTTTATCTGAAATCCCTCATGCCCTCGGAGTATTCCTCTGATTGTCTCATCCCACAGCTGTCACCAATGCAGAGTAGTGAAACTACTACTGTACCAGCTTGTGTATACCACCCTTTTTGTATATACCTAGCCAATCCTTTCAGTTCTACACAAGTGTCTAGGGAGTAAGGGCGATGGTTATTTTTGGACACAGCCCAAGTCTCTCAGGACTGTGAATAGCATGCTAGCAAGATCCTAGTTTAAATGTCAGGCTACACTGCAAATTCACACCATAGGTGTAACTGTTTATTTTTGGATAACTATAATGCAATGGCAATTGATGAGCCAATCAATCTCAATAAAGAATCTCAAACTCCATCCCTTCTGATGTTTATTATTTATAAAGGGCTTGGTATGTAATTTATGAAATAAAGAGACTGAAATGGCATCGGTGAAACACAACAGCGTTGATCGTAGTGACCTCTGATTTAAATATTCTGTTATGAGCAAAGAAAATTGCCATCCAAAATGTGAATTTGATCTTTTTGAATTTGTGATTTGCAAATGTGGGTCTTATAGGGATTTTACTTTGGTATGGCATTCATGCACTTTTGACACAGGGACTAAATGTGTAATTATGAATCTGGAATTTATGTCTCAATGCTGATACATTTGCAAGACTAAATATAAGACCAAAACATACCTTATGTGCATAAGAATAGGTCTCAAAGAATATTCAGTGGTCTGACAATTGATAATGCATACAGGCCTGACATGGAAACTCATTGAAAGTTTGAGAAAGATCCTGGCCCACTTCCTGCATTTCAGATGCTAGCAGTACAGATTAACATAAGACATAACAGTAGGATTTAATTTAGATCACTATAAAATGTCCAAATAAGGTAAATAACTTACCCATCAGTTCATGAAGCATGCTAAATAAATACTTGCTTTGCATAGTGCATACAATAGTAATTCTGGACCTTACTACTTGCTATGAGAGCAATATAATTAACTAATAATTCAAAATTTAATCAGTAATGTTTTCTTAGGATAGTTATTCTAGAATGAAGTTCATGCATGATTCATGCACTCCCCAAATATTGATGTATAAAGTGTACAGCTAGTGTAGAGCAGCAAAAGCAAGTTTGATAGCCAGGAAAATGAATCGACAGTGCATTCGTAAAGTATTCAGACCCCTTAACCCTTTCCACATTTTGTTATGTTACAGCCTTATTCTAAAATGTATTCAGTTCATGTTTTCCCTCATCAATCTACACACAATGACAAAACCTGTTTTGGCTTTTATAAATGTTTGCTAATTTATTAAAAATAAAAAACTGAAATATCACATTTGCATAAGTATTCAGACCCTTTGCTATGACACTCGAAATTGAGCTCAGGTGCATCCTGTTTCCATTGATCATCCTTGAGATGTTTCTACGACTTGATTGGAGTCCACCTCTGGTGAATTCAATTGATTGGACATGACTTGGAACAGCACACACCTGTCTATATAAAAGGTCCCACAGTTGACAGTGCATGTCAGAGCAAAAACCAGGCCATGAGGTCGAAGGAATTGGCCGTAGACCTCCCGAGACAGGATTGTGTCGAGGCACAGATCTGGGGAAGGGCACAAAAACATTTCTGCAGTATTGAAGGTCCCCAAGAACACAGTAGCCTACATCATTCTTAAATGAAAGAAGTTTGGAACCACCAAGACTCTTCCTAGAGCTGGCCGCCTGGCCAAACTGAGCAATAGGGTGAGGAAGGGCCATCGTCAGGGAGGTGACCAAGAACCCAATGGTCACTCTGACAGGGCTCTGAAGTTCCTCTGTGGAGATGGGAGAACCTTCCAGAAGGACAACCATCTCTGCAGCACTCTACCAATCAGGCCTTTATGGTAGAGTGGCCAGATGGAAGCCACTCGTCAGTAAAAAGCACACGACAGCCTGCTTGGAGTTCGCCAAAAGGCACCTAAAGGACTCTCGGACCATGAGAAACGAGATTCTCTGGTCAGATGAAACGAAGATTGAACTCTTTGGCCTGAATGCCAAGCATCACGTCTGGAGGAAACCAGGCACCACTCATCACCTGGCCAATATCATCCCTACGGTGAAGCATGGTGGTGGCAGCATCATGCTGTGGGGATGTTTTTCAGCGGCAGGGACTGGCAGGACAGTCAGGATCGAGGGAAAGATGAACGGAGCAAAGTACAGAGAACCTTGATGAAAACCTGCTCCAGAGCACTCAGGACTTCAGACGGGTGAAGGTTCACCTTCCAACAGGACAACGACCCTAAGTACACAGCCAAGACAACGCAGGAGTGGCTTCGGGACAAGTCTCTGAATGTCCTTGAGTGGCCCAGCCAGAGCCCAGACTTGAACCCGATAGAACATCTCTGTAGAGACCTGAAAATAGCTGTGCACTGACGCTCCCCATCCAACCTGACAGAGCTTGAGAGGATCTGCAGAGAAGAATGGGAGAAACTCCCCAAATACAGGTGTGCCAAGCTTGTAGTGTCATACCCAAGAAGCCTTGAGGCTGTAATCACTGCCAAAGGTGCTTCAACAAAGTACTGAGTAAAGGGCCTGAATACTTATATAAATGTGATCAGTTTTTTATTTTTTAATAAATTAGCAAACATTTCTAAAAACCTGTTTTGGCTTTGTCATTATGGGGTATTGTGTATAGATTGATGAGGAAAAAAATATATAATCCATCTCAGAATAAGGCTGTAACATAACAAAATGTGGAAAAAGTGATGGGGTCTGAATACTTTACTAATGCACTGTACATAAATACAAAGGGTGGATGAAATGTTATCCAAAACCACACTGCAAGTGATGTTACATCATGCTCTTGTAATTGTAATACTGAAATGTTACTCATCAGTTGTCCTGTCATTTGTAGATGACATGAATGCTTACAAAAAAGGTTCTGTATAAAACTGATGGGAATTCATCTAGTTTAATGTGATCTTCATATGATGTTATGAATATAATAAACATTGCCAAATGTGTAGCAAAAGAAAAATCTCTGAAAGAAAAATTTGTTTTCAATGTCAGTGTGGCCCTCTTCACAATCTTACTACATACTCCTTTTATCATACACAACAATATATCACCACCATGCCATTCAGCTCGACAAACTAGATTCACATACCACAGTGAAACGTTTAGACCTCAAAAGTCAGCAAGGTGAATCCCACTTTGCACACCTACTGCTGTGTAGATCCAGCTACAGCATATGCCTCAATACTATTGGAAGGCTGAACACTATCCAAAAATGATTTCCCATTGAATAATTTAGGTTTAATATATGCTCCACAGCTTTCTTATTCATTTAGTTATGAAACATACAGATAGCATGAGACATGGTCTCCTCTGTACATTTAACTTATTGAGATCAGATAAATATCACCAAGTACATTGAAATCAGCCTTTTGCATTATGCACATAGAGTATGTTTTGCCTCTCCACTCAAATGAGACTTCATTGACTTGTTTGGGACCCTTTACCACACTTTCTCCTTTTTGTTCAGGAATAGATAGAACTTTGTCTGCAGAAAGAGCTTGCTGTTTGAAAAGAGAAAAAGAAATACATTAATATCAACAGCATAAACAGGCATAATACATAACTGAAACGTGTGTATAATCAAAATAATATTTATTGTGGAACAGTTTACCCACGTTCCTTTCATTTAGAACAACGTTGGGACACCAACTGCATTTCCTGGCACAAAATTGTGTTGTATTATACATTACATTCCTCAACACAAATTAATAACTCACTTTATACAGAAGTGTTGAGGTCAATTTGTATGAGGTCACCACCTCAAATAGATAATTTGGCTGATTGTTGATTAAATGGTTACATTCCAAAATGTCAACACAATCAAATGTTAAGTCAGGTTAACTTGTGAAGACGTACAACTTCTAATATTGTCATTGCAATGAGTAGTGGAACACTTGCCATCAACAGAATATTCTAAATGAACAACACTTTTCAAAAGCAAAATGTGTGATGGAATACCGGTAACGTGGTCACTTACACTAGGTTATACTACCTTTAAAAAAAATACCAGGCCATGTTGGCAGCAGCTGGTCCCGCCTCTTCAGCTTCCAACAGCAGAATCCACTTTAGCATAAAGAAAAATAGGGGCGCTAAATGAAAACATTCTTCAGCAGAATGGTGGCGTTTCACAAAGACACAAATTTTAAACAAAATTTAAACTAGATTTATTTTTTTCCAGTTCTGGTTCAAGAGCCAATTTAAACTAATATGATTAATAATAAACAATAACTCTTTGTGAAACTTCACCTTATTATTATTTACAATGTTTTTACTTTTTTTTAGCAATTTTAACACTATCAAATCTACCATGTTCCCACTCGTTAACATTTAGGAGTGAAATTATTTACATGTTAGCTGCTTCATGCACAGAGCTTAATAAAAGAAAAGTATTTCAAACAAATTGAAGTAACTGATCAAAAACTAACAGGGAAACATCTCCGGGAAAACACTTAAAATGTACTTTAAAAGCCGTTGTGGGCATTGAAAAGGAAAACTGAAAATAAACTTTACAAAAGCATACAAATCTGAGCATACATCAAACATCGGCTTTCTTGAGCTGATCCTTACCATGGAGCCAAGCAGACAAGATGTTCTGTAACCCATTCATCCCGCATTGTAGAACAACCATCACCTAGAAGAAAACTGTCAACAGGTTTAGCAGTAACGTGTATCTCAAGTCAATTGGTTTTATAAGATTTTACACACATGCTCATTCAACATTTCTTAAGTAATGATCTAAAATAGTTTTAACTGTGTTCATCAAATCCCCTGAAGTTAATGAAGTTCAGTCTCATGATCTGACAACAGAAAGTACTTGACCCTACATTTTGAGTGATGCGCTTGCACTCTCTGCACACTTAGTGCAGAACTCCACTGAGACATGGTTCTTGTCCACGTGCAGACAGACTCCACCGGATGTCTCTTTCTCCTCCAACTTCACGCGTTTCCTGGGTAAGGCATAATCATGATCATTGTTATTGGACCCCTGGAAAAGCGAGGAAGATAATTTCATGCCGTTCACACCGCTCAGCCTAGACAATAGCTGGGCTAACATGCTTTCATTGGCCAGCACAGCTCTCAGGTACCTCGTCTCATCTTCTAGTTCTTCCACCCTCTTATTCAATAGGACATTTTCCTGTTTGAGTGTGCGGTTTTCCGACGACAGAGACTCAACTTTGTTCTCCAATCCATTGACAAATTCTTTCTTCTTCAAACGATTAATTCTGGCAGCAATGGCGTTCTTGTTGATCATGTGATTGTGCCCCGCCTGGTCATCACTGCACTTAATTTTGTGAGCAGCAGATATTCTCTCAGGTGAAGGGGTCATCGGTGCACCAATTCCAGAATCTTGATCCGTAGAATCACCCACACCAAATCCCATGTCAAAAAGAGGGGATACTGCATCTCTTTCAAACGTCCAGTTTAACTCGTTTATTCCAAATAAATCATCCAGCTCTAATCCCATGGCATCCATATTCTCTGATAATAAATCTTCAGAAGGACTTGTTGCAACATTTTCAGTCATCTCAACAAAGTCTGTTACTTCTACTTCAAGTGGAAAATCTGAAGTTTGCGCCTCTGCATTGTTGTTTTTCGTAAGGGCTCTTCTTCTGGTGATCATTGTTGCTTTTGATGAACACCACCAAGTTATTCCTACTGCAATCTGGACTCTGCTTGGATGATCTGTGGGGATACACAAAAAAACAGGCCCTGTGTCTTAGAAACAAGCTTCAGATATTATCTGTAAATCAAACATTTGAGAAACTGTGACCAAGTATATCACTTTTGCCTCTTGGGGACCTCTTATGGGACCTACGCGATTAGTGCCTGAATTAGTGCGCTCTGACGTGAGACAATGGGGGGAGACCCTTGTTAACAACTACAATCTTGATGCCCAACACAACAGAACAAACCTCACACCTCTTTGGTTATGATTCTGTCTCTGTCCGTTTGTATGTCTCACACCTTTTCTCCAACACCACTAGGACAATTTTGATTAAACTTGGGTGAATTGTGGGTCTTGCCATACAGATGCAGCATATACGAAATTACACCGATTGGCCCAATTTCTATGAAACTATGGTGAAAGACGAGTCTTGCCATAGAGATCGTTTTGAAGTGGCGCCGATTCATCATTAAAAACGTCATAATAGGGTGCAATGTGGAGAGCTAGGAGTGTAGCCGAATGCAATAGGCCTATAGCCTAACGAATTTGGGAATCATATTTTGGGAAATCAACAAACACTAACTTGTAAGAAGCAAGACCAATAATGAATCAAATAAGCACTCCATGTTCTGGTAACTTTTCAGTCTGGCTACAAATGCAGCTGTAGGAGTGTAGCCTAATGCAGTAGGCCTATAACCTAACGAATTTGGTAATAATATTTTGTGAGTGAAGTCTTATCCATCATAATTTAACTGGCTTATATCAATATAGAAACCAGAATTGTGTAACCTAGTATTAGTCAGTCGCATTTGTAACCAAATAATTTGCCTGTTGGTGAAATTTGATTTGAAGTAAAGGCTTCTTATATCAACAGAGTTAGTACAATAGTAGCCTAATGGCGGCCAAATGTTTCTCTTTGGTCACAGAAGGTGATTGCACCAAGAGAAAAGCCCTCCCTGTGCGCAACAGGGACACAGCGCTGGAAAACAGAGACAAGTGTCATAGTAAAAAGTTCACGAATAAACGTCTTAATTCATTCACAGGCTTTTCCATCACTCCTATTAATAGAGGGGCGCTACATCATTCGTGGGGGACAACATGTTTACTCTTCACTTGTTCATTCTGTTGTGTTGGGCACCAAGATTTTAGTTTACAAAAAAGATCAAAGGACAAAGTTCCACGTCGAGTACACCATTTAGTTACATTGATACATGCTGGTAAACATACAAAGTCAGCAAACAATAACAACTCGCTAGGTAAGCTACAGCCAGTATAGGCGCCTTAGTTAGCTAGCTCACTCAATTAAATTAGCTGGCTAATTAGCTAGGTAAGAGATCTAACATTACTTGTTGTTCAACGGTCTACACGATACCCATGCTATGTTGAATTAGCCGCAATTAGCCGAATCTAGCCGCACATTTGTTACATACATGTTGTTATATCACATCCAAAACTAGTTAGCTTGCGAAGGGCAATGACATGGCGTTTTCAAGCTGTCTACCCAGCTACGTACTACTAGCTACCTAGCTAGCTAAGTGAAACTCTCAAACTTACCGTCGTCTCTTGATATTGAGTCACTCACTGGAACAGTTTTTTTTTTTATGTCTCACATTATTCTAGCAACCTCTCGTTGGATAATATACTTTTCGTATTTTAATAGTTCTCTGCAGACTGAAAGACTACATCAAGTTGGGCACAAGTGGGAGAGCGAACTTTGAAACGTACAAAGAACGTAAAATACATTGCAAAATGGCGAAACCGGGTTTCTTTTTTTTCTACTAATTTCCGGTAGAACAGAGACCTCGCGACGTATTGCTGCCATCAGCAGGTTGGGAGTGAAACACAAAGCAAAGCCAATGAGAGGAAGTAGGTTTCATCCTCTTTGCCAAAGCTCACTCAAAACCTCCTCACTGGCTTTCAAACACCATAATGCTGACTCAGTTCTACTACTCTCTGTATGTCTGCCACTAGTCATGTAAAAAAAAAAGTAAATGTCTCCTGTTCTCTTTGATAATGTTAAAGCATATCCATCCCCCTTAAGGACAATACATCCACCTGATCCTTTCTATGGGCCCCTTCGGTCACCTCATCCCCAACCTATGCCATCCACCCCCAGATGTGCAGGTATACAGTACCCACACATGTCTTTATGAGGTGGGGCACTGAAGAGTTAGAGGAGGAATCCTTGAAAGACAGTCTCCCAATAATAGTTTTAGACACAATAACCAATTCCAATTGGTTTGCCAGGCCCTTTGTTGTTTCTTTGTTTTTAGGGCATTTCTGCTTTATTGGGATAGAGACAGTAGAGATTGACAGGAAGGATGGGAGAGAGAGGAGGGATGACATGCAAGATAGGTCAAGGGTCGGAATCGAACCAGGAACGTTGCAATTACGTGGTAAGCACATTAGTGTGCTATGCCACTAAGCGCCCCTGTTGTTTCTTTGTTAAATGTGCTTTTTTGAGCAGTTTTTGTGAACTTTTTGTGAAGTTGTGCAAACCATTCTAACATGCAAAAGTAACTATTAAGCTAGTATCAGAGTAGTAAGCAACACAATAAACACATTATTCATCTGTTTATTTTTTACTGGTATGTGTATTGTACATACATATTGTATGTTATTGTGTCGTATTGTATTGTATTGTATTGTGTTGTATTGCATTGTAGTGTAGTGTAGTGTATTGTATTTTATTGTATTGTGCTGTGTCATATTGTATTTTATTATACTGTGTGTTTGTGTACGAGCCCAGGAAGATAAGCCCTGATTTACTAATGGGTAAAACACCTAATTTGCAAAAAACAGATAAGACATGATGTCAATTCTTCACAATTCTTCACTGATGTCACATTTCACAATTTTTCAATTACATCATTATCAGTAAACATTTTTGAAACCTGTATTTATTGTGGAAACCTTTCAACATTAGATTTTCTAGATCACACACATTATGAAACATGTATACAAATAGTGATCATTGAGCATTTAATTAAATTAAAACTTTGCCATTCTTTCTCAAGTTATGAGTAATTAGTGTATGATAATTATTATCAATCAATTATCAATGATTATAAGTAATGTATGCATGTATAACCTTTTGATATTTCCAAAAATAAAATATACATTTAATTAGAAGAATCAATGCACTAAATGTAATATTCCAATGTGCCTGTTAGTTTTTTCCTAGGTTCCAGGTTACTTTAGATACTTCTGATTAAAGTATCAGTTAAATTGTTCATCAGTCTGATGTCTCCAAAGAGGAACATTATACATTCTTTGATGTTTATTAACCACTTATTACACATGATCAAGACCTTTCACACACCATCTTATTTTGACATACTTTTAGCCATCATCAGCATTCTCAAAGGTAAAACATCCTCTACCCATTCACTGTGAGATTCCATCATTCTCTCCCACAAACTTGATTCATCTGAGGTTGAATCCATCCAATCCACTTCCGCCCCATAACTTTTACCTGCACAGACAGATTAAGACAGTCCACTTAGTTTTTTTATTTTTATTGTAAACATTAATTGATTCATATTAATATGCACATTTAAGCTATACTTACAGTGCTTTACAGATCAATCATAACAGAAATTGAACACTTTGAAATGCATTCAGTAAAACAGGCTCAGAACTTTCAGACTTTTTTCTGCCCAAAGATGACAGTTGACAGCCAAGAGGTCTTACCTGTTCCCAGGCCCAGCCTTAGGCCCCCAATGAAATGGTTATTGAGCCGGTCATGGTCCCATACAGTGATCTCAACACAGGCCTCTCGCAGATCCTCTGGCCGAAAGCCATCATACACCATGGTGTGATTGAACATTGGGTTGGCTGTCCTCTTCACCACCCTGGTCTTCTGTCGGCTTTTCCTGCTTGTGTCTGGAAGCACAGTGCTGCAGACACAAAAGGAGAAGATGAGAACTCCAGCATAATTTTAACCCACTGAATCTGTATTACAAGAAAAAACACCCCCTCATGGAACTTGGCTATTGAAGAACAATTAGTTACTTGACAAAGATAACTTCTATCTTTGATCTATTTTATTGATCCTTCATTCGTAGAGACCCTGTTGAGATTAAGAATCTATTTTACATGAGAGACCTGTCCCAAGAGAGCAGCAATCAGCATGTTACAGATCATAAAAAAGTATCTAAATTAATATGTATGCCATCCTATTATTCAACTCTACTTTTGTTTTTCCAGGAAGGCTAGTATCTCAGAAATCATACCATTTCACAAAGGGGTCAATAATAAAGCCCTTGACAGGTGGCAGGTTCTTGCAGTCTTTCACCCAGATCTGCACCTCACCAGTCTCAGTCTTGGATGGCCTCTTACCTGTTGATGAACACACATTAGTATGTAGTGCTCACAAGAACACAGGTGAGAGAAATTATGAGATTAAAAGGTGAAGAGAAGCAGCGTACTGTAGGAGATCTGTGGCAGGAAACGCAAGGCTACTCTCATCTCTCCTCTGTGGTCGATGGATTGCGAGCGAGAGGGAGATTGTGTTGTTACCTGGGAAAACCAGTATTAGATCAGTCTTTGATAGTCCCACCATCATTCTAAACACTGGCTCAACAATACAGATTTTCAATGAAGAACAACACCCCTACCTCCTCCAGGTACTTTACCATTGCTTTCAAGGCATAGTCATTCATCTGTGTGTTGCTGAAGTCCCACTCAGACAGATCCAAGTCCACCTCACCAAGGAAGCTGTTCCGCCCAAAGTTATCATTGTGCCACACAGAGACATTAAGTTTTTGACTCTTCAGAGTCTCCATGGTAACTTTAAACTGCAAAGGGGCAGAGCACAGAATAACTTAAATAGTGGTAGGTCCAATTCTAGACCCTTAGTGTGCTATGAGTACTTTCAGCCATTCTGTTAATACTCTTCTATTACCCTTAGGATTTCATTGTAGGTAGGGTTCAGAGTCTTCTTTTTCACACTGGTTTTCCTTTTTCCCATCTTTGCTTTGTCAGGTAAAAGGTAACATTTCACATATCTGAAATTGAAAACCAGACATAATAATATTCTTAGCTGTGGCTCAAAGCAAAAGACAAGTGGATGGGACCGTAGCAAAGGCATGTCACTGCTGTTGTTGCTCATGGACTATCTATGTCACACGGGTGTGTTAGCTCTCAGAAAATATCTTAACAAAGTAATGATGTGATCATCTATCAACACCTACGGATCGGAACGGTTCTTCTTGGGTTCTGCCACAGCAAGATCTCTGCAGTGGATGACAAAGATGTGGAACTCCCCAAGCTTTTGGACGTAATTCATGGCAAACTGGACGGTGCCCTTGACCTCCACGTCCCCCAGGTCTCCACTGTAGATGCTCATCACACTGCCGCTCACCTTTGCACCCCACAGGACACAAGAAAGAGACAAATGCATCACTAATAATTATAATAATTATAATAACAATAATTATAAAAATGTACTGCATTTATAGAGCAGCTTTTTAAACACCCAAAGTGCTCACATTGTCTCAAAATTACCCTCTACTTAGTCTGACTTCCCTTGGACTGATGAGTGGCATCTTTTACCTTTATCTTAACTTTTAATATCAGTGACGGGGTCCTCCAAAGGAAGAGCCACAATGATTTGTATATCTACTGTACATAAGTTAGATACTAAGAAGCAGTGATATGCAACTATCACTGTCTGATAAAGAATAAAAAATAATGCTTCTGTTGAACATGGTGAGCACAATTTTAGAATAGGCTCTTGATCATGCTACTATTTACATCTTCTTCAGGACAAACACTTATTGCATGTGGGGGGAAATATATGTTTAATGGTACTGCAGTTAGTTTGTTTATTTTCACAGAATAATTCGGTGAAAGTTGGACAGGCAAGCTGCTTGCAGGACATACAGAAGACATGGACGCCATGCCAGAGGAGAGGCTAAGGTTAGTGAGGGAGCTGGATGTCTTCTTTCGCCAGCCAAAGTTGAGGCTGCTCTCCGAGTTGCAGTCATTGTCTCTGCCATACTTCTACAAGACAGCGTACAAACAACATGAAGCGAGTGGTCAGACATGGGCTTTCAGAACACACAGGTTAAAGCCCACATAGTGGTGGTTAGAGCCAGGTACTGCTGTCAAGTCATGTTAATAAAAAACAGATTCAATGAGAAAAATAATGGTTATCCACAGCTCATGACAGTAAATTTTTAACATGAACATAACATGATTTTTGCTAAATGTGTATAACGACATCTGGTTCTGCATGTTGGTCTAAACATATGATAACTATTCTTGATTATGATTAGACAGGGGACAGAATTTCTAAATACTTCAAACCTAATACTGTCGCTTTATGTTAACAACTGTATACTATCTACAGCTTTATCAATCAAATATGCAGATAACTCTGTAGAGGTGTTGATGTGGAAAAGTCTCCCCAGATTTGGTCTGATCCTAATTATGGGGGACAGACTACATATATTATAACCATAAACAGAAGCACTAGTCTTAAAACAAAATTATATTTGGTTAGCAACAACAATGGGAAGTAGATTGTTAAAAACTAGTTGTAGTGCATTTAAAAGGTTCAGGGAATGATTAATGACAACAGCTTCACAACTGGTTTACACCATAAGGTTTATACATTGTATCTTTTTTTGTAATTGTTTAACTGCAGATTTTCAAAGCCACTTCAATTCAAATGATTCAACACAGGCTTAAAACAGGTTAATTTGCAATATAATCACCTTAAAGCTAAGGCAATTGACATTCTAATTATTAAGAGGGGGTATAATAACTTTATTTATGTTTATATACGTGTTGCTATGAGCAGAGGGTGCAGTAGTTAGTTGGTTAATTTTTACCTCTTCCTGCAGGAAAGCAGGCACTGACATGCTCATCTTCATCTGCTCCGGGTCTAAGAGAGAGGAGGGGGAGGGAGGCATTGCAGAGACTGGAATAGATATAAAGCAGATAGGTGAGGAGGAGAAGTGCCAGCACATGTACCATCTGACCAAATCACTCCATCTTTCCTAATGGTTTGTGTCCGGGCCAATTCTATGAATTAGCAAAGTGACAAGATAACTTAATGACTGGCATTCATCATGCTGGCCAAATGGCATGCTCTCCTGAACATTCCTTCTCTCTCATTAATACACTTGGTGAATAATTCCAGAGTTGGCAATGTTTTCAGAACAGCACTTTTGTGTCCTGAAATGCAGATGCACATGGACCGTCTTATGATCCATTTCTTGGCAAAAAAATAAGTTAACTCAATAGATGGGGTAAACAGGAGCACAGTGGAAAGAGTCAAGGAAGATTGATTTAAACAATCAAAGACCTGATCTTGATCATGTGTTCGGAATTGTGTTGTAACACAACCAGCTCTGTACCTACAGTAAGACCACAATACTCAACACTCAAGCTATTAGGAAAATGCATCTCTCCCTATAGTTAAGGTAAATGGGGAAATCTATTCAATATGCATATTGGTATTTTCATATCTAACTTGTATGGGATTTAAAACTTCACCAATAATTAAAAAAATTATAAAATAAGCAGCTTTACCAGTTAATTTTGATAACGTAATTATATTTGCTTTCACATATCATTTGAGCTCTCAACAAAAAAAATAAACTTATGTATCTACAGTTTTTATCATATCATTGAGATATGATAGATTTAAAAAAATAAAAAAAATAAAAAATATGAACTGGAATATTTACCATCATCCACACTTAGATTTAACTCCCCTCTTTGGTCACTTTTACTTCTTTCATCTCCTAGGAAAATAAAGCGTTAAAAAGGCACTCTTGAAAGAAGATTTTACTCCCAAACTGTTTACTGTTTATATCAATGTGGATGGTAGAATTTAGGATCATAGTCTAGGGTTGAGGGTTATCAATGGAGCAAAGAAGTTCAATTGTAAACTCTTATATGGGACCCAAGGCCCATTTTAATTTCTGTTTCCAGCCAACAGGCTGACCCTACAGTACCACATTCATTGCGATGAGAGAGGAAAATCATAGATAAAACAGAATCTATCTACTTACGTGTTGGCGCTGATGTAATGTCCTCAAGACTTCTGGATAAGGAGATGGGTCTTGAAGACTTGCTCTTGTTTTTTGAAACTTGGTCTCGTTTCAATGCTACCTTGACAGGGCTAGAGTCTTCATCATAACCTGCCACAGATAAAACAAAATCAGCTCTGGAAAATAAGCATATGCACCAACGTTGCATTAATAAAAATGTTCCCACCTGATATTTTCAGATCTCTCCATTGTTCTGAACAGATAGTTACACTGTAATACATCTTTACTGATTATTCCTAATGATTAGGGAAGCTAAAGTTACAATCAACTGATTATTGAAAACACCCAAAAAGATTAGAACAACAAAAATATTTCAGCTGATCCAAATGATCTGATATAGAAATAATTGTTTTCATTAGAAGCTAAGGACAAATCTTGGAATCCAAATAGTTGTCTTCACTCTTATACATTTCCTTTACTCCGATTGGCCTTAGTGAATTGTGGATCTGCAGTATCGACATAATGATAATGTTAGAGGCAATCATCTTGTGTTGAGATGCCTATGTCAGAGGATAATGCAATAAAATGATAAAGAAGAGATGAAGAGGCAGGGTTACAGTGCCATGAAATGGAGGAATTTGTACATTAAAATGAGTAGATACTGTATGTTTCCATAAAAAAAAACGTGTGTTCAAATATGACAGGGAGTGACCAAGATAACATTTTATTTTTATTAAAAACATATCGAACCCAAATCCCAAAGGTGAACTAAAATGTTGCCATGTGAAAGACCTCCTGTGTGCCAAACCCTGCTTCCATCAAAGATCAGCGTGGTATGGTTGACATGATTTGCCTCCACTTTCAAGATCATTAGGTATGTAACTTCTAAATCAATCAGAAATATTTTTTAGTAGAAATGTTCAAAGCTCACAGCCAGAACTTGCCCGAGATTGAGACCAAATCTCAGGCGTGCTGCTGCTGGAGGAGCCACCGTCGACATTCTGCGCGGACCAAGGACTGAGCCGGGAAGGATTCCCCTCACTGTTTCGCTTGCTTTGGGGTTCCTCTGAGCCCTTGTGCCCCACATCAAACACTGGAGCAAGGGCAGTGGGGCTCAGATGCTCATTCTCTGCTTTTTCTGAGAGAAAGTGAGGCATGTATGTCCTCTCTGGGACCCCAAGATAATGTTGATAACTTGGAGGAATGAATGACCTTGCAAGGTGGGAACAGGCTTCAGACTCATCTGATGACTGCAAAAGCTTTTGTTCACCAGGATCACTGTCACTGAGTTGATGCCCAGTCTTGCCAGGTACTGAGGCTCTCCTTACATGCAAGTCTCCATGATGTGGCCCAGAGGACTGGTGTGGACTGCCCTGTTGTACATTCAGGTTCCCTAAACTGGTCCTTCTGGCAGGGCAGGGGAGTGACGGAGAGGGGGATTGTGAGGACATCATAGCAATTAGAGAGCTCCGCTCAGAGTCCCTCTGTGGCAGGGTGAGGGGATACTGCTCATGACCTTCAACCCTAAACTGTGGAAGGGTAGACGTAATTTCTACATTAAGTTTGATGGCCACAGATCCTGACTGCATCGCTTCATGTGAGAGACCTTTTCCCTGTCTAACTGTTGGTGTTGGTTTCTCTGAATCCTCCTTGTGTTCCCTTATGGGTGAGACAATATCTATGGGGAACATTTTTAAAGGAGAGCTATCATGCCTGGCTCCTTTGAAACTTGATGAATCTCTAGGTAGGGTTTTTGGGTGGCAGGTCTTAGATGGACTTCTCTTAAGTTCATCATCAGTTGAGTCTTTATACCTTGGAATTTGAGATCTAAACAGGGATATGTTTGGACTTTGGGGCCTTTCTTGAGATTCTATTGACATTGTTTCAGTCTTGAAAGCATGTTGTTGATTTAGATGCTCCACATCCCAAACATCAGAGTGACTCCTTGATTGTGATTTGTCTGAACTCTGTTTAACAAGCCCTTTCTCTATGTCCTTTATGGTTGAGACGGTGGAGCTGGACTTCTCTCTATATAGCTCCTCATGATCACCCTTAACTGGGTCAGCTTTGTTTGTTCTTAGATCAGACTGAGAGATGGTATATCTTTTAGTGGGGGAAACCGGAGATGTTTCTGAACATGGACGGCTTTGACTATCTAAGGCCTCCTTTGGTTTGCCAACAATGATCCTAGGTCCCATGTTTTCTTTCTCCCAGAAAGACTTAAGGTTATTGATATTGGTGGCCATGTTTTCCTGTCGACTGTAAGGCTCTCTAAAAAGGGGCATGGGGATCCTTCCCTGCCGGTGTGTGCTGTGACTGGATGGAGAGACCGGTAGAGGAGGGGCCACATCTTCCTTTGGCTGGACAATCTGAAGATCTGCATTCAAGTCATCAGGTGAACTAGGTATCTCTTCAAGGATGAGGATGGGTTTAGCTCTGAATGTATGATCCTCTCTTGATACCTTTAATAAGACACTGCTTTGAATGGATGGTGAGAATTTTTCTGCAAATGACCCACAGACGTCTATTTTACATTGCTCTGTGGTTTCCATCTGTTGGGAGGAGGCAAAGGTAGTCAGCATGGGTGTGTCATTGCTACTATCCCCAGACTTACTGGACTTTCTCATATTGGTTGTGTCAGGCTCAAGCTGAATATTTTCATGAGATGAGGCTTCTCCAGTCTCTGCCTTGGGAAGATCTTCACCATGATCATGCCTTTCCTGTTCACTGGTATCCTCAGGGCTGGAAAATATATAAACAACTGGAGTCTCATTACTCCTTGTGTCAGTGTTGTTCACTTTACTGATGAGTATTTTAGGGCCACTGTTTTCTCTCTCCCAGAATGATTTTAGGTTGAAGAGTTTATGTGGTAGCTTGTCAACTCTCCCCTCACTTCCCTCCACTTCCTGTTGAGCTTGGTCCATGAGTGAACTGACTGAGGTGATCTTCTCTTGAAATTTAAGCTCTAGCGTTCTGATCTCAGTTGTGCCTTCGGTTTCAGCACTTTGTTTGTCAGCAAATGTAGACTGGGAGTTGAGGAAGTTCAGGATGGCATCATCTAGTTCTTTCTGCTCAGAGAGTATAACCTCCTCTTCAACTGGGCTCTGTGCTTCAGGGCTCTTTGCTTTCACCTCCCCTCTACTAAATATCCCTAGCAGCCCTCTTCTTGGCTTTGGAGACACAACATGAGATTGCTTCTTAGAGCCAGCATCACTAGGTATCTTGGCATTTGTGATGACGTCAACAGGGGTCCCTGGCTCATCTCTGGGTTGTTCAGGAAGCTTAGCCTGTGGCTTTTCACTGCGTCCCAGGCCCAAGCTGAACCAGTCTCGGACCTTAGCCATGGAGTGCCCATCCTCCTCTGTTATCTTGGTGGGGGAGAGCCCCTGGGTCCCTGCCCCCTGGTGAACGGGCTTACCTGACTCCTGCTGAGCCGAATGGAGGTCGGACACCTGAGGGGTAAGGGACTCAGCATGATGATGCTCATGTTGATCTGCAAAGGAAATCAAGACAACATGTCAGTATAACTATTGATTGCATGTAATAAAATGAAATTATTCATAAAATGTTAAGCAACCATAATTTCAAAGCCCTTGTGCCCCAACGGTGAAAAAAGAATCAATCTATTCCTTGCAGTCCCAATTCACTAATCACCATCATATTAAGATCATACATACATGCATATATGTACATATATGTATGAGACATGCATAAGTAAGCAGGTTAGTGGAATTCAATAAACACTGGTTACATTTCACAGCAGGGATTAGAGAGTAGAATCAATTTTGAGGTCATAAATTGATTGAATACAAATCTAAAATGACTCGACTCTTCCTTACAAATATTATTAAATACAAATAAATTATGGATTTGTATTGATATATAGGTTGATTGATTGATTGGTTAGTTGATTGATTGATCTGTTCATCGATTCCCAGCCTTTAAATTGGAGTGGATTACACCAGCTTACCAGCAAGGACTTGGGTTGGACCTGCAAGTGTATCTTGACCTTCCATGTCTGGCCACTCTCTGTATCTCAGACCCTCATCTAGATTCACCTCCCTCTGTGTATCTGTTGGCTTACTGCTCCACAGGAACTGCTCATGATCATGCCGCTGCAGCCAGCTAGGTGAGCCTACAGCTGGCAAATCCTCCTTCTCAAAACCATTGTTGCAGCTGCTTGTGTCTAACTGGCTTGTCTCCTCCTTCTCCTCTGAGGGGTTGGCACAGTCCAGGTCCAGCAGACTGTGTTCGCCCAGTTCCTTCCCATCCTGCATCTCTGTGGGCCACTCGACACCACCCCTGACCACTGCAGGGCAGAACCTCACCTGTTTCTTGTCTATCCAGCCCAGGGACTCTCCCTCTCTAGTGGAGAGAATGTCTGAGGGCTCTCGGTCTACACTGGGAGGGTCCAGGGTTTGGGGGCTCTGGGGGTCGTGCTGTCGGTTGCAGGCGAGACGGAACTGAAGAGAGTCAGTAGAGCTGCAGCTGGAGTTATGTTTGAGGATACCCCTAGGGGCAGGAGAGCTAGCTTGTATGGCTGCTGGGCCATCGATCACTGAGTCCTGGGATCTGTAAATCATTGTTCTTTTTTTGGGCAAGGGCATGAGCACAGGTTCATTTAGTAAGGCTTGGCTGTTTTCTGGACTGTCTGGATTTATGTTAGTAAGGTGAGTGATGCAGCTCTCAGATGGTGGTGGAAGCTCTGAAAAATACAAGTATGGGATGGATGGATACAAAACCTGGTCACAAAAACAGCAAGCAGGAAGATGAAGCATGACTACATCCTTATGGCTTAAATACTATGCTAATGGTTTGCTACGTTGTTGTTTATTTATACATTTGTATAAATGTAATTCAAGGCAGATATGGATATGGAAAGCTGCAGCCTACAAACAGTCAGTGTTTATGTCCTTTGTTTACTTCCTTAGTGGATATTTGCATCATCATTATTTATTTATTATACCTTGTCGTAATAGTTAGAATATCATTCTACATTGATGGCTGACAAAGAATAGCAACTGCATCCACTTCTTAAAAAACTTTGTTTTCAGCTACAGTACTCTCAGAAAAACATTCCAATTATGTATCTCCAGCACAGACAAGTCATGCACTGCGGCTTAGGGCTTTGGAGTCAGGGTGCATGCCTTTCTATGTAATCCTCTGGCAGCTACATGTATTTGCATACCCCTTCACTGACTGCCTTTCTGGGAAAAGCTCCTGACTAGTCCCTACTCATTGGCTAATTTCAGGAAATGCTATTGTTTCAGACCTCATATTTCAAAAATATTGGCACGTTGTTGTTCAAAATGAAAAGCAACCAGCTCTAGTTACAAAACTGAAGTGTTCTATAGCTATTATACAACAGCACAACAGTTAAAGCTATTTTATACTTAATACTTAATCATGCATACTGTACTGTTAACATAACTAAAATATACAACATTTCACCCTCTCAACAAAATCTGTTAAACAAAGATTCACTGAGTGAACTAGTATTTTACACCTCTTGGAGTGTGTTGAATATATTATAAAGGATGACATTCCTTAGATGCTTTACTTTAGTAATTGACTGGAGGCCCACAAGAAATTATGTTTCTCCTTTCTCTTCCTTTTACCAAATGGTTGAAAGGAAGAAGGGTATCAAAATTAGGGAAAAATTCAACACGTATGTGACATGGCAAAAATTCATGCTCACAACAGTCATGCAACAACGACTGAAAATGCCAGCATTATGTTTTGAAAGCAAAGAAACACCACAGCACAGGACAGGGTTCACACGCATGGCTTTCAATGGGATCAGTTAACCAGACTTACGTTTGTTTGCAAGGAAAATGCTTTGACAGTTTGTCCATCAAGCCGTCCGCTCAATTAAAAACACAACACACGATGTTACAGTGAATCTTGAGAACTCAATGACTGTGGAATAGGTGCAAATTAAAAAAGGAGACCTGGACGCCTTGCCTCATCATGACAGAATATGTAAATGTGTGTTACAGAATCCATATCCACCTGATATCCTAATAAGTTTACTCTTAGATAGTAAAAGGACCTCCAGCGAGTAATGTAGTTAAGGAGCTCACCCCCTTCAGGTGTCTTGGTTAGCTCCATTGCCCCATTGGTTAACTGGCTATCTGTCTCCTCCAATGTTTCAGGTGCAAGGAGAGTGCTGTTGAATGGGTTCTGTCTTTGCTTGAATAAAATAAAAGGATAAAGACACAGATTTTAATCACATTGGGAATGAAAACTCCTATACCATGCAGGTATCTCAGGTGTCAAAAGGAAAATAACCAAACAAGGAAACTGAAACTGAACAGTTGCTTTAACCAACCTTGGTGGGTGACTGCAATACTGGTTTCAGCATGTCTTTTGGCCCCTCTGGTAAATTATAGTTGTCTTCCCTATTGCAAACATAATGTTAAAACCAATTGCATTTAATCTCTTAAAGAATAGCATGCATTTGATCACAGCATGTGTAAAATCATAATAAGTGCAAAGTTTCATATTTTAAACCTCATCCCTCCAGTAACTGCACCACAGCAAAATAGAGTTGAGGTGCAGGCACAGTAGTATACTTCAATCCAAATGGATATTGTGACAGAAATATAGGCTATGATTTTAAGCCAGCACTGGTTGGTTTAAGTCTATACCATCCTCACCTCTGTGTGAAAGAGTAATACCAATACTCTGTACCGAAGGAAAACAAGAGCATGTGAGACCTTGGAAGCCGATTACTGAGAACCTATGGACCTATCACTAAGTGTCTACTTACTGTCTGAATTGCTCATTCTTTAGCGATCATGCTCATATGATCTGGGCTAATGTTTGATCCCACTTCTCAATGTGACCGTCTTAGAAAACAGCAGCTTGCAGTGTTTTGGGTTTCATATCCAACCAAATAGAGTATATTTTAGGCGATTAGAATACATTTGGACATCATAATTATGTGTTGGCATAGCCCAAAATCAAGTTGTTGGGCTCACAGGAAATTATTTATGTAAATTTGGGGTCGGAAGACAAAAACATTTAGGAACCCCTGCTCTAGATCCATAAGCTTTTATACAATACAATGCTTGAACTGCTCTTATGTAATCTAGCTGCTGGCATTCCACTAATTAAGTAAATGGGTGGATGTTTGTTTAAAGAGGAATGGGACTGTAGCTCTCTTTAATCAAAAAATAAAACCATATGTGTTGAAGTGAAGAGGAAAATAATTTGCTGTGCATTTTGGACAGCTGACTAAGAACTTAGCCCAGGGTATTGGGCAGGATGAGAGAGAGGGAGAGTTTCAACCATGTAAAATGTCTAAAATGTCAGATGAAAATCCAGTTGGGCCTTTAGATAAACAGTGTTATATCTTCAGTTTTCAATCCAAATCTAGGATTCGAACATTTCAGTTTCTTAGTGATGGTGAGAGAGTGCTTTTGTGTCAATGGGACTGTTAAGATCACAGGCTATCTGCACATGAGAAGATGCAGGTGCAAAGCAGTGAGTAATCTCTTGTGATACAGGGAAAGAAAAATTCCATGCATCACAGCATTTTGTAAAATCATAGAGCTTTAGAAGGCTTTACTGTATTCAAGTGAGTTGAAGGTCATAGACTGAAACATTAGTGTCAATCTAATGCAGAGATTTTACTAGATGTACATTTTATTTAGATGTTTAATGAAATATTCCTTTACCAGTGTCAGAAGAGATGCTCTCTCATAGTCTCTAGCCATAGCCACAAGTTTCTAGAGACAGACACTCTCCCAACAAATCTTTTTTGGTAGGTGGGTTTCAAAATGAGAAATCAGAGGAGGAGGCTCAGAGGAATACTGATTTCCTGCACATGCACTGTTCCATCTATAGGGCACGGAAACCAATTTTTGAGCAGACGGTTAGCCGGGAGCATAAATCATTTGTGGGAGGCAACAAGTCTGAGCTCTCTCACCATTTACGAAACTGAATTGATCAAATTCTAGATCAGTGGCACACTGTATGCTGCTTTGGGCTGTCCCAATTAGTAATTAATGTGTTTTGTTTCATTTTATATTTACCATTTGCATAACAAGATGACATAATGACAGTTCTCCCATGTCAATTTCTTACTAACATGTCAGACCTGAAAGAGGTATTTCCTGGAGTTCTAAAGAACTCATAACAACTCAAAACAAGAAGCAACTTGCTGTGGTTTGCTGGATAAACCTGCACCCCGTTTTGGTTCATGACACTGAATGCTCACCTATCATTGTTGAGCTGTGCAAGTGGCTCCTCTAAGAGTCCTAAGAGTTCTGGAGGGATATAAACATCCTGGTTCTCACTGTTCACGAAGCTGGGCCTCTCCGCCCACATCTGGGACAGTTCCACTACAAGACAGAAAACACATGATACAGGCCATGCTCTTAATGCTCATGATGATGGACTATGATGTTGAGTTTTTATTTCACTATGCACTGATTAAGAAAAGTTCAATTGCCTGCACATGACGATTTGTACATGACTGTGGGGTATGAAGGCAATTTGGGCTTATCCAATAAATGTTTTATCTAATTCTCCTTTTGTCCTGATGTACCAGAGCCAGCTGTTCATTGGACATACCAGAGCTGGAAAAACAATGTTCATGCAGTTCAAAGTGCCTGAAAATAGGGGAATTTCTGCAATGCATAATTTGGTCATAAACCCAAAATGAGAGGTGTGTGAGGTTACTAAGTCTGACCCCAGTGACTCACATATGGTCACAGTTTTCTTCTGTCTCATGGATGCCCTGATGATGTCAGAGCCATGGATCCTGTCTCTGTGTCGCCTTGATTTGGTCTCGTAGAACCACTCTCCTGTCAGATACTTCAGCTTGCCCTTGTCTGGCACAGACCTTTGTAGATTCCTAGGTGGAGAGAGGGTAACTAAGGTCAACATATATCACTTAAAGCTTCACTCTGAACAAATGTGTCCACTAGGGGCACTTGAGAGAAAAATAGGGTTCACAAAATTAGATCTTATTGGAAAGAGAGTCAGGGCAGAGTTGGAACGAAGTTGGACCTACATTCACAAGCAATTTATCTAAAACTGTAATACGCTAATGTCAATTTGGGTCAACAAAAACAGAATGGAAAAGGGTATGTGACATACTGCATAGAGCTTATGAAGGTACATACATTGCTTATGAGTGTGGGTTATGTGACACTTAGTTTGAATCCCATTTTACTATTGTTACCATCAATGAAAATGTCACAGTGACAAAAAGCATGGGAAAAGCTTCATTTAGAACTGAATGTCTAATGTAACACAGTATGGTGTTCTTGCAATGATAACCTTGAGCACACATTCCATGAATTTTTCTAAGAGGAAACAACATCTCCACTTACAGTTTTTAAATGATTCACTGTCTAAAAGTCTAGAATGAATTGGTTTCTGGGTCCATTTGCATTTTCATTTAATGAATAAACACATTTTAAATAAAAAGAGACATAATTGACTATTTCGGTCAGACTTTACATTAGGTGTACTATATAAGGGTTCAGTAAGCATTTATGATTAGTAATAGACAGTTAGCTATAAGTTGATAGAAACCAACTATAAATAAAATAGGAATCAGGAAACTGGCCTATTTAAAAGCACTGGAGTTCCCCTACACATCCTCCACCTTAGCACAGTAACACTATTACCAGGAAGTGCAGACATGATGACTGTCCCATGTCATCAATGTTAAGTGATAAACTGCTCAACTGAATGTCCCATTCGTGCCCATTATGTAATCCTATCTCAAGCAAGAGATAGAGACTATTTCCCACAAAACATTCTTGCTGGTATAGTGGACAGGAGCACATCAATTAAAATAATTATTAGAAAGGCACTTTAACAGTATATGAAAATATACATAATATATATAATAATATCATACACCAATAGCCATTAATGAAAAACATTGCATCAATCCAAATTCAACATGGCAGTCACCTTTTCCTAGTTGTGAGGCTGTGGTGATCATGTGGCAGTGGAAAAACACATCCACACTCGTCTTAATCCATCCTTACTTAAAGGGACACTTCACCGACTTTTAACCTCACATTCCTTACCAGCACCGGCACCATACCAGTGTCTACATATTATGGCGATTTTCTACGTCTCACAAAGACAGGAGATAAAGTCCTACGTAAATTACCAGCTATGATTAGGGTCATTATTTTTTCAATTCAGTGATTTTCAGAAACGAGTTCCCAGCCAGGGGGGGTGCATTTGTTGTTGTAGTTCTTGAAAATCACTGAATTGCTAAATGTTTAACCCCAATGACATTATACGGGGTAATTTCCTTATAATCTTTTTTATTACAAAACATAGGAAATGTTTTCAGATATGTAGACACTGTGATGGTGCTGGAGACAATAAATGTGGGGTTACAAATCTGTGGTGTCCCTTTAAGAGTGACAGAGGTCAAGGTCAAGGGGGGGGGGGGGGGGGAGTCAAGCCACCATCTAATTGAATGCCAAAGGAAATTATTCAATGCATAGCTAAAAGGAAACATATTACTCTTACAATGAAAGGTGCAATCTGTAAGATTTACCACTGTTCATTGGTTATTTCAGTTAATGACAGGTCTACACCCATAGATAGATAAATATGACTTCAAATGCCTAAATGAGCTGAGCAGAGTTGTCTTGCCCAACCATAACCCAAAATCGAAGGACATGTTACTCCATTCCACTCCACTGTGTTTTAGTTTAGTAATGAGTCCTTCATGTTCTTTTTGAATAGCTTTAAGGGAACTTAGGGAACCAAGTCTTGACAAATTATAAACAGTTATTGAGCAGACCGTAAAATAAAGTGACACCAGAGAATAATTTCAAAAAGGACTTGACAGAGAGTGAACTCACTTGACACGCTGTTCCTCTGCCTTCTTCAGATCTGCATCTCTTTTCAGCACGATCAGGATCATCTCCTGCTCCTCCTCCGTCAGGTAGCTCAGGTCAATCATGATGACCGGCCCCACTCTGCTAGTCTCACCGCCACTCACACAGCAAAGGAAACAGTGGCCAAACTCCTCTCTAAGACCCTGTCAAGGTGGTGTAATGGTGGTGGCTACTGGTTTGGGATAGAGGCTCAGAGTCCAGGTGAAGGTTGGGGAAATTCACCCCTGGTCCAGAGATACCTTTCCTGGAAGTCCACGTGTGGGTTAGTGGGGGTGGCTTACACTTTGAAATCTAGGTATCACTGGGATTTCAAATACTCTTTATTTGGGGGCAGCAGGGGCACTCAGGTGGGTGTTAGGCATTTACCAGGTGATCTCCCTCTCAGTTTTAATATTCCAGATTAATTTTACACTCCTCATGTCCAAACTGGTTGCCTGGCAGAACGCCATTGTTAGACACCTGAAAGACACAACACTGGAGTTCAATTTCAGAGGAACCGTTAACTCACAGAGAAGTCTAACTAAACCAATGGTATCAATACCTCTTTCCTTCTCCTCTTCCCTCTCTAACACAACACTACACTGTCATGGCCCTCTTTCTCTTGAGGAGGAATCTTGAAATTGCACTCCTGATAGCTTTTAATTGAATGGGCGCTGAGCTGTTTATCCAAGTGTTCAAGTATAATCATTATGATTGGGGAACCAATTAAATGTGTTATTTTCCAGCCATCATTGTGTGTGTGTGTGTGTGTGTGTGTGTGTGTGTGTGTGCGTGTGTGTGTGTGTGTGTGTGTGTGTGTGTGTGTGTGTGTGTGTGTGTGTATTCATGTGTGATTATACAAGACATGTGACGTGACATTGTCAGCTGACTTGCCGAGGACGAGGGGTTTGGCCCTTTCTAAAAACATTTTGAGTGGATCCGCTCGTGAAAGCCCTGGTTGTCCTGAAATCAAATTAGGCTTAACTCAAATTAGGCACCAACTTGGGACTGGTATCCATTTGGAAAGGCCATTTTATTTTCCTACAATCAGTTTTCGTTTGAGTCATGGTTGAAATTATAGAATGAGTAAACAGTTTAAATGAGGAAAATTTTACTTATTTGAGTGAACTCATCTTATCTTTCGCTAAAACTGGAGCTGATAGTACTGCAGCATGCTTTGTGAGGATGTTGTGCATGTCATCTGTGTGGTACAATGTGGCGAAATAATCAGAAATAATTCAATATTATTCACTACTTCCTGTGCAACTCCCTTCGCTTTGATTGTTGCCCATGAGACTCAACTAAATGTGCCAACAACATGGGAATTTGATCGGGTCTACATATTAGAGAAGGCAATATGCAGGCTAAATTCGTACTGTACTTATGCAATTATACAAAATGGATGGAGGTGTTCTGCTTCAGCATCTGATTCAATCTCAAAAGGGAGTCACAACACTTCACAGACAGTACAGACACACATTACAGACTACGGTATATGAAACACTCCTCTGTGTCATGTGTACATAATTTAACCTTTCAGTGACCTCTTGATTGCACATCTCTTAGGCCTGCATGAGAAGTAACAGATGCAATCCTGATTGGATTCTGCTGTGGTGTGTTTTTGTCAAAGATGTATTGTTTGTATTGTCAGCTCTCCTCAATAACTAACACATAATGTAACTCTTTAATTACTACAATAATGTAATGTCTTTGTCAATAGGTTGCTACCAAATACTTTGAAACCTCTTCTGCTTAATGGCCTATTTGATTAATGTTCACCTAAAAACCAGACCCAAACTAAACTGCTTATAACATTAGAAATATAATGATTAGATGCAAAAGCAGGATGCCATTTGATAAGGTAACATCTTTACGTTTTGTGTGGATATGCTGAGATCATAGTTCAGAATAACATACTACACATGACAAGGAGATAAAGTAATCAATAATCAAATTAATAATCAAATATTAAAGCAGAATTTGGGACCAATTATGGGCCTGTCTGGCTTAAGAGGTTAATTTAAACAACAGGAAGAGTAAAGTTGAGGAATGAATTAAGACTGCCATTCAAGCCACATAGACTTACTAAAGACTAGTGATACATTCTGATAAAGTAGGTCTACCTGCAATATAGCCTCTGCATGTGATGATGACACAATGATGAGTGTGTACAGACTAGCCTAAACATCCAAGCAGCTCTCCTTTCTACACCCTTCCCTCACTCTCTTTCTCCATCTGTTCTCTGTCTCCTTCCTCTTATGATTAAGATGAAACACCTCTCTGTGACTCAGCTATGAGTAATTCATCGTGACCTCAGATACACTAAAGAAAGAATTCAGCACTTGAGAAGAACCTTACTGTGTCCAAAGAAGAACCTTACTATGTCTATAGTCAAAGCAACTCTTCACTGATGTTGCATACTATCACACTATCAGGCCTACTATAATTAATAATTACGTATACAGTACTTTAATTATTGCTATTGACTTAGTACATATATTGCACCTTACTTCATTGTGTATTGTTGTTATTTGTATATTTACTACTGCACTGTTGAGAGGAAGCCTGCAAAGTAAGCATTTCATTGTTCAGTCTACAACCTGTTTACTGTGCATTTGATAAATAAACTTTGACTTGACTAGACAATCTTCCAGTGTTTGTGTGTGTGTGTGTGTGTGTGTGTGTGTGTGTGTGTGTGTGTGTGTGTGTGTGTGTGTGTGTGTGTGTGTGTGGCAGATGTGGTTCAGTGAACTATGCTCACATGATGGGTAGCCTTGCCTGAGACCTGAAAACTTTTTATTTACTATGACCAGCCCCAAATATATCACATACATTGAGATATTTTCACAACCATACTACACTGTTCACAACTTAACAAATCTTAAATGGGATTTTAATGGCTACCTAAGAAGTAGGAATGTCAACCACATGCCTGCCTCAAAAGTCCACCTTTGTCAAGTTCATAAGTTCTACAGTATGTGATAACATCCAACCCCACATTATACTACAATCAATCTACCTTGTACTAGGAACAAGCCCAATGTTTAACATGAAATGGAAGTGAACTGGTAAGCTCCATTCTCCCCAACACACCTGGTGAGTTGTCATGCAGGAAACAGGAACAAGAAAATAATTTTGAGCACCTAAGGAATGCTTGCGTGTCCCAGCAATGTGGCTCGTGGTCATTCTCTCTCTGCTGTGTGACCACATCTAAGAAAAACAAAACTGGCTGACTAGAGAACCTTAAGATACTAGAGGATTATCATTCCTCCACATTATTACCAAGACTATTAGAGTAGAGCATATCACTGACTTGAAAGAATGCTACAAATCCTGTTTTCACAAAGGATAAACCAGTTGCTTTTGCTTTTTGACTATCAGATTAGACTGTATTTTCTCTTTTGCTGTAGTTCTTCCTTGAGAGAATGGAAATTCAGAGACAGGCATTACAGCGACAGGTCAGGTGTCAGGGACTTTTAGTTGGTTCGGTTCCTAGGTTATTTTAATTTGACAAAGTTAGAAGTTACTCATGGAATTAGTTGATGCTCCTTTGCAATTAGACGAGGATCTGTAAAAAAGAGAGTAGCTATTGTAGCCATCTTATTAAACATATCCAAGATAAGAATATGCATGACTATGTTCACATACAACCAAATCAGAGACATTGGCTGTGTTGCCCTGTGGCTTTGACCCTTGGTTCAAGTTTGTCATCAACACTGTCAGACGCATGGACAAATCTAACACAAGCTACACAGCAAAAACACAAGCTCTGCTGTTGGACTGGAAAGGATGTCAGCTTTATACCCGACTGAACGACTGAAACAGCCAGCAACCTCAAAAGCAACCATGTAAGATGGAGGCTCATTTGGGAAGATAATTCTTAATTATAAGACCAAAAGACATTTTGTGTGCCTATTTTCACTTCCTTAGTTTCCTTACTTGCTGCTGAATGTGACCAACACACATTTAAGCGTTGTTGTGAAATGGAAATCAAAAAACATTGGCATTCTCAGAGCACTCACTCAATTTTGTCATTGTATTAGCTTTTTATCCAGAGAAAACATTTTGTTCTGCCCTGTACATGTCCATTAGTCATTTCTAACTTCCATGTCAGTATCACAAATCTATTGATAATAACCATTTTAATCATGTCATCAACATTTGGGATTCTGACAATTCAGTGACTGAGAGTTGAAATATGGTTTGAATAGGAGATAATAAGTATAAGTGAATGCATATGTATAATATTTAAATAAAAAGGTATTTGTGTGCCTTAATTAAAGCAACTAATCTCATATGCTCTGATTTAATTTCAACATTTCTGGTAATTACAGAAATTACAGATCTGTTTGCATCCTCCTTGACTCACTTATGTGGGTCATGTTGTTTGTTATATACACCATGTACAAAGGTGTAGGAGTCCACTGATCAGCTGGACAAGAGAGGGGACATATTTTGCTAGGGGGGGTCTGGGGACATGCCCCCCTGGGAAGATTTGTTTTCGAAAAATAGCTTTTAAATGCTCATTTCTAGTGACTTCTGAGAAAAGGATACAGACCTGTTAATATACTGTTTTAGTGCAAGAGTACTTTGCAGAGACACTGCAGTTGATCAGGTACACTCATAGTTTATGATTGTATTGTGATTTTTGATTAATAAACGCAGTTTCCAGTATTAGCTGAGTAGGCCTACATAATGTATTTTACATTCAGATGCATAATTGCACGCAGGCACGCAACAACAACAAAACTCGTAAACCCGGCTAAATAATATATATCATTAATAGTTTTTTGGAAAACACAAATATTGGAAGCACTTACCCTATACAACTAAACCCGTTGGTCGCACCGTGGGAACAGTTTGAGGTGGTCCCGAGAAGTGGTCCCGAGAAGTTGGATTATGTCTAAACACGAACACGAGGCAGCCGAGATTGACAGCATTAATTAGAGGGGATTTATTTAGCGCTATCCGCACTCAAGGAAAGTTATGGTGATAATGTAAGTAGCAACTTCGAATGTTGACGTCGTTGATCGTGTTTGAAACTGGTTGAATATGTGTGTGTGTGTGTGTGAGAGAGAGAGAGAGAGAGAGAGAGAGAGAGAGAGAGAGAGAGAGTGAAGAGAGTGAGAGTGAGAGAGAGAGAGAGAGAGAGAGAGAGAGAGAGAGAGAGAGAGAGAGAGAGAGAGACCGAGACCGAGACCGAGACCGAGAGCATATGCAATAATGTAAAATCGATTGCACAGGAAAGATAAATGGAGACACGCATGATGTGTATGAGTTTTGAAAAAGGTTAGACCTGATTGTTTTTATTGTTCTGTAATTCACTCTTCTTTCTAGTCTACCACACTCACCGTTTGAAATCTGTTCTGTTTATTTGGAATGGCCCTGACAATATACCCACCTTGTAGTTTGAAGGCTATGACTTCAGCGCATGCTCAACTCGCGCGCATACCTCATGTATCCCTGACACAGGGCACAACCAATTCAATGGACAGTACAACTTTTTGAAGCAAGGTGGCAATGTTGAGTCAGTTGAGATGAAGAATGTTTCGTTCCCATGGAAATAGGGGAGCGCAGAACAAACACAAACACAAACAAACACTGTATTGACTGGTACAGACTCAATGCAAGCTATCACTTTTCTGCTGTCAAAGATCGAATTGTGAGGTTTGGCTTGCCAGCATGGGAAAGAAGTCATCCGATGAAGAGAAAACTACATTGGCTGAGGCCTTTATCAATTTCCAGTAAGCAATGTTTTATGAACCTATCTAAACCATAGTTACAAGGATGATGTTTTGCATATACCATTAATAATAGCTAGCTTCAGAATTACCTTGACCATTCTAAAAATAAACTTTAATGCAATGCTTTAGCAATGCAGAAAATAAACCAATCTGATGTAGGCCTAGCTTGCCAGAGGACTATTCACCAGACCTGCCAAATGAGCAATGACTCCAACCACACATTCTCAGACTATGACTTGTGTGTTGTGATAGACTTCAAGTGAAGAGAAAGGAAATACAAGAGTTCCAGGAGGAGGTCAGTCGACTGGAGGCAAAGAAGCAAAGATACACAGAACTGGTGAGAAAATGTGCCATTTGAATTCATATGGTCTGATTCACACTGTCAATTCCACAAACCATCAGACAAACACACTGTAAGCTATCTTTTTTTGGTCACTTGACTGAGATATTAACTTCAATGTCAATTTGTTTGGTTTAAACTGTGATTGAACGTGAGAATTACTGAATTACTAAATAATTAAGTGTTAGGAGGATGATGATGACGATGATGATAAGTGTCAGTGCACACACGCACGCGCACGCGCACACCCACACACACACACACACACACACACACACACACACACACACACACACACACACACACACACACATACACATACACACACACACACACACACACACACACACACACACACACACACACACACACACACAGAGGGAGCAGCTGAAAGAGGAGCAGATGGGGCACATCAGGGTGTTGCGAAAGCAGGCTAAGGAGCAGGAGAGGAAGCTGGAGCAGAGAGAGGTGGTCAATAAAGAGCAGGTGGAGCAAGCTCTGCAGCACAACCTGGAGCTGGTCCGCAGTCAGGAGAAGGAGCTGGCAGGTAATAAGAATGGCCATGTACTGTATTGTATAGGACACCACTTATAGTCAGTTCTGACAATGCATTCTAGTGTTAAAGAAAACTATTACACAGAGGATTACTCCAGTTACAATGGGTTTCAAATCTCATTCTGCCTAATCTGTGAGATGTCAGCAATTAGTGTATCACCATATTTTTTAAAGAACACTGAGATTACACTATGCAGAGATGCATGTGAGAAAGGTGTTCATGTGTGTTCATTATGACCTCAATCATGCGATGCATTGAATTATGCATACTTAAAGCTATGGCACGCTGTATCTGTTATCTTTCGAACTAAACTAATGTAATTCCACATGAGTATACATAAGTATATCTATTGTCTTGTCTCTTGTATGTCTCGTGTGCTTGTGTGAGAGAGAACTGCGAACTGAAGTCAGCCATCTTGAGGAGCAGGAGCTGGTCTTGCAGGCTGAGAGGCACATCTGGCTGGGGTACAAGAATGTGGGGAGCCAAGAGCACCTGCAGCAGATCCACAACCTGGAGGCAGAGCTGGCTCAGATGCAGAGGGGCTTCCAGGAGATGGCAGGTATGTAGGAGTATGGTGAAGTTGCCCCTAGAAGCTGATCTGAGCCAGTTTTGCTGTTTTTTTCCTAATGGTTAAGGTTATGATTTGAGGGAGAGGAAGCTGATATTAGATCTGAGTATGTCTCGGGGCAACTTTATATAGCTCCCACAGGCTTCAACAAGGGGTGGACAGTCATATATTTGGGAGCCTTGGTGTCCTAATCACTCAATGTAAGAAAACACACTTCATAAACAATAGTTAATTTCTCTTTCTCTCTCTCTGTCTCTCTTTTTTTTACAGACAACATTAAGCGCTCACTCGAAGTGACATTCAGTGAAATTGACAAGAAGACAATCCAGCTGATTGATGAAAAGAAACATCTGGCAACAGAGGTAAGACATGATACACATCAGATCAGTTGTCCCAGCATGGCACTGATCTCTCAAGATTCGTTGATGCCAGTGTTTTTCTTTCAGAGGGCCATCAAACACCTTGACAAGCACAGCCGACAGGAGATCAAAGAGAATGAGTGGCTGAAGCGGGAGGTATGGAGCCTAAGATTATAAATAGTAGTCTATGATCTCAGTCTATGAGCAGTTAGGGGTTGAGACTAAAAATGCACATTCTCTGGAAACTATGTGAGACTAAATATATGCACATCCCACAGATTTAGGTGCTGAACAAATGAAAGAAAAGATGGAAAATAAATAATATCCACATTCCACAACTCTGATAAGCTCCCAGCAGTGATGTGTTGTGAGGTGTCACAAATGCATCACTGTTGAGCATATGCGTATCAGACTTGTGTACATACGTTTAATTTTCTGACAAGCGTTCCTGCTCTAGTTTGCCATTTACACTAAAGAGGTGTCCATTACTGAAGTGGCCGTCCAGAGACTGGAAGAGGAGAACCTGGAGCACATCACACAGTTGTTTGAGCATCGCCTGGACGACTTGCACATCTCCAGGTGACCAATGAATCTGTAGTTGGCGTAGCCTTCATTGTAAGATTGTCCAAATAATCTCCCCCTCAGAGGACAATACTCTATTCTACTCATTCATCTGTGATGATTAAGGATCTGAGAAATTCTCCCACCTGACCTGTCACATCATCAACATGTAATTCAAAGCATGTAATTCTTATTCACAAGGCAGCAGTGCATGTCTCCACACATCAGACAGTCAGCATTATTGTCCCCCACAATGAAATCAGGGAAGGGACTATGGGTCGGTCTCTGTCCGTTCATATGTCACATGCTTTATCTCCGACACTACTGGGACAATTTGGACGAAACTTGGGTGAATGATGCCATAGAGATTTTTTAGGAGTTTCAAGGTGATGCTGATACATCTCGTGATGGTGCAGCTGAAGTTATAGGTTGTTATCATTAAACACATCATAATAGGGTGCCAAGAGGAGAGCACACCTCAGACCTTCTGGCCAATTTACTGTTTTCAAATACTGTCAAATCCTTAGAAATGAATCATAAGGGGACCACAAGCTCCGGTAACTTTCCACCCTCCCTCAAATCTGTGACTACCTTCAAATAAACTCAAAGCTGTAAGAAGCAATAATGAATCGAATAAGCACTACACATTCCGGTAACTTTTCAGTCATACGTTTGAATAATCGTCACCAATTCACACTAGGAGGGACGCTACATCATTCATGGAGGACAACATGTTTACTGTATACTTTTTATTATGATTTCACAATTTTTACTTTATATTTGCTTATATGATTGGAATCCTCCTATAAACATTGTGAAAAGAGAAGTTTATATGCATTCAAGTGAAAAGTATTGTGAGTATTATGGGTCAGCAACGTGGTGCTGGGGAATAGAACTACAAGAGAAAATTCCTCAGGTCCCTAGTGATGATGCATGTCTTTCCTTCCTCCATCTGCAGCCTCACATTTCCACGGTTCTCCCCACAGAAATGTCTTCCTCACTCAGGCAGCAGGACTGGGACCCTGCGATTCCACCCTGCAGGAGTCCATAGAGACCATGGAGAGGAAGGCTCTCAGCAGCCCACCTCCAGGTGACCCTCAAATAGTTGTGATGTATAGACTAGTTACGCATCAACATTGGGGTCAGTTACGTATGAATCTAGTTAATGCAAGAGATGGCTTAAAATTAAGTGACATCATGTATCTTTAGTATTTTTCAACTCATGTTTAGAATTTCAATGTATTTCCTGAAATGACAGACACGTTATTGAAACGCAGTAAACTCCAACCCTGTTACAGTATGTCTCTTTTTCATTGACTAGTGGTCCTCTATGGCTGCAATGTCAGCTAGTTATCATTGTTGCCTGTAACCCTCAGCCCACTAATCTGATTTGCAGGTGAATTGAGTGTACTTGTTACAACAGGTTATAACAACATCAAATAACTTTAGTGGAGCTCTTTCAGTAGGGAATGCCACAAGGGGGCACAATAGTGACAGAGTAGCAATGGAGCAATAATGAATCAAATAAGCACTACACATTCCGTAACTTTTCAGTCACGTTTGCATAATTGTCACCAATTCACACTAGGAGGGGCGTTACATCATTCATGGAGGACAACATGTTTACTGTACACTTGGTATTATTATTATTTTACAAATGTGCTTATATTATTGGAATCCTCCTGTAAACATTGTGTCACCTGTTGTAACAAGTACACTCATTTCAATTGAAAATCTGATTAGTGGGCTGAGGGTTGCAGGCAACGATGATAACTAGCTGACATTGCAGCCATAGAGAACCACTAGTGTCAATGAAAAAGAGACATACTGTTTCCATAGTTATCAATCCTCTAAGAATAGGAAACATCTTGTAAATTCTTGAAAATTCAGAGAGTGCCGCATTTTGGTCACACATTTCTGGATAGGAGGGATCTTTTACAAACATTTAACAACGCAGAGCTCCTTAAAACATCACGGTTGGATAGGGATGGCATCATTGTTGTCACTTCTTACGGGAAGGTCTTGTGCGCTCCCTGGAGACATTAAAATCATGCTTGCGCTTTTTGGCAACAGGGAAAATGCAATAGCGACAACTTGGGTCTATCACAGATAACTATTACCAACGCAAAAACTCCCAATTTGCATCTGCCCTCCCGTATACGATGCTGGTGCTCCTCGGGAGTGAGCCTGGCTCTCCCCACCTGCATGGGCTCCTCCGAAACCATAGGGGGCGATGAAGAGTCATTACAGCTGTATTATATGTACAGCTGATAAGTCTATGGTTTATAGTTCTGTTTAGTTATCTGACAATAGATCATAAAACACTCATGGGGGAATACAAGCCATAATGAAAATGTACAATTACTGTGTAATTATACATTGTGAACTGGAAGATCATAAAGGAATAATAAGGAATAATAAATAACAATCAAGAAAAACGATATGATGGTTGATCACTAAGAAGACACATTTTAATCAAGCTATGTTCACTAATAATGCCAGTGACACAAAGTCATTGATGCAACATAACGTGTAGGCTAATTTAATTAAACTTGTTTCTCAGTAAGCCTTTGAAATACAAAGAGGGCAATGTTCAATGTTCTTCAATGTATGTTTAAATCAAGCAAAAATATCTTTGACAGAAATAAGGAAGTTAAAGCAAAGATAAAGCAAAAGTACCCAATTGCCTGAAACATGCACATATACACTCACTGGCCACTTTATTAGTACTGGGTTGGACCCCCTTTTGTAGCCCATCTGCTTCAAGGTTTGACGTGTTGTGCATTCACAGATGGTCTTCTGCATACCTTGGTTGTAACGAGTGGTTATTTGAGTTACAGTTGCCTTTCTATCATCTTGAACTAGTCTGGCCATTCTCCTCTGACCTCTGGCATCAACCAGGCATTTTCGCCCAGAGAACTGCCGCTCACTGGATATTTTCTCTTTTTTCGGACCATTCTCTGTAAACCCTAGAGATGGTTGTGCATGAAAATCCCAGTAGATCAGCAGTTTCTGAAATACTCAGACCAGCCCGTCTGGCACCAACAACCATGCCACGTTCAAAGTCACTTAAATCACCTTTCTTCCCCATTCCGATGCTCGGTTTGAACTTCAGCAGGTCGTATTGACCATGTCTACATGCCGAAATGCATTGAGTTGCTGCCATGTGATTGGCTGATTAAATATTTGCGTTACCGAGTAGATGAACAGGTGTACCTAATAAAGTGGCCAGTGAGTGTATATACTGTACATTCACCGAGCACTACACTAATACTGGGTTGGGCCTCCCTTTGCTCTCAAAACAGCCTCAATTCTTCATGGCATTGATTCCACAAGATGTTGGAAACATTCCTTTGAGATTCTGGTCCATGATGACATGATTGCATCACGCAATTCCTGCAGATTTTTCAGGTGCACTTTCAAGCTGTGAATCTCCCGTTCTACCACATCCCAAAGGTGTTCTATTGGATTCAGATTCGGTGACTGGGAAGGCCACTGAAGAACACTGAATTCATTGTCATGTTCATGAAACCAGTTTGAGACTACTTTTGCTTTGTGACATGGTGCATTATCATGCTGGAAGTAGTTATTAGAAGATGGGTAAATTGTGGCCATGAAGGGATGCACATGGTCAGCAAGAATACTCAAAAATAGGCTGTGACATTCAAGCGATGATTGATTGGTATTAACGGGCCCAAAGTTTTTCCAAAGAAAACATTACCCACACCGTTACACTTCCACTGCCTACTCTGAGCTGTGAGTTTTTTTGTCATATCTGCACTTTGAGTACAATTCCTATGAGTAATTCTGAGAGGCTTGATAAAAACGAGTCCAGGAATAAAAAAATAAAAAATAAAAAATAAAAAATAAAAACTGGCCTCTGATCATTGGTTAGTAAAACAATCATCCCCTGAGTGGGCACCAGTGAGCCACAGGTAAGGGTGCTGTGATCAGTATTGTCTAATTGGGTACCCACAGGAAGGGCACAGGAAGGGCACTGAGTCACATCCTCCTTCTCAGGATCATTTGGCAACTCTGTTCACTAATTTCCGTCCGAGACAAAGTGTCCTCTCGGCTTGAATCAAGAAAAAACATAAACCAACAATGGTTAGCAGCACGCTGCACTCATGGAATGTGATATTTTCATTTACACCCCATTCCTTTATGGTGGGTACAGTATGTGCTCTACTACTCTTATCTTTCAATCATCATTTTGATCATTTTAACCCTCCCTCCTCTCCTCTATTTGTAATGGCTTTCATGGTTCCTACCAGACAGGATCAGCAGCCTCTTGCCCCCCCTCCACCCAGCGACGGAAGCACGGGGAGCTCTGAGGTGGCCCAAAGAGCTGGAGAGGGATGAAACAAGCTGCAGCTGCAGTGAGGAGGTCCCTCCTCAGGACCTCAGTGTGCTTCTGTACGGCAGCCAAACCCACCTGCAAGTAAGACACACTCGCCTATTCCTCAATTCAACCCTAGACCCTACCCATGTGCACTCATGGAGATCTGAGAGGATTGGACAGGTGCAAGTAATGTGGCAAAAATGATCTAGCCATTCAGATGGCAAGGTGGAGCTATTTCTTATACCTATCTAATTAATTTCTGGATACTAAAAAAAGACAAACTGAAAGAGAAAGCCATGCTTCCAGCGTCTAGTGTCATCCATCAATGTTTATATAGGTCATCTTCAGCTGAGGGGCAGCACAAACATTAGCACTAAATATTACAACAGTGTGTGGCTAGGGCATTTCCTATGCATGCCAACAGTGCTCACCATCTTCTATACAAAAGGTAGTGTCCACATCCAGACCATGTACCCTCCATGTACCCACACTTTATTTGAATGGTCCGTTATATAGCCCTCATAAGATAAGATGAACATGACTAATAGCTTGATATAATTGTGTGTAACTTGTTACCCCTTACAAGTCATGTGATGAAGCATGCTGATTAATAGCAGTGTGACATAATTTGTCATAAGCTTGCATTACATGTTATGCTTATGTTTTTGGTATTGGTGTTATGAAGGAAAATGTTCAGTTATCACTTCAGTCATGCGAGAGAGAGAGACAGATAGAGAGGGAGATGAAGGGAGAGAGAGAAAAGACTGGGTTTTGTGCCACTTCCTCTTGGCAGTGGATGGAACAGAGATGGCTTAAGGATCTGGGAGTAACAATCTCTGTCCTTGTTGCAGTTAAGAGATCTCTGGCCAAACAGGATGCGTCTCTTGTATGTAAGTTCCCTCTCTCCCCCTCCCTTGGGCAGCAGGACCCCATGCACCTGGGCCCTCTGGAGCAGAAGCTGCTGAGTGTGGTGGGCCAGGCCATCCCTCTGCACCCTGTGCCATCAGAGGACCCCAGCTCTCAAGGCTCCTCGGCTCCCGGGCTGCTCCAGGCCCCTAACTGCACACATCAACTACAGCAGGTTCAAGTAGCCTGGCCCTAGCCACCACACACAGGTGATGTGTAGAACACAGGCACAATTAAATGCCTTTTTAAAGCAAGCATTTGCCTTATTGGCAACAGACAATTCAGGAGGTACATGTTTATTCTTGAATTCACATTAAAAAAGCAATCAACTGACCAAGCAAGGGTTGTTTTTTTATGGACAATATAGGACATACCACCAGATGTTGCACAGGTTTAATCAACCCTCTCACCAAGTATCAAACCACTCTGCTGTTGCACTCAGTGCAGAAATACCAATTAATTACAATTCATTATCATCCATTCACTCACACATCAGTCATGAGAGAAACTTTGTGGAAGCTGCACTTTATTGAAAAATCAACCAAAGTCTGCATACATACATTTTCATATATATTTATATATAAACAAAAATATAATCTGCAGGGACAATGCAGCAAATATGCAAAATTAATGAATAGAATAACCTCAATTTTCTGACCACCCTTCACATATCCCTCCACCAGACGGACAGGATGTGTTTTATATACACAAAGCACCGATCAACAGTGCTCCATTCTCCTGTTCAACTGGACCCTACTGCCAATTTACAAAGACAGAGCTGGCCCACCCCATCCATTCCCACAGCAAACCATGATTCAAACACACCTCCTCCCCTGCCTCCTGTAAAGATGCCCATCCCCCTCCCGCCATTCCCTCCCAACATCCCAGTGTTGGTCTATGTGAAGTTGGCCAGCCAATGAAAGAGACTCTGCACATTCAGGTTGTATTGGCAGGCAGATGTATTGTCCATGTAAAATAAACAATATGCCAAGCCGAAAGCATAAATGCAGATTCTTCCAATGCAATGCCACCCAATCACAAATGTAGTGCTTTGCTAGTCCGTGAAAATGTTCCCTTGCAAAAAACAAAATTTATAAATTTGTATCTGTCCATACCCCTTGCAAACAGAGGGCTGAGACTTTCTGAGATACAAAGAACTGTACTTAGACATTACGCCGGTTCAGAGAATATTTAGTGCTCAATCAGTCAATTAACAGGTGTCATAATTTTTTTGGTGTTATATTAACTTTCTTTTTTTTTTTTTTTACTCAGTCACTCTCAAAATCTAATTATACAATCAATCATACCCATGTTTAAACCCAAATACCTCCCACAAGGAAGAGTTCATGGTTTAGATTTTTTTCTTTCATGTCCTCAGTGGGTAATCATAAATAAATACAAACAATACACAAGGAATGTCTACTGCAAATGTAATACATTAAAAAATGAAAAAAGAAATAGAAATCATTGTATAAACAGAAGTTAGCGTTTCTAATCGGTGATGGTTAAATTAGATAATGCATGATTGGTGATCAGATCAAGCGACCCCCGCCCCCATCCTCACCCAGAGAAAACACCAAGCTGTGTGTGTGTGACAACCCACTATTTCTGATACATAACAGCAAATTAAAAAGATCTCCCTTTCAGCACCCATATTGACCTTTACAGATGATGAGTGATCCCTGTAGAGGGGGTAAGATTGGCAGCACACACTGTTTCCCCATAAGACAAATTACAAAACGGGCATGTCCAACTTGACGCCTCTCAGGCATGGTTTCCCTCCATAGTGCCCCCCTTGATTCCTTCAAAGTCCTTATTTGGGTTGATATTCTCAGTGAGGAGTTGAAAACAGCAAACTGGATTTTTGCTTGAAGTTGAACATTTTGCTGCTTCATGGTTCATCTTCGGTAGGCAAAGACTCCCTTCAGGTTACATGAACTGCATCTGGTGAGAGAAGAACATGCATGGGACATGTATTAACACCCTTTCTTTCCCCTACTAAAAACAGAACTCCTTTCACATAAAATTTATTTCAATCTAGTTTGATGTAATGTACATTATGCAAATGAAGACAACAGCAAATATATTAAAAAGCAAATCCACTCATTCATACAGATAAAGGTATAGGTTGAAGTTATTCAGTCGGTTTTAACAACAGTGTACCTCTCAGAAAATAGAGGTAGTATTATAGGGGTAATAATCTAGCTCAGACTTCCGTGAAGACATATGCAAGATAGCAGAGGAGGGAAGATGACATCTCACAGGTGATTGAGGGGATGACTTCCATTGGGTCAATATTCAAAGCGCAAATAATCAGCCAACCAGAGTGACACAAGGTGGATTGCAGATATGAGCATGCAGCGCATGCACTCACGTGCACACACACGCACACGCACACAGTACCTAAAGATGTTCTACAAGAAATCCTTGAGAGAGAGCTGTGCAAAGAGGTCCTTCCCTGGAACTCTGAGAGGACTTTGAGTGGAGGGACTAGAAGCTGCAGAGTGCTAGTTCAGAGAGAATGACAGAGGGTGAGGGGGAGATTGAGGAACATCTTAAGGGGGGAACTACATTGACAGGAGGGAAAAACCTCAGCAGATGTGGAGGGAGGAGAATGAAGAGGACAGGGTCAGATCTAGAGTGTCTACCTACCTACACAGCACTGAGGGTGTGCAGGGGAATGCTTACAGCACTTGGTGACCTATGAAAAATAAACCTGACTGCTATAAGCCAATACTCTCCTTGGGGACTTTCCATTCTGATTTAGAGCCTACTGAGCAGACTGGCAGGTGGGGTTATCTATTCATTGTAAAAGTGTATTTTATGAGGCGATAATGGGTTTCCTTTTGAAAAGACCATGTTGACATGCCAGCCATCATATTCAGAACATCGCTGAAATGGCACATGAGGGTGAGTGTAGAATTCCTATTGCCCCTCGGAATAGAATTCCATGGGTCACTTGCCATGTAATGCCATTTGGAAGTGATATCTGGAATACCATTGACTGTATTCCTATAGCACTTTTATGGATAATGGGTTGTGAGGCTGAACAACGCATCCTGCAGATTATTTCCCCAATTCATACAAACAACTGCTGCTCCACTTGAAGTTGAATTTGGCCACTGAGTTGCACTCTACTGCAAAAAGCAGTATAGATCAGACCTGGGTCAAATTGTACTTGTTTTCTCTCAAATACTAGGGGCATTCGATTTATCTTATCCATTTAGCTTGTGTTTGCACATAGGACTATTCCATTGGTTCCACCGCCGGGCAAGCTAAATCAAGTGCACCTGAGGTATTTAAAAGAAAACATACTCTTTTGACCCAGGTCTGGTATTCTGGATTGAGATACAGTGGATAAGGTTATTTTCCTCCAAGAGCAGGAGAGTTGTTTGGAGAGGTGCTGAGGAAGGCAGAGAAGACATCCATACCTGTGCTCCTGGTGACTGACCAAAGGGGTTGGCCGGCCTCATGACAGGCTGGGTGTACATCATGGTGGGCTGGGTCATCATCGCCATAGAGCCCATCTGGGAAGGCTGCAGAAGAACAAAACAACAAATGAAGGTGTGAAACATTGTAAGAACATTGTAAGTAGGCTACAGCTTCAGACCAATTCAGCCATTTAAGTGATTCATTGTTGTTTTGTTACAGATGATACACTAAATAAGACATGACGTGTTTTGAACTGTGTACAGGGCAACACAGTAGAACTTTGAACGGAACAGACTAACGGAAGAAATAGTTGTTTTGCTCCCTGATTTGACCTGGTTACTGGTTAACTAGTGTTCAAATATAGCTCTGTGACGAGCAGGCAGTAAAATTTAGTTGCTGAATCATCCTGTCCTGCAGTGTGAGTAACGCTTGGCAGAGCCAATCATTACAAGACTAACGCAATTATAACTTCTCCATTTGTATCGTCATTGATACTTTGGCTCCTTTCTGTGGGGGTATAATTGAATGAGAACATACTCCACACATTGCAGAGTAATACTGACGGAGAGTCCATTATGGTCCTCATATCCCTCGTGGTCATATATCTTGAAAGTGACAGTATTTAGAAACACATTGCCGAGCAGTACTGATGGAGAGTCCAATTTGGTCCTCATATCCCTTATGGTCATATTTCTTGAAAGCCCCACAGTATTTAGAAACACAAGGCATCCCCAGAGATGGATAATGTCTCCCACATCTAAAACCCTAGAGAATGGTATGAACAGGTGAGGGATTCCATTAAGTGTATTCCACTCGGCTCCAGTAGGGTGGGCGGGTCAGGGCTGTTAATGAACAGTGCTGCCATCAGCTGGCTGGCTTGTGACGTTAGCGTCAACATCCAGCAGGTGGCACCTAGCAATCTCACATCGCCCTCTCAGGCCCACAACCGCCTACGCTAGCTCAGCTACGCAACTGAAATGCTCCTAAAATTACATACTCTAGCTCTCCGTAATGCCTTGTGCCAGAGGATCTGTGAGGATCTTGTAGCACAGTTTTGCTGTTCTGGCATGCAAAGAAAATCAGGCAAAGCGAGGTCACACTAGAATGACGATACCTGACATAAGACAATCGTGTTTACCCACCTTTTTTTTCTACCACTACATCCCTGTTACTCCAATGACAAATCAATTGTATATTGTTTAGACATTCAGAATAACAGTACAGTATGTGTAATAGTTAGAGTCCCCCCTTAATTGGAGGGGACAAAAACCCCAGAAGTCACTTCTTTATTGCAGGAAACCTGTGCTGTGAATAGTCACAGCACATGGAGTCATCCCCCCCTTCATATATCCATAAAACCATCAGGGATGCTGTGGGCTTGGAAATCTACTGGGTGGTGGAGCAGTGTAGAGTAGCTCTACTGCTAGAGCTCTCAGCAGGTCTTTTATCCCCTGCAACATCACAACTGATGGGAAGAAGTCAACCAGCCAGCTAACAAAGGCACCAGCTCTCTCATCACCACCATACTCTACACCATACACTTTAATGAAGAAATCACAAGAGGTCACTCCAATACTGTAGGTACCTGCTGCAGTATGCTCCCTGAGATACCCTAGATAATTATGAGAGGCTGGGCGGAAGGCGTATTTAAAAACATAGGGATGATCAATGTTAAATGGTGGCAAAGGCTAAAAACTTGAAAAGGTAAATTCATAAGTAAAATCAAGCTCTACCACTCTGTTTATTGCCATCTGTGCCTTCAGTATTCATTTAATGAATGACAACCTTATACAATGATTCCAAACACTGAGGGTCAATGCATCTTCTTCGCCCGCATTCACAAAATGTGTGAGATAGCGTCAGCATGATACTAAGGACGAGTATCTCCCAAACTACTTACCATTCCATATGCCATCATCCCCGTTGGCGTGGTTGCAGGGAAGGCCATGACAGATGGTGCCTGAGATGACATAAGCAAAGATGATCACTCACAATGAACCAGGACACAGTAACGTCTGCACAAATTTAGCTTCCAACCTAAAGTGCATCCCACGACTAATGGGGTCTCCAAATAGCCTACTTCCACTTTTGGGACCTGATTTAGTTGCTAAGACTTTCAGATGGGAATTAAAACAGAAGGAAGATCAATCACTTTAAACAAAGAATTACTTACTTACTATTACTGTTTTGAGGGGAATTTGACAAAGTGTCACATTTAACGAAGCACTCTGTGTAGGTTAAGGTTACTCTTAATATGTCATGTCATAAGCTTATAGATGAGTCATAAATAATCTAGGGTTAATAAAGGCTCTATCAAGCTTTTACAAGTTGTAAGTCTTTAAAGGGTGGACTGAAAGTTCTAATAGTAAAGTGTACATTAAGGCTGTTTCCTGTCTTCTAGTTTCTGATGCACTTCTGAAAATAGCAGGCCCTTGGTTACCTCCTCTCCAGAAAAAACCCACCTGAACAAAGTTGTCTTTGTTCTTTTCTCAGACTAGCCACAATTTTCCTATTCACACATGCAACACGTCAGTGTCATTGCCTGCCTGCTGTCATTGCCTGCCACTGGCAAGGCTAGCACAACATCTGGGAGACATTTTGCATGTATGTCTTTGCACTCCTTCCCCTCTAGCTTATCCTTACAGTGAGTGTCAACTTTTTTTTGCTCCAATTGTTTTTTGTTACTGGTGGATAAAATTAGCTGAAATGAGTAGTGGCTATTTAAACAACCCTGAACCATGGATTAAAGTTTCTCCTGGCCCATAGACTGCTTTCAAGGTAAGGAACCATCTGACTATAAATTGAAAAATCTTGAACCAACCCTTTAAGGCTAACCAGGAACACTACATGGGAAGAGAGAGAGAGACCCAGTAGTAAGATGCCCTGAAGGGAGACCTGTTACTGGCAGGTGCAGAGTTCAGCTGAGAGAGTGAGAGTGAGAGTGAGAGAGAGAGAGGGCTTTATAGAGGAATGACTAGACTCTCAAACAGACCTCGATATAGTAACAGACACGGATTTGTTTCAAAATCACCATGGGCAATTCAGTTACACGGAAAAGAGCTCTCAGGAAGGAACTATTTAATTCGCTATTCAGTTGTCGGACAGAAACCAAAAACAAGTGGACGTGTAACTAAAACAAAATGTTGGCTTCATCACAGACAGCAATTGTTTTTAGTGTTGAGGGCTACTTCTCTGAACCCCTCTCAATGATAGTGAATAGGCTGCTTTACAAAAAAATCTAACTCTGCAGACTTCAACGAGTATGAACAGATAGATCATGCAAACATATTGTAAAAGGGATTTGCTTGAGCAGGATAATCATGAGGTTTCACATGGCTGGTTATATCAGACTCACAAGAACATAGATGAACCCACTATACAAAATCATGACAGATGCTTATTTTTTCTAAAGATGAACATACCATAATCCTTGCATTGAATTGTCAGTTTGAAGCATGTGAGGTATCAATCATGAAAGTACCATAGGTCTTTTTACCTCGGTTTATCTTTTCTACCTTATCAATACAATACACAAGGATCATGGTCTTTGGGCATGTTTCCATAAGTGGTTGGCAAAAGAGCCAATTACTCAGCTATTAAGCTTTTTTTTTATTTATTTATTTTTAAATATATTGTTTTGCTCTATGACATTCTGATGAAATGCACCATTCCCACAACCAACTATTGTGGGAACACAATAATGACATGAGTTTGCATCTTAAAGCAGATTACAGCAAATAACTGTACACAGTCATGATACAAACTAATTAGCTGACCAGGTTGGTCATGACAGTGTAAAGTCAGTTGGCATGAGCTGGCACAAGCTGTCATTATTTTACTTTACTTTTTATTTATTACAACTTACTTATGTGGATCGTATGACCGTGTGAAAGTGTGACCAAAATGTAAATAAAAAGAGAATATTGAAGAGGACAGTTCTGAGCTGAGGTCTGTCTGTCTGTCTGTCTCTGTCATGCTGTGGCTGCTGTGTTAGAGGTCAGCAGGTCATGATGCACCCACAGTACATGCAAGAGGTGCATGGTAGGTGATGAGTGACCCAGTCCTCAGAGAGAACACATAGGTGAATGGTGAATGTGAGGGGTTAATACCAGGCATGCCAGTGTTGGTCAGAGCAGGAAAATGGTTCAACCATTAGAACTTACGTATTGTGGGAAATGCATGCCATTCTGTATTTGTCCCCCAGGAGAACAATTATACAATGCAACAGACACAGAGGGGAGGGCATTGTAACATACAAACAATGTTAACACATACTGTACAAAGCAAAACAAAGCATTCAACACAGAGAGTTCATACTTTTGCTTTTGCACCACAGACTTAGAATTGGAAAAAAACTATGTCAAAATCATGGGTTCAGGAGACAAACTGCAGAATTTCATAACAACTAACTAGTATTTTCCTGACAATATTTTGGATGGGTGCAATAAGCAAGATGATGTACAGTACTCAAATAACGTACCATGGTGGCAGGATTCCATGTGGTGGAAGGAGCTGTCTTTGGTTGCCAATTGGTTCCGCCTGTCAACTTCTTCTCACCAGGCTGGCTCCAATGAATATCACTTCATGGGAAATGAAAATATCAGTCACAACTGCCATGCATCACTACGGTTATTATGTAACCTTGCAGTTCAGTTGCATTACATATTCTTACTTTTTTGCTGTGCCATTGCCAATTCCCAAATCTGAAAGGAAGCAAAACATTATTATTCAACAATCCCAACATGACACTTGAAAATCAATAGCTAAAATTTAAGGTGCTGAGATTAAATAAAAAGTGTGGGGTTTGCATCAAGGAGGTGCACGATGATAACACGTACTGCCCACAAGATTGGCCAGAGAGGAGTCCAGGTCATCTGACACCAGCTTGCTATGCTGCAGAGCGCTAGGGGGCAGGCCCTGGCTGGGGGAGGAGGCCACTGTGGGTTTGAGGATGCCACCTAGAACATCGTCTTAAAGAAAGGGGGCGGGGGGGGGACAACATGGGAGAGGGGAGGAGTAAAGACACAAAAGACCACAGACGACACACACACAAACACACACAAAACACAACGCCACAGACGAGACAGGAAGAGGGTGTTTAACATGGGTGAAGCGGGAAGCAGGTCTTGCACATGAAAAAGAAAATGCAGTTGCTGACGGCGTGAGAGGAGTGTGTGAAGTCAACTCACCCAGTCATGCATATGCCATGCAAAGCCAAGGCCCAAAGTGAGTTTACCCAAGGACAAGAGAGAGAAACAAAACATTGGTGAGATTGTGAGCATAGTGCGCATAGTTCTTGCCTAACACAAAATACAAAATCACTATTGAATTAGATATTGGTCAACATACAAAATCTGAAGATTAAGCACCAAAAGGCACCCAAATACAGTGTTCTGAAACATGTACAGTTAGGTCCAGAAATATTTGGACAGTGACACAATTTTCATAATTTTGCCTCTGTATGCCACCACAATGGATTTGAAATGAAACAATTGAGATGCAATTGAAGTGCAGACTTTCAGCTTTAATTCAAGGGGTTGAACAAAAATATTGTATGAAACATTTAGGAATTGCAACCATTTTCATACACAGTCCCCTATTTTCAGGGGCTCAAATGTAATTGGACAAATTAACAATCATAAACAAAATATTCATTTTTAATACTTTGTCGAGAATCCTTTGCAGGCAATGACTGCCTTAAGTCTGGAACCCATGGACATCACCAAATGCTGAGTTTCCTCCTTTGTGATGCTTTGCCAGGCCTTTACTGCAGCTGTCTTCAGTTGTTGTTTGTTCGTGGGTCTTTCTGCCTTTAGTTTTGTCTTCAGCAAGTGAAATGCATGCTCGATCGGGTTGAGATCAGGTGATTGACTCGGCTATTGCAGAATATTCCACTTCTTTGCCTTAAAAAAACTCCTGGGTTGCTTTCGCAGTATATTTTGGGTCATTGTCCATCTGTACTGTGAAGCGCCGTCCAATCAACGTTGCTGAATTTGGCTGAATCTGAGCAGACAGTATATCCCTAAACACTTCAGAATTCATCCGGCTGCTTCTGTCCTCTGTCACGTCATCAATAAACACAAGTGACCCAGTGCCATTGGAAGCCATGCATAACCATGCCATCACACTGCCTCCACTGTGTTTTACAGAAGATGTGGTATGATTCGGATCATAAGCCTTCTCCATACTTTTTTCTTCCAATCATTCTGGCACAGATTGATCTTAGTTTCATTTGTCCAAAGAATGCTGTTCCAGAACTGGGCTGGCTTTTTTTAAATGTTTTTTGGCAAAGTCTAATCTGGCCTTTGTATTCCTGAGGCTTATGAATGGTTTGCACCTTGTGGTGAACCTTCTGCATTTGCTCTTGTGAAGTCTTCTCTTTATGGTAAACTTGGATAATGACATGCCTACCTCCTGGAGAGTGTTCTTCACTTGGCTGGATGTTGTGAAGGGGTTTTTCTTTACCATGTGAAGGATCCTGCGATCATCCACCACTGTTGTCTTCCATGGACGTCCAGGCCTTTTTGTGTTGCCGAGCTCACCAATGTGTTCTTTTTTTCTCCGAATGTAATATTGCCGCCATCTCTCTGATGGATTTGTTTTTGTTTTTGCAGCCTAAGGATGACCTGTTTCACTTGCATTGAGAGCTCCTTTGACCACATGTTGTGAGTTCACAGCAAAAGCTTCCAAATGCAAATGCCACACTTGGAATCAACTCAGACCTTTTACCTGCTTAATTGATAAAGAAATAACAAAGGAATAGCCCACACATGTCCATGAAACAGCTTTTGAGTCAATTGTCCAATTACTTTTGATCCCTTGAAAAAGAGGGGGCTACATATAAAAGAGCTGTAATTCCAAAACCCTTCCTCCTATTTTTATGTGAATACCCTCAAATTAAAGCTGAGAGTCTGCACTTTAACCCCATATTCATATATAACTGTAACTTGAATGTGCTTTGGTAAACAGCTAAAATAACAAAAATTGTGTCAGAGTCCAAATAAATATGGACCTAACTGTATATGACTTCATGAACGTAAATATTCAATCCCTCCCAGAAAGAAGGATCTCATTACAGTGGCTGTGCAGTTTTATCTAAAGGTTACACTACCTGCTTTGTGCTAGATCAGATGTACAGTAGACAGCTGGGCTGTAACTGACAGCCAAATAAGGATTCACTGATGGTATGTACAATACCAAGGTGGGTTTTAAGTGTTCTGAGATGTAGAGATGGTGAAGACTGCTTTGTTATTTCGGCATCATCCAGTTTTGAGCTTCAGTTAATGGTTCAGTGTGTTGTTTTGTGCTTTGCTGCCCTCTGTGGCCGCAGTGAAAATGTAAAACGTAAATATGTTATGTATTTAAAGGAGCAGGGAGTAAGTTTGTTGGAAATCCGCCACCTCTGGCCACTGCATTGAAATTCAGTTGGAAGTTCCAAACAACAATATCTTCCCTAATAATAATAATAATAATAATAATAATAATAAAAAACACCCATGTGTCCATATCCTTGTAAACAACCAAAACATAACATTTTGGAACCAAAAACATTCTTCACTGAACATGTCCCTGGCACTGGCAGTAGAGTTTAAAAAGTACTTGTTAGAGCGGAGTAAGGGCACTAGGAGAGACATCAAAGTGTCCTCCATTCTGAATTCCTGTATGCCTCGGGTGAAGGACAGGCCATTGAAAAAACCATGAGTAAACTTGCAAAATGGCAAAAGAAATACACATGAATGCTTGTTTTGGAATATGTGCAAGGCAAATCATTCATGATGACCATTTCTTATGGTGGCAAATGTTGTTTATTAATCAATCTTTAATCAAGCACTTACCGCATTATAGCAAAGTTGTCAAATAGGGCTCTTACCAGCAGGGTCCATGTCGTTGGCGGTGGTGGAATTATTGCCAAACACAGAGTCAAAGTCGACATTAAGGCCTCTTGAGGTCTGTGGCTGCGGGGTGGGAGACGCTGAGAACCCTAGGTAAGAGAAGGCAGAAGGGTTAAGGGTTTATAAGGACTGAGGTGTGACAGACGGGTTACATGTTAGAGAGCTGGGCTGGAACTGACAGCCAAATAAGGACTCGCAATCTTGGGGACAGAAAAAAGAGCGGCTTGCTGTCAGTATCTCTACAATAATGACTGACAATGGTTTTAGACATTGTTACAGCAATAACCAGTACCAGAAGTGTGTGTGAAGAGTCCAATACATCCTGGACAGGGGGAGGAGAGCAGGAATGGTGTGCTCCAGGTACAGTACCTACCTCCAAATAGACCAGCTACAGCAGGGGGCTCAGATTGGAAGAGAGGGGTGGTAGGGTAAGGTGCTGCTGGCCCACAGAAGGAGTCTGATACACAGCCAGAGGCATCAAGAAGGAGGAGAGGAAGGCAAAGAGGAACGTTTAGAAGACTGAAGGTGAGACAAAGATAAGAATACAAATATATAAATAATTGAAAAGCAGCTAGTAAAAGCGAAGTTAGATATAAAGTAAAATTGACATTTAAAATGTAGATACGAAGGTATGTGAAAATTAAGAGATTCTAACATTCTTCCAAAAGCCAAACAAAGAATAACGTAAACATCATAACATTAGGACTAAAGGCAAACAGCACTCTGGGGGAAGCAACCAGGACCAACATTAACCCAGCGTATGTTCAGGGTCCTATGTTTCCAGTGGACCAGAAAACATACAGAAGGTCAGTTTAATATGTTCCTTGTTGAGCGACGGTAGTGCAGCGGTACCGCCACAGCAGTAGTGAGTCAACTTGACATTTTCACATTTTATTTGAGGTATTTCATCTTGGCAAAACAAGAACCAGGGGGCATCGTTGAGCATTCTTATGGATGGTGTTGTTAAACTGTAGATTATATCTGCATCTCCACTTGCCTCATTGGTGATCTGATATTAATTTTATATTTTAATGTCACTGTCCCCCACTATTAAATCAGGGAGGGGGACATGGGTCGGTCTCCGTTCATTTGTATGTCACACCCTTGCCATACAGATGCAGCATTTACAGAATTACACTGATTGGCCCAATTTTGACGAAACTAGGGTGAATGATGCGATTTGTTCTGATGGCGCGGCTAAAGTGATATTTTTAAAAAACGTCATCATAGGGCGCAAAGAGGAGAGGGTACCTCAGCGCACCTGGCCAATTGACTGTTTTCAAATAAAATACTGTAAAATCCTCGGAAATTAATCAAATAAGCACTAGAAGCTTTGGTAACTTTCCAGCCTACCTCAAATATGTGGACTGCCTTCAAAGAAATGCAAAGCTCTTCACTAACTTTTCTGTCTACATCATTTGTGGGGGACAACATGTTTACTGTACACTTGTTTTTTACAATGGCAGTCACAAAGTGGGAAAGCATACAGTATTTTATATAGCCTTTCATTCTTTGTTGTTTTATTTGACAGTATATATATATATATATTTTTTAAAGCAGTCTAAGTATTTAAGGGTTAGTTTTGGATTAATGGGACAGTGAGAGCGGCCCAATCAGATGTGCATGCTACTGTACACGATACATGCTACTGTACCCGTGGCGGTACCACTTACCCACGATGGTCAAAAATCTATCTGATTCCTTTGACTTAATGTTATTCTACCTTAAGGCCTAACCATTTTGACAATTACATTACTTTCGGATCTGACCAGCATTTTCATTTATTAATGTTGTTTCCTTCATTCACTTGTTGTTACTTTTCCTCCTGTCCCGCTATCCCGTGTCTCCTAGGCTGTTGCGTGTAAGCTTACAAAATAAGTATTGCTTATTTTACAATTGTATAGCCTATTATGCTCTAACCAGTCCAAGGACAGTATTATATAAAAGCTATCTAAGCCCTATTGGGACGGGGTTAGTTTTTCAAGGGGAGGCAGGGTAATGTAATCATTACCAGAGCATCTCTGTTATTTTAAGTCCTGTGTGAATCGGCAATGTCAGTCAGTTTTACGAAATGGAAAACTTACAACTGCGCGCAACCGTGGTTGTAATCATTTTGGTCTCTTTCTCCCGTTTTTTTTTGGCTTGTAAAAATATGACCACAACACAAAATTACAATAGGCTACATGGTGTGAGATCATTATTCTGTAAGCTATAGTCTAATATATTAAACTCACAAATGTTAATCTGTAAATAAATTATATTTTCACTGTTTTCCTGCACGTATCCAATAAGTCATTTGTAGTTGCCCAACTATCTGTATTTTTACCGTTCTTTTTTTGTTTTTGTTTGTTCCGTTCTGTATTTTTACCGTTCTTATCATGTATCATAGTTGGCTACAAATTAATAACTTCCATACAGGTGTCATATCATTGCTGTAGCCTTGGAGAGTTCTTGATGTGTGTGAAATTCATGATCTGTAGGCTACATTTTGGTGCAGCTCCAGTGTGTGCTTGCATGAGCTTACAACAAGCTCAAATCGTTTTCCATTAACAAACAATAGCATGATTAGCAACAATAGCAATCTGTCTAGCCACTTCCCCCTCCCCCTATGGCAAGATGAAAGATGAAATTAGAATGCTAAATACAATCCAGGCCCAATCCTCCCCGAGAACAGTAAAGTTCTTCATTTGACAAATTTCGCATAGAAGATTAACTTGATTTTACTGTCGCCAAAATGTTTGTTCATGTGTTTGTTTATACATTCCTTATTACCTTTTTGGGCTACGCAGCTTGGTAGTGCGGGCTTTAGGAGTAGCCTAGTGTGATCTACCAGAGCGCAAGTTGCTATCAGTATATTAAGGAGTGAGCTAAGATAGAGGGACTTTTAAATAAATTGGCACTTATGTCACCTATGACAACTGTAGTGTAACATGGCAACATATATTATGTCACTGTTTAAATTATGCATGTTGTCATTGCAGCGGTGGACTACCTCAATGCCGCTACTGGTTGTGAAGACGTGTGAAGCGCTGCCGAAAGCCACCACGAGGTGGAGGCAAGAGCTGTGAATGATGTTTGAAAAGATCCATCCTTCCGTGGTAGAACTGACTGACAGTGCTGACGTGTGTTCCACATAACAAAGTAATCACAAAAATAAACATGAGAGAATAGTTTATGATTGCAGAACCTTAATCAGCTTGCTCGGTAGATTAATTCCTGCACGAATGACAGAATGTGTCCTATATTTGGCCAAACAGATTTGATGAGCAAGTTACATGAATTACAGGGACATTAAGACTAGAAATTGTTTAGATATCAAGTTCTTAACGGGGACCAACTTGTGTCAAATACCTTATCTACTCTCACACTGTTAGTTGTAGTCTCACGCATTCTCTCATATGCATAGAATGCGACAGTTTGGAGAATCAGGGGAAATTTGACATGAATAATGTTCATGTATCAAAGATGGCTTTGATAATGAATCAATCTATTATTTGGATTACAGAATAAAGGAATTATAATGCAAAATAGATATAAGGATATGGGGATTTAGTGGGAATGTGACTTGAATAGAAAAGTAGATTTTAGAAAGAGATAATTTTTTTCTCTTCCATGCCTTTTTTTTCATAGCCGACCACACAACCACCCTATTGTGGATAACTGCTCATGTTCAGTTTGTCAACATGTTCCTAAATAATTTGTATAGGCCCCATTGGATGATTCAAAATTGAAACCACTGTCAATTTCAAGCTCAATGACGATTAATCTCCGATGTTACTGATGAATCAAATACAGTTCCCTGTTGACTTCTTTTAGCTCAATACTCCAACAGTTGGATTTGAAATCAATCAATTATTATGGGGTCTTCCTCTTTCCAATACTTATGGAGGTCACTGTAAAAATGGGCCAAGAGGCAAGAACCCCTGTGTGCATAACTGACATTTTTTCTGGATGCATTGCAACGTTTTCTTAAGCACTATAGTAGTAGGCTATTAGACTTCCTGTCTATGTCATTTGACCTGATTAATTAAATAAAATAGCATACGTCATACATCTTTCACCATTGCTTTGTGTACGTGTTTTTACGTGTGTGAGAAATGCACTTTTAAACTGAATCTAATCTAGTCATCATTTCTCGTCATCTCTTAAGAATGGATCATCATTAGCCTAGAGAAGATGATACATTTGCTCAGAAAGGGAATCACACCTTCCCCCCACATTGTAGGAAAGATCGCTGCCCATTACAGATCCATTCCATGGAGGGAATTTGGGGGGTTTGTAGAAATGACACAGAACATTAAGAGCTTGCATTATGGCTTTACATTCCTAGTCTAAGGCAGTTATTTTTTATAGCCCGCTACATGTACAGTAGCTCTACTCATCTAATAGGTCTAAATCTTTCCTTTAAAAGGTAAGGTTAAAACCACATTTAAAACAAAAAACTGTCCCCTTCAAATTGATTGATTGGACCCGCTTTATGCTAAGTTCTTCTGAATGCCATGTTGTTGTACACAACTAAGCCTATATAAATTAAAGTCATAGTTAGTCATACAGTGGGCCTACCCCTATCAACTCCAGTGGATTTATCATCCATATACTCTCTCCAACACGCTCTTTAGAGGGTTACTATCATTGATGGACATTTTCATGGACATTTTGAACCGCAAAAAAAAAAAATACACCATTGCCTACTATAGGCTACTAAAGTGAACACACCAGCATATGCCCAACATAGTCTACAGAATTTCTTTAACTTTTGAAAGAGACAATAAGTAGATCTCCGGGGGACACAGCAATTAGGCTACAAAGAATGGAAACACGGATCTTGAATGACAAACAGAATTAACTCATGAGTGTCTTGGTAATGATCTGTAGCGTTTTCATTGCAGTTTCTAAACATCAAGATGAAATGAAATACATTTGTAATCACTGGGCTTTGTGGCACAATTATATTAATTATTATTAATATCTATGAATTAAACAAGACACAATATGGCCTTTTAGAAACACATTTTATGCAACAGGATATACAATTATAATCCAATAAATAAAACAGGGCAAAATTGGGTCTATTGGAAACACGTGTAATACATTTTATATGACTATTTGTTCCATGTGCATTTTGGCCACCTGACCAAGCAGTTGCAAGTGCTCATGACGCAGCAGTAAACCAGAACTTTTACTTACTGTTTAAAAGAAAGATGGGGCAGGATCAAGAACAGAGAGATTTATAAAGGGGGGAGAAATGAAAACAATTTCCAACATGACGAATTTACTCCATCACTGTCAGTCTTGTGATTAAACTGCAGGCCAGCCGCCAATCACCTGAACTGCATGAAGCTTGGTGAGCACATCATTTTGGAAAATACATTGGTTCTGTAGCCTACTCTTACGAATTATGTTGGTAAAGGAGACAAATGTGATTGTTGCGAGAATAACACCTCTGCTTGGTGCGAGTGTGGTGGCTTTAAACAGCACTTCACACGTCTTCACAACTCGTGTCTGCTTCAGCAGCCCCGCTGCATTGAGGTAGCCCACCGTTGTGATGGCAGTATGAACCTTTTAAAACACTGGCCCACTGTAAGTCAGTCAGTTCCCCGCCATAGTACCTGAGATAAACTGCTCTATCCGCACTGTGTGCTCAAGATCAGTTGCAATGGAAGAGCTTGAATCAATAAAGGGATTGTAATGATCTAGAAAATGAAGGAAAAAAATACATTAAAGCAACAATTAACATAAAGGTTTTTCCCCTTATGATTCTAAAAATGCAAAAACAAGAGACAAAATAAATCCTATATGCCATCTAATGAGCTATACAAATACTTTGGGGGAACAGTGGGAAAGTAGTGTCTTCTTGAATTAAACAAATATTTGGAGTGATGTTAAATGAATGAGAGAGTTTAAGCTGGCCTCAAGTCAAGCAGCATGGGTTGTTCCAGACACCACTCTCAAAACCCAAACGTACTTATTCTCTCTGCCACGCCCCAGAAAGCACTCCACTCCCCTGATGTGTGGTAAGTCCCCAATGCAGTGTCCAGAAACAAGTGGTCTAGTGTCTAGTGTGATTGAGCAATGGGATAGGGTGTGTGAGGTAAACCAACACCCCTACTTGTGCACTAGGGCTGCAACAAAAGATGAACATCAGTCGATTTTGAAAATTCATCATCAATAATTCAAATTTTTGGCTTGATTTATTATAAATCAGTTTATGCACTCTGAAATACATTTTACAGGGCCGTTGTTGAAGAGAGGATAATCTCAGTGTTTTAGGATACCAATATCATGATCCAACATCCAAAATGTATCGTGTAACACTCATTTGAACTATTACGGTGGAATTGACATGAACAGAGACATATTGCTTTAGGCATATTTGCAGAAACAGAATCTCAATGTAGTATTTATCATCATCATTTATCATTAACAAATTATCAAACATCATTAGTTTTAAATTTTTCGTTGAAAGTCATGATTCTATAGAATATTTGATTATTACTAATACTAATAATTACTAGACTACAAAAATAGTCATTTGTTGCAGCCTGAGAGTCACAATTTGGCCTGCAAAGTCACATGTTACTTGTGTGTGGTAAAGGATAGGATAGAGAGAATGACACAAAGTGTGATGATGCATGCAAGCTGATTATGACAGAGGGGACATTTCTGAGCACAACACAGAAGAAGAAAACTTAACATGGAAGAGAGCACAAGAGAAAAGAAAAAAAAGTATTTTACCACCAAACATTTCATGACTCGGTGTCCTAGAGGAAAAACTAACAGCGTCTGAAGACACAACAGGTAGATGGACAGCATCAACAACAGGTTGTGTAAGGAAAGGGTTTAAGTTTGGAATGGAGTCGTTGACTGCCTCTGTAGAATTGAAAGGATCTACACAGGCAGAAGGACACAAAGAAAGAGAGAACAGAGCATGAATGAGTCAGGTCAAACAGAGGATGCAGAGAACACACACAGCATGCAGGAAAACACAAACCCACCTTCGGGTCTTTATGCAGTGTGTTGCCAGTGTGGAACCCATCATAACGGCAAGCAACTGCTCATACAACTAATTACCATAATGGTCACAGAATTCATGTACTGCTTGCTCCCCCACACAGTCTTACATTTCCATACAGTGTTAACACCAAGGGCCTAGCATTTCCAGCAGAGCAAACTGTGCACTTCCTTTCCAGATATAAACCCAAAACACTAAATTATACCAGTTTCAAGATAGGAAACAAACCCAAAACAGAAATAGGCTTAATCTGGGTCAGAGAAACAAGCACAAAAAGCGGCATATTTGTAGGCCAAAGGCAAATAGAACAGGGCTGTATCTACTCATGTCAATCTTATCATAATTGACAAGATTGGCTTCCTTAGACATGAGACCCTGAACTCCGAAGCGCACAACACTCAAGATGAAACATGCCACCTGACTGGACATAAAACGTATCATAACAATTACATCAGCTGATATCAGTTTATGAGAAGTAACCTTACTGAACAGTCCTGAACAAAGAACTTTGTTTTGGTGGGCAAGTTGGCTGCCTGGCAGTTTACCTAGCAAACTAAGACACTTAAACAGTGATTTGTGTTCTGCCATAAGCTGACAGCTGTTATAACTACTTATGACAAAACAGAGGTGTCAAGTAATGTGTTCCCAAGACAACACATTATACAACTGTACTAAAAGACAAGACTAGCAACAGATGAAAGGAAATAATTCAATCATGCCCTTTAATCAGTAAGTCGAGTCCAAACAATTATTCTCCCTGCAATGAATGCACAGCACATGGATTAATGTACTGAATTGAATCCATTACCGAGCACTATTAAGCCGATAAGCTTGGTTTGAGAACGCAAAGGGCATACTACACCAGTACAACCAGAGGAACCCAATGACTGTGTGCGTGTGTGTGCATATTATTTATTTATATATATATATATATATATATATATATATATATATATATATATATATATATATATATATATATATATATATATATATATATATATATATATATATATGTGTGTGTGTGTGTGTGTGTGTGTGTGTGTGTGTGTGTGTGTGTGTGTGTGTGGCATGACAGGAGCTCTCACCTCCCCATGCGTTGGTGGCGGGCAGGCCAGTGGAGACAGGCAGTGGCTGCTGAAACGCCGGCTGCAGGTCCAGTAGGTCACTGGCTGCCTTGGAAGTGCTGGAGGGAAGAGGGAGAAAAGGTCTCTCTTTAGTTTCTTAAAGGTCCAGTGTGTAGTTTTAAAATCGTGCTAAACGGCCATGATAAATCTGTTGCGATCAAGGAATGAGATCACATTAAAAAACATTCAGTGAAGATCACTGTTTTGGTCTAAACAAAGCGCTTTCTAAAATCTGGTCTTAAGGTCGAGCACTGACCATTATGGACAGTACCTTCAGCAAGTATTCAACCCCTTGGACTTTTTCCACATTTTGTAGTGTTACAACCTGACTTTAAAATAGATTTAATTGCGATGTTTTTAAACTGATCCACACAAAATACCCCATAATATTTTTGTTGAAATCTTTATAAAATGTCTTGAGTCAAAGTATTCCCTTTGCTATGACGCAAAATGTCTTCAACAAGTTACTCAATAAGTCCATCTGAGTTCAACGATAATAGTTGATGTGATGATGTTAAAATCTTTGTTTTTGTTCTACAAACTGAGCAAACGGAGAGGAGGAAAAAAATGCTCAGGAATGCCATCCTGAGACCATACACAGAAAGTCTATGGACCAATTTTGTAGAGTGACTGGGATGAGGTTGTCCCATCTACAGCTGTTTCTTCTCAGGCCTCAGTGTAGCATTCCTGAGCAGTCTCTTCATTGCAGTGACAACCTGATCCATACAGTGTGTAATTGATTCTTATTAAAAATCAGGGACCCTACAATAACAGATTTCTATTCTGAAATCACATCAATTATTAGAGTCACTTTTTTTTGTTTGTTTTGCATTTTGAGTGTCAGAGCAAATGGGGTAAAAATATTTGTAAGATATTTTGTGTAGATCAGTGTCAAACATCTCAATGTCACTATTAGAAAGCGTAGCATATGTATGTTTTCAAATGTTCAGTGTGGCCAGAGAGGGCAGCATCGCTCAAAACAATATGCTTCACCTTTAAAGTTGTAGTAGTTAAGTTTTAAATCATTCAAATATTGCAAAATTACACTGGTATATCTGCAGCAAACTGGCAGTGAAATTGGCTGGCAGAACATATACTGTAGGACTCAGTGTCCTATTCTCTGTGCAATCACGCAATGAATGTTCATTGGTGAGTTTAACTACGCTGATGTTGAGAAAAAGCATGAGAGAAGAGGAAGGAGCAGGGAGGGAGAGAGGCTTGTTTGTTTTAGTTTCAAATAGGAGGCTACTGCACCGAGTTGGAAGCTTTCCGCAACCCTGCCGACTGCCACTTTATTAACAAAACCGCAACTATCCCCTAACCTCTTCCAAGGTCTTTGAATGCCTCCAACCAATATATTTAGGATGAGACTACCCCACCCCTAATCCAAACCCAAAACATTGTTACTGTAGGATGAATGACTAATCTGAGCTCTGGAAGAGGCAACTTCTACCACCACCACCTCACCTAAAAAAAATAGGTTAAAAACAGTCCCACAGAGGCTCCACCAAAACATTTTACCCACACACACACACACAAGATGAACTTGGCAAGCTGGTTTGAGACTCTCAGGTGAGAGACAGGGGGAGCTCTGAAAGTCACATGCAATCAATACCCTCTTTACAGCCACCGAGTCTCCTTGAAAAGCTATCCTGATCAGGGAGAGCCTTCAAATAGGGAGAGACACACTGTTCTAAGTCAACATGGCGCCCCCCATGGCAGACGTGTTTGTTTGTCCCGCTCTCGAATGCCGGCGTTTTCTTTTGTTTTGTGTGTTTTTTGTTTTATCTACAGTGCACACATGCCATGCACTGCTGACATACAACAGACAGGCATTGGTGGATGCCTTAAATTTTGCTGTCTTGTACATTTGTTTAGTATATATTGTATATTCTTTTGTATTGTATATTTTACATTGGTTGGCATTCTGCGGACAGCAAAGTAAGAATTTCGTTGTACAGGGAAACATGTTTTCTACTGTGCCAATGATAATAAACACTTTGAATCTTGAATCTTCTAGCCACAATGTTATGCAAATCCTACCCTTGCAATACGCCTAGAAATCCAAGCTATGATTTAACATGGCATCTCTAAATAAAAGTGAGGCTCACATGAAGGTTTAGGATGAGTCTTTTATAGTGCATTGACATATGAGCAGCTGTGGCACTATAAATACTTTCCACTGTCATTGGTTTCATTAGGTGGGCAAACTCAGATGCAAGTGTGTAAGAATAGAGGGACAAAGGTTATAAATAGTGATGGGGTGTTTGGCTCTATGGCCACATGCCACTGACTGTCTAGTCAGGCTTCTCTAGGCATAGGCCCTGAGCTGTGGCTTACATGGGAGGGATTTTGCTCTGAATTCAACCCCAAGCCTTAATCTCTTTCCAAGACACTTGAATGCTTAAAAGGACTGGTGGACCTTCACATCAAATTACATCCTGATGAAGGCAACTTAGATTGTCATCGGCAAGTATTGGCTTTGTTTGTCTCGCTCTGTTATTTTAAAGAAATTAGCTTATGAAGAAATGAAAGCTTTTTAATACAAACTGGTAAGAGTGCTCCGTGTCTTTTGGATATTACCAAAGTTTTTTGTTTAAAATTAAATCAAAATCAAAGTTTATGACTATGAACCATGAATACCAGGTTTGAGAGTTGTTATTCAAGGCTTATATGCACTGTGCACAATAGCCTGGGGACTAGGTGACCCCAAGACCCAACCACTGGTCACGTCTTGATGCCCCCTAAGATCTAGGAAGCGGATGTTTCTAAGAAATTAAGCAGAAACTCCACAAAGAGCCATTATCATATCAGTGCCCAGGGACTACAGGTGAAAACATTTTTTTTGGTAACCCCAGTACTTTTACATTGATGTGAAAACTGGAATGCTGATAAATGTGCACTGACCAGCATGTAATTACTAAGCCGTAGAAGTACTGTAATACCAATATATATTATGGGCCCCAATTTACTTCTGGTAAAGAGCACTGCGCAACACTGAGTTTGAGTGGGCATTGCCGCTAAGATGGCAATTTCGTTCAGCAAAGTTTCAGTTAGTGTAGAGGCAGAGAGCTGGTCTCTGACAATGAGTGGGTGGGGATAATTGAATATGATATTAAGATGTCGATTGTGCCCGCCAACCAGGATTTCACTGCGATTGTTAGATTGGATAATCATTATTGGCGAATAAAATGCCCTTACTATCAGTTGTAGGCAACAAATGCAACCATGAGCTGAAGTGTCTCAGATATCATTATAATCTAAGCACTCAACAAGCCTACAATGGCACGCCAAATTCAACCTGCTGCGTGTCTCCAAATGCCGTAATGGTTTTACACCTGTCGTGACTCTTCTCATGTCTTTTAATCATTTGCATCAGCTAAATAAATAGTCAATTCTCCTTCATCTCTCACAACCCCAGTCCTAACCATAATTACAGTGCCCTCCATAAGTATTGGAAAGAGGAAGCATCTTATTTCAGCTCTATACAGTTTGGATTTGAAATCAAACAACTACTATGGGGTCAAAGTAGAGATTCTCAGTGTTAATTTAATGTGTTTTTTTTTCTTTAAACATACTCCTCCTATTTCAGGGCTCCAAAAGGGTTAGGGTTAGGGTTAGTATTGGGGAAAAAACATATGATGTCCAAATAAAGCACTCATGTTTAGTATTTGGTCGATAATCCTTTGCATGCAATAAATACCTGAAAGTCTGTGACCCATTGACCCCATCAGACGCTGGGTATATTCTCTGGTGATGCTCTGCCAGGCCTGTACTGCAGCCATCTTCAGTTGTTTGTTTTGAGGATTTTTTGCTTTAAATTCCCTCTTCGGCAAATTAAATGCATGTTCAATTGGATTTAAATCTGGAGACTGACTTGGCCACTCCAGAACCTTCCACTTTTTGGTCCTGAAAAACTCTGTAGTTGCTATGGCAGTATGTTTTGGGTCATTGTCATTGTTTGGGTCATTGTTTTACTGTTTACAATGAATTTGGAGACATTTGCTTGTTCTTGTAAGATGTACACTTCAGAACACATTCTGCTGCTGGCCATCAGCAGTAACATCATCAATTAAGACAAGTTCTCTGACACATCTCTCTCGCATGTTTGCGATTGCTGAGCTCACCAGAGCTCATCTTTTTTTTCTTTTTAATGATGTTCCAAACTTTTGAGGTTTTCGCTTGTTTCTGAAAGTTTTATTCAGATTTTTCAGCCTAATAATGGCTTCCTTAACTTTCTTTGACACCTATTTTGGTCCTCATGTTGACGAACACAAATAGCAGACTCCAAAGGCAAACGCAAAGATAGAATCAATACTAGACATTGACAGCTTTCTTATGCCAGCACAAATGGTGTAACGGAACACACCAGAAACACCTGTCAAGCCAATTGTCCCATTACTTTTGGTGCCCTGTATAAAAACGATTGTAATTTCTAAATGGTGAAAAATCCAAACTATAGTATAGAGCCAAAAGAGGAAAAAATGCTTCATTGTCCCATTACTTACACAGGGCACAGTGGGGTAGCTCTCTGTGTTACATTTTTACATTTTGGTGGTGTTAGTCTGCCCACCAAAAACAGAGTGGTGCAGCTTCTGTGGAGCAGGATTTTCAAGACACACCCGAGGTAAGAAATTGATTCATGACATATTAGGAGTTAAACAATTAAGCAACTAAACTTCAAGGTACTGTTAATGTAAAGTATATTTTCAGCGGTGGAACAAGTATGTGGGTAAAGAAATTTTTTGGAGAGAAGGGCTGTGAGGCAGTGGTGTATGGGTAATGTTAGAGAAAACAGGTGCTCTCACCTTTTTGTCGAGCTGGGTGTGGAGAAGAGGTCAATGGCGGGCCCTGTGTTGATGGCCCCTCCCACTATGGACACTGGCGACACAGCCGTGGTTTCAGAGAGAGAAGGATTCTTCTGGAGTTCTTTCAGACGCTGCTCCTAAGTAAAATGGGCCAAATTCAACAAAACGGAACATACAGCCTACCTACATGAGCCCAACTTGGTATCCAAAAGCAGTTATTCAGCGCAACTCAAGACTCACGGACAAGGTTGCTCATTACAAATATAGTTCATATTAAATCACTTCTGCAAACGACACTAGCCAGCAGCAGCATATTATTATAAGAACATAATTTTTTAAAATAGTTTATTTGTATCCTCATTAGCAGTTACATCAACTACAGCTACTCTTCCTGAGGACCATTCAAGCTTGCTTAACTGAAGTAGAGGGTCAGTGGACGATAACAAGTGAACAGAGTGTGGTTTATTGACACAAAACTCATACAAGAAGGTAAACAAAAAGAAAGAGACTTTTAAAATATTTACATTTTAAAGCAACTTTCAATATTCTTTCCCTAGAAGCATCACACAGCCATTTGAGGGATGTTCATTATAACAAATGTGTTATAAATGTTGCTGCCAAGGGACAGCGCAGGTGGACTATCTAGGCCAATAAGAGGAGAGAAAAGTAGGGGAGCGCAAAAGGAAAATGTACCTTCAGCGCTTTTAGGCGAGCCTGCTCTTCCTCCAGAGCGGCCTGTTTTTCCCTCTCGTCAACCTTGGTGAAAGATATGCCAGTGTTGGCCAGAGAGGAGACGGCATTGGAGAGAGTGCTAGCCCTGGATAAAAAAAGAGGAAGAGAGAGACAGGGGTCAGCTGAAAAAAAGGGGGGGGGGGGGGGGGTACTAGGGGAACACTGTTTACAGGCTTTTGTCAAAAGTGCTGTGCTGGCATAAGCAGTTTTACAAGCTCAGTGACAGAGAGCGGTGCATATACTGTATTCACAACTGGACTTTGATAGTCTACCCAGGTGCAACAACAATGACAGAAACTTGGCAGAGGAGGAAAGGATTTCTATTTCAGAGTGACATGTCTGTTTCAGCAACCAGGAGTAGGTTTGTGCACAAAAGGCAGACTGCAGAACCTTCCTTTTGCTTTTTTAATCTAAATATTTTTGGATCTTGCAGCAGCAGGGGAACAAATGCACACAACAGACGTTTCATCCAAAGCCTTCTTCTGTGGGAGAAATGGAACTGTCTCACTCCAACAGAAATCCTGTACAAGCATTGATGGTATATTGAAAAGCACAAAAGGGAAGGGGGGAGATAACTTAGGTCTGGGACACAGTAGGTCTTAATCAACAATACATGATTTAAACAGGAGTTAGGGTTAGGGTACATTTGTCACCATTTTCACAGGAAATGATTGGCAAAACACTAGGTGAGAGGAAAGGCTTCCTTTGGAATGCAGTTCAAAAATGCTTATTGTTGGAATTGCTGTCCACCCCAAACACACTTCATCTCAAACTTACACCCACTTGCTAAATTTGGTGAGTGAGCAAACAGTTTTGTCTGACTGGATTGTATGGGATAAAAGGGTTTAAAGGGAAGTCAAATTTACTGTACCTGCTGGCTGCTGTGGAATCTTTCACCTTCTTCCCTTCTAAAGAAGCCAAGTGCTGCTCTAAGGCATCCAAAAGGCTACTGGGGGCCTAGCGATTGAAACATACAGTAAGTTCAAAGGACAACATAAATAAATGACAAGATGTAACAGTTTAAGAAGACAAAAACATCTACACTATGCATGCCCAGTTATTACAAAGTGTACACAAAGTGAAGCAAGCTACTCTCAAACACAGAAAAATTGTGAGATACAGATACTTACACAAACCGTGAACTGAAAATGGAAAGATACAGAATATAAAGGTGGTAATTGTCACAGAAGATAGAGATGATTTTGGAAAAAAAACTAATAGGCCTAGTACCTAAGTGGCAACTGAGCCCCTAATCAAATCTAATGCAAAATGAATTACATAGAGAACCCGTGCAAATAGTTTTTGTATGGTATTGCACCATGTGTACAGGGAGTGGCTGTTGTAATAAATGTAGAATCATAATATCATGTTATTGACTAGCAATCACTCAATCAACCTAAACAACATACTGCCTTTCTTGAAAGGTGACATGTAACTAACATACTGTGTTGAAATGTATAATTTCAAGGTATGCCAAGAGTCTTTCCTCCAGCTCCTTTATCCTGCTTCCAGCCTACCAGGTACTGTATATCCTGGTACCTAAAGTTAACACCTTTATGTGCTGTATGTCGTGCAAGGTCTGAGGGAGAGTGAGTGAGGTTTCCTCTAGGAGGGAGCCACATGCACTGTGGGCCCAGCATGCAGTGTGTTAGCACTGTGCAGAGGAAGACAGAGCTGTGTGGCTATTTGTGAGGTCTAAGACTGCATGGGGTGAGGCAGAGTGGTGAGAGAAGACAACGCACAGTGATGGGGGCTGAAAGAAATGTCAAGCCGAGGGGGGGGAGCAGGGTTCAGTCTCAGACCTGCTGCCCTTCAGGCCAATGTGAGGAATCCAGATAGCTCCAGGTCTCACCTGAGAGAGGTCTGGGATGTCCCCTCGATCGATCCCCACTTGCTGCAAAGGGAGAGGACAGAGAGTCAAACATTACATTACTAATGTAGTCATTTTAGATCGTATCATGCAGCTGTTTGACAGGTGGAATCTTACCTCCGCTACTTTGAGGAATTCTGAGATTCTTGTCATTCGAGTGAGGAATTTCTTGTAGATGTCAAGGCCCTCTTTACATTGAGTTTTCTTCATGTCAAAGTATTTCTCTGAAATGTAACAGGACAACATTAAAAATTAGGCATTGAAACTGGGGGGATAATAACAACATGTCCATGACTAATACACAAAATGAAAATTACAATTTATCAAATTGTTTTTACAACTAATTTGACGATGTTTTCTATCAGCTTAATTGGTATCACTCCTTTGAAGGAGTTCCGTATATTTGTCTGTAGAATGTATACAGAGTCTCGAGGGGTGGAATATATCCAAAGCCTTTCTCACTAGTCTGCAAACCTCTCACTGTTTTCTCATCTCACATTTGTTCACTTCCCTCCAGGACAGGCTAGATTTGAAATCCAAACAATGAATTTGAAACTTGAACACACACAATGGTTTTTGAGTTCAAATGGAATTGCCCAAGTGCAAAATGACATTTTAGCCTATATAAGGACCTTACATCACACAGCAAAACTAGACCACCAATGGAACAAAATTGTAGCATAGCACAATAATAACCCTTATAGCCCTCCTAAAGTTTGGGCTGGTAGGCATGGAACAGGTTGATAGTGAGCGGTGACAAACATCGAGGCCAGAGACAAAGTACAAAGGTGTCTTTGCATCAGTGCTGCTCGATGGTAAAGGATAATATGGTGATGAGGCCAGCTGGAGGGACTTACCCAGCAGGTTAATAATGCCTTCGTTGTAGGCAGCAAACAGTCGAATAGCATCTTTAAACAGGAGCATAAAGGCCGCGTTGATCACACCATTTGTGAGTTCATTGGCATTGACCTGGAGATGGAGGTGGGGGAGCAAACCAAGAGTTCAACAAGGTCATCCATCATGAATCCTCATCGGTCAGAACTAGCCACAGACCAGCTTCTGATCAACAGGACAGGGGTGAATTTATTCAGGGGTGAATTACGATGATCATCTTTACATCCATTGCTCACAATAGACTTAAGATGATCTTAGGGCTACAAAGCTTTTAGAAAACTCACCTCAGAAAAATCTAGCGAACTAAATCAACAAAGCTAACAATTCCAGGACAATTACCAGGACGAGTACTGTTCTGTTCCAGAGCTAGAGACAACATTCAGGTCATAGTTATTTATACAGACAAAACCAAGCAAAACCACCAAAAACTCACATTGAAATCAAGTAGTGCATCCATCTGATTCTGGATGATGGGTATGGTCTTCAGCAGCTTCTCTGTATTCATAGTTCTCATCACTCCATCAGATCTATGGGAAAGTGGACTGTCAAATCATTCAGGGCCTAATCCTGATTTGAGAAAGACATGCACAGTGTGTTTGCCAATAATCCTTTTTCAATTCCCTTGATAAAACATGCATGTTCAAATTCCACACACATATCTTAAAAGGGGCAATCTGGGATTCAAACAACAACAAATCTCCCCACCACTGTTTGGCGTAAACAGCTGAGGGATATGGCTGAAGAAGTCTAACCAATCTCAAACTCATAGATGGAGCTATGGATGCAAGGATTGACCATTGATGAGATCAAAATTATCGTTTTAACCATGTTTTGAAGATATACAATGTTTATTTACAATTACATTGTTTACAAACAATGGAGTAAAGCAATCTTATATTTTGAGTTCTGATGGGGTAAAACAGTTTAACTAAGCTCCTGAGGAATTTAGAAGTTATATTCTTCAATAATTAATGGCTATATATAATGAATTATTTAAAAGTCCAAAAAAGTATGTACCAATGCCCCTTGAGTCTTGAGAGAGCAAGGGGAACACCAGCACAATGGGGAGTGGGGACCTGTCTGTGAAAACTCTCAGCCCAGGTTATAAGGCATGTTATGAAGTCTAGTGAAGAGAGACAAAAATACAGTGCCCTGCATAAGTAACGGGACAGTAAAGCATTTGTTCTTCTTTTGGCTCTATATTCCAAAGGTTTGGATTTGAAATCAAACCATTACTGTGAGGTTAAAAAAGAGATTTTCAGCTTTTATTTGAGGGTATTTGTGGACAACTTGACAGGTGTTTCTGGTAAGTCAGGTGTGTTCCGTCACATAATTTGTGCAGGCATAAGAGACCTGTCAATGTCTAGTATTGATTCTAGCCTTCGTGTATGCCTCAGGAACACTCTCCAGGAGGTAGGCGTGAATGTGTCAGAGTCTACCATCCACAAAATACATCACCAGCCGAACGACAGAGGCTTCACTGCAAGGTGCAATCCACTAGTTATCCTCAAAAAGGATGTTCAGGTTCGCTAAAAAGTATCTACAAAGCCTGGAAGTCTGGAAAAAAGGTCTTGTGGACGGATAAGATGAATATGATCATGCATCATTAATTTGGACATCATATGAATCTGTCCCATTATTTTTGGTGTCCTGAAATAGGGGGACTATTTATAAAAAGTGTTTCTCACCATTTCTCAATGGTGAAACCAATATGTACAGAAATACCTTTAAAAGAAATTAAAAAAATAATCTGTCCTTCAACCTCATAGTAATTGTTTGATTTAAAATGCAAACTTTGGAGTATAGGCAGGGCATTATGCAGGGCACTGTACAGCATAAGTTTCCTTACCCTCTTTTTACTTTTGTGAAGTCAAAAGCTACTTGTCGGTATGACACAGCCTTTTCGTTCAGGTAACGGCTATACCTCCTAATGAAAGTTGACATGTCATAACCTGAAAAAGAGAGAGAGGGGATGTTGTCTTTGAGCATAAGGTACTTCATCATGATACACAGCACATTACCTTCACATTTCCACACAGACAAAATACGATAACATCTCTCTCTAGCAATATGTAGTACCCTGATTAAATTTTTCACTTCACAGTGAAAAACAGTTATTCACTTCACATTACTGGATTTAAACAATGGAATTTCAAGGCCTTTATTTCTATTTTCTTTTTCCCATTTCAACACTAGTTGTGATTGGAATAGAGACAAAAAGAAGTCAGCCTCATATTTGTTTTCTTGAGTGACATGGGCCTCCAACATAGTTTTCACCCTCAGGTCTAGGATCATCTACAGCTCTTCCTGAGCTATACTGAAGCATGTCATCTCATACTACATAGTATAGTGTACTGCACGTGCTGCATCTGTGACTGACAAGGACATGTCACTTACCTTGTAAGCCACTTTTGTCCAAAAAATTACTGAGGTTGAAAAGTGTGTTCCTCGAAGCCAAGTACTGTATAAATCTCTGCAAAACATAAAAAAACATCAATGTGTGAGCAAACCTACTGTAGATTTAGAAGGAAATGTAAAAGATATGTTGTGTTTTTGCACAAGGAGCAATAGTTAATTAATGGCAACCTTATAGAACAAGTGCTCTTTCAGACATGTTTCCAGAGGCTGATAATGCAGAGTTACATTTTGAACACCCTTTAGATAGATAGATAGATAGATAGATACTTTATTGATCCCTGAGGGGAAATTAAGGCATTACAGCAGCTCACATCACAAACAACAACAACAAGTGACAATAGAATAATTAGTGGCTCTTAGCTGAAGACTCATACTTATTTTCATACATTAAAGACAGTGCAACTTATGATCCAGTACCTTCTTTCCAACAATCTTTGTTTTCGATGTGTGTGTGTACGTACTCACCTCATTTCCATAGACCATAGTATGGTGTGTGGTGTTTAGGGACTTGAAGACCACCACCCAGCTGGTGTTAGCGGTCCTCTCAAACAGCGTGTCGGCCAGCTGGGGGATGTTCACGTTCATCTCATTGGTGCATTGTATCAGGTCTGTAAGAGGTGGAGCACATGGGTTATAGTGGGCACTATACAGTAGACATAGCATTGTGTGTGTGTGTGTGTGTGTGTGTGTGTGAGTGTGTGTGTGTGTGTGTGTGTGTGCGTGCGTGTGTGCGTGCGTGTGTGTGCGACTGTGAGAGAGCATGACAGTGGGAGTGAGTAAGTAGGTACCACAAGCACTATTTTGAACAAACAGTTCCACCAAATCAAGTTGTGTGAGCCCAAAGTCTTTGTGATACTGCCCGAACAGCGCAGGTTAGGTACTTTGAAATGCACCAATCCGATACTGAGCAGGTAACCGATCCGATGCCATGACGTAAACTGTCGTAAAAACTTGCCAAACTTGTGCAGCATCACACAAGTGCGGTGACAACAATAACAACCATGTCTGTGGGTCTGGAATTACTTCAGCCTTGAGACAACCACCAGTAAAACAAAATGTGTGTTTTGAGGTCAGTAACATTTCACATTTAAAAAAAAAAAATAGACTTTTATTAGATCAGTACTCTGTATCAGCCTCAGTTTAGTATTCAAAATTGGTATCAGCAATGGTAAAGTGGTATCAGTGCATCCCTAGTTGCACTGATTATGGTGTGTTCAGGCTGTGGTCACAAATGCCTGTCTGGGCATTATTTTGCCTCTTACAGGAATCCACTGCCATCTAGCCTGTAGAGAAAGCAGATGCCTTCTGGCCCCTCTCCATCAGTGCCATGAGACTAGATTTCATTTCGTCAGGCCATTCAATCATACACCATCAAACCCTAGTTTTCTTTCAATCTGACACTGACCCCCCCCCCCCCCCCCCCCCAACACACACACACACACACACACACACACACACGTACGTTGTGTAAAAATGTGTTAAACAATCCAAACCTCAGAAGCCATCATTTGGTTCAGAATGTGCCCATAGCAAAAACATCAAAAGATTGATTAGGCGAGACAAAATCTCCCAGAAATTGTTTAATAGGGCAGAGCACACATACAAATACATTCACCAACAGCTGTACATAGTACACCGTGATTCATTTTCATGATATCCACAAAAGGGCAATATCAAAGTTTCATCATGCATTCAATTGTTCTATTCTTTCTTTCCTTTGTAGAGCTGACTGTTGCTAGCCTGTTTACCTGACATGGGTGGTCTACAGAACACCTTTACTGACAACAGAAACCATTCTGACACCCACAAAAGGCTGGCCATGTGACAACAAAAGGCTTTTCAGAACAGGCTGACATGACTAGGGGGGAATGGAGACAGGACACATACAGTGCCCTGCGCAAGTAATGGGATAGTGAAGCATTTTTTATACATTCCCCTTATTTCAGGGCAACATATGTAATGGGAAAATTGGCTTAATGGGTGTTTCTGTTAAGTCAGGTGTATTCCATCACATTGTTTGTGCAGGCATAAAAGAGCTGTCAATGCCTAATATTGATTCTTGGCTTTGCATTTGCTTTTGGAGTCTGCTGTTGGTGTCGGTCAACATGAGGACCAAATAAGCGTCAATGAAAGTCAAGGAAGCCATTATTAGGCTGAGAAATCTGAATTAAACCATCAGAAACACAGACAAAACCTGCTTGCTATAATCAGCAGTTTGGAACATGATTGATGAAAAGAAGAAAAAGCACTGGTGAGCAAAGCAATCGCAAACCGGCTGGTAGACCAAGGAAGACTTCTATAGTGGATGACCGAAGAATGCTCACCATAATTAAGAAAACCCCCAAAGCAACTGTCCCACAGATCAGGAACACTCTCCAGGAGGTAGGCATGAATGTGTCACAAGACTACCATCCAAAGGATGTGTCATCAGCTGAACTACAGAGGCTTCACTGCAAGGTGCAAACCACTAGTTATCCTCAAAAAGGATGGTCAGGTTACAGTTTGCTAAGTACCTAGAAAGCCTTCAGATGTCTGGAAAAAGGTATTGTGGAAAGATAAGATGAACATTATCATGTATCAGAATGATTGCCATTGTTTGGGCATGTATAGCTGCCACTAGAACTGGCTGACTTGTCTCAATTGATGATGTAACTGCTGATGGCAGCATTAGAATGTGCTGATATTGACCTCAAACGCAAGCAAATGCCTCCAAATTCATTGGCTGGTGCTTCATCATATAGTAAGACAATGACCCAAAACATACTGCCATAGCAACTAGGGAGTTTTTTTTAGGGCCAAAAAGTTCTTGACTGAACAAGTCAATCTTCTGATTTAAATCCAATTGAACATGCATTGCATTTCCAGATAAGATTTTAGGCAAAAAGACCTCAAAACAAATAACTGAAGACGACTGCAATACAGGCCTGGCAGAGCATCACCAGAGAGGATACCCGGCGTCTGGGGGGGGGGGGGGGGCAATGGGTCACAGACGTCAGGCAGTTATTGGATGCAAAGGATTGTTGGCCAAATACTAAACATGAGTGCTTCATGTGGACATTATATAAATCTGTCCCATTACTTTTAGTGCCCTGAAATAGGGAGACTATGTAAAAAAGGTGTCATTTCTAAATGGGGAAACCAATATGTACACAAATAAAAGCATTAACCTCATAGTAATTGTTTGATTTACAAAAGAAGAAGAAAAAAATCACTGTTTCATTACACCTCTCTCTCTCTTCTCTTCCTCCTCCTCACTGTAATATTCATGAAACTACCGGACTTCACAAGTTAGAAGCTAGGGATATGGGTGTTGTCACAGACAAAGCCAGACATAACCACAAACCTGCATGGCAGTCATATCAGAATGACAAATGTGGGCCACGTCTTAAAGCCTGAGCACACCACAAAATTGCCTGCTATAAACTTCATCTCAAGGTGCATTTGTTTGTGCAGGGTTATTATGGAAGCACAAAATACACAAAAAAATACAATACATTTCACATGCACAGGTCTATACGCCTAATCAAAGGATACAATGACAACAAAAATACAGTACACTGCACACCAATTTTCTTGCACTGATTACTTAATATAACTGGAGAGTGATGTACCCATAATTTAATATTCAAAATGATCACATGCCAAGTGGTAGCTTTGCAACTTAAATACATATATTTCTGTGAATTTCTTTGTTGTAGAATGGCCAAAATGAACTCCCATTATGCATAGGTTGTAAATTAATTTTTAAAAATTGTCACACAAACAATTCAACAAAAGAAGAGTAAAAGTCTGTTTTCCTGTACTACAACTAGTGTGGAACTAAAACTTGTCCCTACATTTCTGAGAATGGCATGAAGCTACCTTCTCCCTGTGACTTGTAAAATGGTGTGTATGAATCTAATTCTGCTATCGCTTTCCTTCCTAAATTGCTGTTAGAAGCAAAAAAAAGCCATTGACTCAGCGGCAGGATGCTTTTCACTTCCTGCATTTCATGACAGGAAACTTAATTGAAATGAATCGCTGCTCTGCAAGCCCCTTATACTGTACAGGTAGATAGCAGTCATGGTTCAGTCTCCCCTCCTAAAACATCACCATTGCACAAGGGATAACTTTTCAGTAGCAGTGTACAGTATGACTGGCATGTTCCCATGTCCCAGGGGTAATGATAATCTACTCAGTGATTATTCCCAAAATCAAAGCCTTTCAAATCCATTAAGGGGAGCATCCCTGCTTATAGTGTAATATGGGGTAATGCAACAGATGTTTGTCAACCTACAGTAAGCACTAGGGCTGGGAATTGCATGGGATCTCACAATACAATATTATCACAATACATAGGCTGCGATGCAATACATATTGCAACAGTCAATGTATTGCAATTCCATACTACAATATATTGAAATTCAATATTGCCAAAAAGAACATGTTTTTCTTTTTTTAAACACAACCTGTAAAATAAATAAGGGGGGTGGAGGTGGGCTCATCCTTTTGAAATAAATAAATACACACATTAATTAAATCAGTATCGATACAGAACTGCGGAACATAATATCGCGATACTCAACCTGAAAGTTAATGAAAACAGACAGTGTGTATATAGACAAAGTGACCTTGGTGGCATGCACTATGGGGCTGGGGAGCACATGGAGGGGGAAACCGGGCAGAAGTAATGAAGAGAGTGGCGGTACTACAAGTGCAACAGTGTGTAAATTCATCTTTTTCACATCAGCCATGAGAACAGCAGCAGCAACAGTTTTGGCAGGAATGTCAACTGAAATTGCCATGGTCTAGAATCCAAAGCATGCAAAAGGAAGCAAATGCAAAGAAGCAGCTGGTGGGAATCAGACAAGGGCTCAGTTCTGAAATCCACAGTCAGCGTGGGCAGGGCTACCCTCTGGTTTGGAAGGCTGTGTAGAGGAGTTTCAAAGCATGAGATGAGGGGTGAGAAGCATGACAAGGAGTTCAACAGAGAAGGCTGTATCAGCAGCTGTAGCTACATGGTAAAGTCCAGCCATAATCAAACAAACTGAAAATGATGAGTAAACCTTTCCATTAGGAGAAAGAACTACATGAAAGCTACACAACACATTCATAAGATAACCTACAGTATAACTCTTTTGGAAGCAATACTGTACAAAGAGTCTGATTCAAATGCAAAGAATCTTGATTTAGGCTAGTGCAATGAAACTAGAGGCCAAGCCCTGGACTAAATACTGTAATACATGACTCTCATTTGACAATGCTTTTTAGTCCAGGAGCAGGCTTAATCTGAGTCTGGGAAATTGTCCCTAAGTGTTTGTGATCTTCCTGTGCCTTGTTGCAGTTGAGCCATGATGGGCTCAGGGATGATAAGGTTGGGGCAGCTGACATGAATTAACAGTGTTCTAATTAACTAAACATGGGGAGATAAAAATACAGACCCCAAAAAGGAACTCTCACCATTGGAGCACAAGCTAGCAGTCATCGGAATGCAGTGACAGAGGCATTTCCCTCGCATTCCCTTGAGAACCCCTTATGAATAAACAGACACACAAAGAAAATAAATATCCTCATAACCGTTGAAATACACTCATTTTTGAATTGTAAAATGTGCATTTTTATTTTCATTTCACTTTATCTAATAGCATGAGTGCAACATCATTATTATTAACAATTGTTTTGTAATAATCCGTCTATCAAACTGTTTCGTATTTTGAGGGAGAGGTAGTTGCTCACACTCTCTCCCTCAAGAAGTGCGCTATCCCTTTGAAGCTCCCGCTAGCTAGCGCGCTAGATGCGGGGGAGGGGAGGAGGTAGGGCTGAAAGCACTGGCCCTCTACCGATGAGAGTGCGTGCTGTCAGAGAAATCACGCACGACCTACAAGACTAGCCGCTGGACTCCACTGACGATCCCCTGGGATGTTGGCATGCCTCACGCCGGACAACGTAAATATGCTCGTGTTCCTGGGACAAAACTTCAAGGAAGAGGCCTAATAATAGACCGAACAAAGTTCTTATATTTTGCCTATTTTGCTATTAAATAGAACGTGTTTATTTTGCTCCTTTAGCCTGTTATTTAAAAAGGATATGCGCAACAGTCTATTTGCACTGACTACGGTAGGCTTAGCGTGTCTTTTGTGTTTGGAATTGTTCTATTTATCAAGCGGCAGCTGCCTGTTGTCATTTTATTTGCGTAGACTATTTATTAAAAAACAATATTTCTGTTCCCTGCGTTCATATGGCAGGTACTTTTGTTAAATATGTGTGCACTTCATTTTATGCCTGATGTTCTTGCCTTTTGTTGAATCAATAGATAGACCTTAAAAACGTTGGATGTTGTTCATTCGTTATTCAGCAGCAGCAGTCGACCACATGGTTATTCTGGCTCTGGGATGAAATGAAACTAACATCCAATCCATTTTCTCACAATACGCTATGAAAGTCCATACATGGAAGTTCATCACAAACTGCAGAATGTAAACAAAACTGGAGACTGGAGACATTTTTGGAGACAGGCGTCAACATTATAATTGATAGCAAAAGAGCGGTAGCTAATTAATGGTAAAATCCAGTAAATTACTCAAATAACCTTGCAAGCTTCGTAAACCTTGAGGCAAATCAGAAGATATTTACCGTTTGTTAGCTACGGCTCATACTTTTGCTAGCAATCATAATTACTTTTGCTAGCAATCATAATTACTTTTGCTAGCAATCATTTGCATATTGCAAATAATGAAAGGACATATATAAATACAACGAGGGACATATACTGCCTGGTGAGAACTACGCCTATATTTATGGGCATATTTGTTTTTCAATTCCAGTGCAACCTACAGCCTATTGTTATTTAAACAGTAAGGAATGCACACAAGAAGAGAAATAAACACATGAATTTCAAAAAAACTATACAACCTGAGCTAGGGGTAGATTAATTGGAACTTCATACAGTATGCAAGGCTTAATTACTAAGCTTCAGCCACCACAGGCTAACACCTAGTAAGCAATTACATGTAGGCCTATGCCTTATACAGCACATCAAACACAAAGCAATTTCAACAGTCCCCTAGCATATTAATTTACAATGAACACATCCTAAGGACATCTGTGTGACAAAAAACAACATGGAATGTACAGTGTACAAGATAAGATGAATTAAACAGCTGCCTGATAAAGTTCACTAATTGACAATTGCAAAGTTTTCATTTTGAAGAGACAGATGTCACCTACAGTATAAACACAAGTTGGGAGGCCACCAGAGTAGATACTATACAAGGATCTAATTAACAGTCATTTGGGGTACAACTAATTGCCTGACATCATGGTGAATTTGAAAAGCCAAATTACAAGACTTCCAACATTGTCAAGAGGGCGCATGTCTTTGTTTGCAATATAACCAAGCGGTAAAATTAATAATGTCTTGAATAGATTAATCATGTTGAAAATCTTGCACATATTTGAAATGCAAACAACAACAAACAATTCCAGTCCTCAAACTTGTGGGAAGACAGTGGTTAGTTGACGTAATCATAATGCTTTCAGAATCAAGAACATCATTGACAGGAAACAGATGAAAAAGGCATTGCCGTCACCTCTCCTTTCCTCCCAATCTCACATTTGATCGTCTCCACAACATTTTGGGGGGATTTTTGTAATGACATCCCGTTGGCTGTTTACACTCTACAAGAACTCAGGAAGTGCCTTTCTCTTCAGAGCCTGCTAGTTCACTCTGAACATGACATTGCCTGCTGAGCATCGCCTACAGCTTTGAATCAAACCTCTACGTCATCCTCTCCAATCACCACCAGATACAATAACAGCAGCAGTAACAGTTTGTGAATCGCCTGTTTGTGACACATTATTCATGTTTTTTAGGCATCTATTGTGGAGAGTCTTGGGCTGCTATATATCCTCACAGCAAGTACAGAAGTGGTGCAATAAGTTGTTAATTAATGCTTACAGCATTGTTATAATGCACTATATGGGTATTAGAAGCTCTTTAAATACAATAATAGCACAGGTAGATCAAAGGAAGTATTACAAATATGCCTGGTTCAGTCAATTGATTTCATTACAGCCTAAATTACTTGTTATCTCTGAGGAAAGAGAGAAAGTAGGACAGTGTAACCTTCCTGCTTTGCAACGTTTAGCCCATTGGCTGTGTTAGCCAGGGATAACGATAAGCCAAGTGGCACACAGAAATGAAGGCAGAGCCATGTACATCAGCACCGGGGTGAATGCAGATCAGAAGGGAAATCTCATAACATTATGATATGAGTGCCACATGACCCAGAACAGCAGCCCTCACTTTCAGTGGGGGAGGGATACAGGTAAGGACAATAGGGTAAGGGATTTACCGTTTGTTCCATTTAAACTGTTGCCATGGACAGGTGTGAAGGATAATAAAGACAAGTAGTACAACAACGGTGGGGTGAATAGTGAAAATCAAGTGATCAGAGTTCGATATAAAAAAATTAAAAAAAACATTCTGATAGCTAAAGTACATTTTGTCACAGTCAACAGAGAAAATACAGACTTCACAACATTGCAGGGTGAGTGGCTGCTGGGATTTGGACACGAGATGGGCCAATAGAGATATACAGTGCCCTGCATAAGTAATGGGACAGTGAAGCATTGTTTCTTCTTTTGGCCCTTTACTCCAAATTGGGCATTTGAAATCAAATAAACAATAAAACAAGGTTAAAGAAGAGATTCTCAGCTTTTCATTTGTATACATATTGGTTTCACCATTTAGAAATGATGACACCTTCTATACATAATGCCCCCCTAAAAAAATGCCATCAGAAAGATAGTCAAAACCTTAGGCTTGCCAAAATCAACAGGTTAGAACATCATAATAATAATAACTACATTTTAAAAAAATAAACTGTCCCAAAGATCAGAAACACTCTCCAGGAGGTAGGCGTGAATGTGTCAGAGAACACGTAGAACATAGAACATGTCACCAGCCTAACTACAGAGGTTCACTGCAAGGTGCAAAGCACTAGTTATCCTCAACAAGGAAGATCGGGTAACAGTTTGCTAAAAAGTACCTAAAAAGCCTGCAGAGGTCTGGAAAAAGGTCTTGTGGACAGATAAGACGAATATGATCATGTGATTGCAAGGGGAAGGTTTGGAGAAAAAAGGATCTGCCCAATATTTACAGGATACCACCTCATCTGTGAAACATGCTATGGTGCTATTGTTTGGGCACGTATAGCTGCCACAAGAACTGGCTAACTTGTCTTAATTGATGTAACGGCTGACGGCAGCAGCAGAATGTATTCTGCAGTGTACAGAAACATATTGTCTACTCAAGTGCAAGCAAATGCCTCCAAATTCATTGGATGGTGCTTCATTATACAGTAAGACAAAACATACTGCCAGAGCAACCCGGGAGTTTGTCAGGGCCAACAAGTGGAAAGTTCCTGACTGGACAAGTCAATATTAATATTTAAATCCAATTGAACATCCATTGCATTTCATTTCCTGATGATATGCAAAAAGACTTCAAAACAAACAACAACTGAAGATGGCTGCAGTACAGGCCTGGCAAAGCATCACCCATGATACCCAGGGTCTGGTGAGGGTCGCAGACTTCAAGCAGTTATTGCATGCAAAGGAATGTCGATCAAATACAAAAAAACTGATGCTTAATTTGGACATTATATGAATCTGTCCCATCACACAGGTATTGTGTGTAAAAAGTGTTGCAATTTCTGAATGGTTTAACCAACATAAAAATACCCTTAAATAAAAGCTGACAAGATATACTTTAACGAGGGTTGGGCTGTATAGGGGTAATACGATATCCTGCGGGATTTGAAAATGCCCACGGTGTGCTTTTCAATACTGTCACAACATTTCTGCTCCATTATCAATCAAACTACCAAATTAACAATTTGTCAATTCACAATGTGGAACAGCGGCGCTGCCAGTGAGGTCTGAGAATTTTTTTTAGAGAAGGTTAGAGAAGGTTAGAGAAGGAGAAAAAAAAAGAAGATGACTGGCGGTAATGATTTGGACCCTAAAAACAATGCCACTGCTGCTATATGGCAGCATTTCGGGATCCGACCGACAATAAAGGAGAGCCTGCAGATTAGGACAAGGTTATTTGCAAGATTTGCATGAAAAAGATAACAGCCAGAGATGGGAACACTAATGGGAACTAATCTACACTCGCACCTCAAATTGAAACACCCATTAACACCTGTAGGGATGGGATATCTGTCTGTATCAAATGCTGCTGTCGGGTTCAGACAGCTATTCACTGACAACGGATATGTGAATGTGCTAACCATCCACTTTGTCACACCCGAAACTACAGTCAAAATGCCTACAGGCTAGCTTTTTTTCCAGAAAACCACACAGCAAACAACATTGTTGATACACTCCACGCTTATGGATTGGAAATTAGATGAGAATAAACAGGGCCCTGAATTGGCCATGGCTCAACTGCTTTGGCCACAACCTCAATCTGGCAGTGACAAACAAAGTGTAGGACCAAAGACAACAGACAGAGCAGGCCCTTACCATTACCGCTGCCTTCTCTCACAGCTGCCCACGAAACTCTCAGAGCAGTCTCATAACGGTAACTAAATCAATATTTTATAGACAAATGATAGCCTATAGGCTATATGACATAGGACATGAGACAAGTTATATTATTACAAATGCAGTGTGTGATGCTTCTTATTAAGCTATCATATGATGCTATCCAACTGTCTAGTTTAGTTTGTCAAGCTATGATCGGAATGTAAGTTTAAAGTTTAAATGATTGTTTAGGCTAAATGTCATACAGTATAGCAGTCACCACATTAATAATTTTCGGTTTTCAATGTAGATTAAATATATGGAACAAAGACGGCTCCCGCCAGCCCCCTACAAAATTATCATTTTACATTTTTGTGGTAATACTGCATACCCAGGTCAAATTTAAGGGTATAAAAGGTGTGGAAAAAATGTATACTGCACAACCCCAACCCCATAGTAATTGTTTAATTTCGAATGCAAACTTTGGAGTATAGAGACAAAAGACAAACACATGCTTCACTGTGCCATCACTTACACAGGGCACTGTACTGGTCTCTGCGAATGGCCCAATCCAGCCCTGAATAGTGCCACCAGGGCTCTTTTGGAGACTAGAGAATGAGTGCTTGATGGCAGTGCCCCGTTTGCAGCTTTGAATCGTGATATTGAATCTCAAAGGCCTTTCAGAGTTACAGTGGGCTCCATTCAGCTAGGGCCGGCGGTGTGTCAGCACTCTTTTTGAAGGACTGCCATTCGATGCCCCAGCGGTCACATGCTCCGTGGGCTACGTTTCGCAGGGGGTTCAGGGTGAAGTAGCAGGCAGCACCTACCTCTCGTAGGGCACAAAGGCTACAGATGTGTGTTAATTAACAGAACCTCTGCTGTCTTAGTGGTTCTAGGTGGATGCCACCTCAGGAAAGGAGAAAGGTCCACTTTTCATTGGGACATTTGCAACCTCATGAGCAACCTCACTTTAAAAAAAAAAAAAGTGTATTTGTCCATCTTGCAACTGAAGTTCATCTACTGTTCTGTGTCAACCCCTCCTCACAGTGGGATCTGTTTACATACAAGGTTTGCAGGGGGAATCCACTTTCTCCCAATTGCAAATGAGAATAGGACATCATTTAGTGCCTGGTGAAAGAAGGCCTACCACAATTCAATCAAAACCACTACAAGAGAGCGATGACAGACACCACTCACAAGTGCATTTCATAGGCAAGCAAGCCTGGAGTGTGGGTGAGGCCTTCAGAGTAACATGAGGCCTTATTCAATAACTTCATGTAGTAGGCGATAGCTACAGGCTATTTGATTGATTTGCTTTTAGTAGCCTATTTGCAACAAAGAGGAACAAGCAGTAGTATTATACGTCAAAACAGTTAAATAATTCAAACCATACATAAATAAACTGGTACTGGGCTACATTGTGTCAGACTCAGAAACAAAGGAAAGAGAAAAAAACAAGGAAGCACTTTTAGATTTGCAACAGTTTGCAGTATCATTCATAAACTGTATTTCAGTCAAACCTTGTGACTGTATTGGATAAGCCAGAACCCCCTTCTCAATCCTTGGCCTAGTGAGGTCTGTAGCACTGTTGGTTTGAAATTGTCCCCTCTAATTAGGAAGTGATTCAGACCTGGGACACTAGGTTGGTAGTATCTCTGGCCAATTAGTAGCATTCAATTAACTGCCAAGAAGCAAACAGTACTCAGAACTTTAGAGATCTAAGCTGAGAAACCCCGGTACATCCTTCTGCTGTAGGAGTGCACATTTGGACTCTTCTGTTCAGTAAGCCATGTTTACTGTGTGGAACAAAACCAAACTCAACTGCATATCAATTCAAACATCCTTCATCTATCCATCTATCCATCTCTCATTTAGAGTTATATAGAAACACTTTAATAGATGGTTTTAATGATGAGCAAAAAAAAAAGAAGAGCTCTGGTACACTGAAGTGGTTAAAAGGGTTTTGCTCCACACACTCTGCTGTGGTTTGATCCCTAAACCTGCATGCCTCTTAGTCTCAGCAGATTCTAGGGAGCATCATATTGCACGACTGACTCATATGAGTCAAGCTCCCAGAATAAGTCCAGATCCTATAGAACATGCTTACACAGTAATGTCACAATATGTACCAAGGGTAGACCAGTCCTCCTTATTACATAACTTATAGCACTAAAAATTACCTCTTGCATATTTGATTAATTATTAAATAAATAGAAGCCTGTATTACAGGGCCTTTTGTAGGAGGTGGTTGAGTGAGATCACATCAATATAACCATGATTATTATGCAAATCAGCTGAGACACCCAAATCTAGTATGTCTGTAGTTACAGTGCCCTGCCTGTAAGTAATGGGACAGTAAAGCATTTTTTCTTCTTTTGGCTCTACACTCAAAGTTTGGATTTGAAATCAAACAATTACTATGAGGTTAAAGTAGAGATTGTTATGGAAAATACATTCATAGAACTATTTTCAGGTTATACACTTTCATATGACTAATACAACTTGTGTAACTACTGTGATTACATTTTCTCTTGCCACACCTCTAAGGTTCTATAGCCATTGTTCTGAGAAGCACTGTATGATTTACCATATGAACAGTGGTGATCTCTGAGGGAGTGGTGACAGGCGCATCCTGCCCATAGGTGTGAAATGTTGAACGGCGATTAATCAGTAAGAATGCGCTGATTGATCAGTAAGAGAGTCTCCCCATTGTTCATTCTCTCCCGCCCTTTCTCACGTAAGCACAAGCCCATCAGCCGATAGCCTTGTAGGTGCCTGGCAATATGTTCAAACTGTATAAAAGACGAACCTGATCATTGTCTCTTTAGACTTGTGCTGAACGGACCCCCGGTTCTACGCTGGGCTGCTGTTACGCTCTTGTCTCTTGTTTGCAAGCAATAAATACCGGACTCATATGTTGTGGCTACTCAGGACTTATTTCTTGATTCTTACTTCCGAAGAGCTAAAGTACAGAGTGGTAAATCCTAGACTTCCACCACAAGATTCTCAGCTTTTATTTGATTTGTATTTGTGTACATATTGGTTTCATCACTCATAAAGTACCCATTCAGGGTACCCAAAAGTAATGGGAAAGATTCATCAAATGTCCAAATTAAGCACTCATGTTTAGTATTTGGTGGACAGTCGATTGCATGCAATAAGTCTGCTACCCATTGACCCCACCAGACGCTGGGTATCTTCTCTGGTGATGCTCTGCCAGGCCTGTACTGCTGCCATCTTCAGTTGTTGTTTGTTTTGATGTCTTTTTACCTAAAATCTTATCATCAGGAAATTAAATGCATGTTCAATTGGATTTAAATCTGAAGATTGACTTGGCCAGTCAAGACCTGTCCACTTTTTGGCCATGCTATGGCAGTATGTTTTGGGTCATTGTTTTACTGTATGATGTTGCAATATCCAATGAATTTAGAGGCATTTGCTTACACTCACGCAGACAAGATGTTTCAGATACATTCTGCTGCTGCTGTCAGCAGATACAATCATCAATTAAGACAAGTTAGCAAGTTCTAGTGGCAGCTATACATGCCCAAACCTAGGCAAAAACCTCGTTTTTGCCTAACGATAATGAACTTGGCACAAACACAAATTACACCCCCCCGACTGACTCATTAAAGGTGACGTACAAAGGACCCCATAACATAACCTTATCTGGACATAACATTCAGCTTTTTATTGTTCACCAAAAATACTGTCAGGTGGACAGTGAATCACACTTTACCTCATTAGAAATTGCACATCCTGTTTTTGGGCACAACACAAGTCAAGGGAAACAATGGTTAGGTAAACCTTCCATGTACAGTTGTTGAAATGCTAGCGATAGAACTTTGCACTTTGAGTCTGACTGAGAAACAGGTTTATATAATAGCAATTGGTCCATAGAAATTCCTAAAGTAACAGGTACTAAATGTTAAATTGATTTTGAAGAACTACAAGTGGTGTCGTTTATGAAACTTCAGTGTATCTTGTTCTAAACCCTGACAGGAACAGTTCTCTCAGGGCTCATTTTACACTTCCTGTACACGAAAGTGGACAAGCAAATCTCCTAGCCAATTATTTGACCTTTACCTATTTTATCCTCTTTGGTAACTGCTACTGTCCATCTCTTTAAGGTTATTTGGTGGAGTTTATTTAACAGGGCAGTGTTAAAGAATGCGCACACTGGACGGAAACCCAACCCAAATCAAAAGAGCTGGAAGGGGGCTGTATCTTGTGTACAAATCAGAAACAGACAGGAGAGGAGCTAGACACGCTATTGCTATTTCTGTCTGACAGGAAACTCCAACAAGTGCACCCGGCCCTCCTGAAATACCTCCAACCTTTGTCACATTCCTGCCTAGCTCTTGCCAACTCCAGTCTACAAGAGGAGCCTTGAGAGGCCCGTTCCAGTAGCCCTATACAGGAGACACCAATCAACAAGCATTCGTGGCACAGAAGTCAGTGCAGTATGGCCTCTATCAGCTGAGTTTCAGACATACCCTTCAAAACCCAACGGTGCACATGGCATTTCTTACTACATAGCCAATTCTAAAAATAGGGCTTGACAGGAAATTGGTTTCAGTGAGTCTCTTGCCACTAAAACCAAGAAGCTGTATGCAAAAAGGCAGCATAGGGTGAATAGCTTTTGATGTGGCAAGGCCTGCAGTCGAACTGCTTTACCCGTGAACAGGGCAGTAGGCCTATTCTTTTATTCAACCCTTATTTTACCAGGTACATTGAACAACCCAGAAATAAGAAACACACTGAGCGAAGTAACCGAAAATGGCAAGGGCAAACATCAGGAAGAGCAGAAAAAAAAAATCTACCTGAGCTCATTTAACACCTACCATAAACCTAGATATGGCCTCAAGGAGCAAAGGGTAATGCTTATGCAAGCTCGAGACCAGCACTGTCATTGAGAAGGCTGGCCATTGTAAATAGCCACTGTAATGGAAAATAGTTTCTCTGGTGACAAAAACAGACTTGATACCTGACACCTACAAGTACAGGTGCACTCTTATGTGTTATTTAATGCATTCACATCCAAAGACATAAAGTAACTTAATTGAAAATGAGGGGGTGTATGGTATAATTTGATGGAGTGTAATACGTAATATGAAACATGTGTGCCTTTTCTCTCGACCAATACTGACACATCTTCACAGATAAAGTGATAGTCCTACTGACAAATATGTAGCCTATGGTGAGATTTAGTTTTTTATGTAGCTTACAACTTCCCTTTCTTTTGTCTGGTTGTGTGACGATCATAGACAATATTAGACCAAAGTACTTGGCCTAATAGACAGTTGATTCCACAGAATACTAACACACCTACAAAGTTGCTGATTAGAAACTGAAGTTGCCCCCCAAAATTCAACTGAACCATTGCTTCATATCAAAGCACATGTCCTATGCTCAACAGTGTGCTGCCTTGGTTTCATCAGCAAATAGTTGGAGTTTCATCTGGCAAAGGACTGTATCCAAACAGTAGAATAACTTAATCCTCAATAGGTTCCAGTAGAATAGTTCACTGGATAAACACTTCTCAAACTGCAATCAGAATACAACCTGGTGGCTAAAATGTTCACCATCATCCTGTAATTTTGTTGCAATACCATCAAAAACAATCAACATGAGAATGGCATACAGCTTAATCATCATTGCATCATTAAAAGGCATTCCATGGAAAGTAACAAAAGTTGCTCTTTGGTGGTTAACTTGAGACAAAGAAGTGTTCAAGTCAAATGAGCTTCTGCTTCTCTACTGATTTGCAGGCATTATCTGTGATTGTGAGGAAGTGCAGAGGGTATGTAAATTGTACAACCCTCAGTAGTCAGACACCACCTTGCACTTGAGAACAAACAATGACACCTAAAAGGAAATTATTTGACAATGTTCCCCATTGAACGAATGATGAAGAAACTGAGTTGGACAATATTTACTGGGTGGAGAAAAACTCAGATGGCCTTGTGGTGTAGGGAAGGCTATGGTGAGATCATGCAGGGACACTCACTGAACGGTAAATTACCTACAGGCATGTAAAACGTACATTGAAAGGGACACACACTGGCCACCACATCTTGTTTACCATGTCCAGCCTAGGAACTTGAACAATCATTCCACATGTAATTAGGACTGCAATTAGATGAACACTAAACAATCTTGGTCGGCATCAGAATTATGCATTATCGTGTGTATGAAATTAATGATTTGAAGTTAAATCGTGTATGACTGTTAATCACATTGTTTACATGTCAAGCACACACACGATTTCAATTGTATGTAAAGTTGACCGCATGGCATTTGACACAAATGGGGGTTAATTCTACCAGAATTATAGGAAACCCCGCATTGTTTAGGTGGGCAACCAAACAATAACTGTTTGATATCGTAGGCCTCAGCCACGGTCCAAACAATGTCCAGTTGTCTAACAAGCTGATGAAACGCAACAGTGTAACAACAGACAATACTGATACTTACAATCCAAATGTTTCTTTTTTGGTCCCATAATTTCATGCGTGGTCGCCTTACACACAGTTTTTGACACCGCAGAACCAGTAACGCTGTGTTGAGCTGCGGTTATCCTATCCGTAATGCTTTGCCCAGACATTTTCGCAGATTTATACAAAGAATGAGATACAATGTTTCAAATCCAGTGGAATTGCTTTTGTCTTCAGTAGCTTCCACTGTCCTGCCACCTGACACAAGATAAAGAGAGAGGAGAGGAAGAAAATTGAGACGGTAGAAACGTTATTCGTGTAAATCCACAGCCTACATCCAGGACTTGATTTTAGATTCTGATATAATTTTCATAACTATGTTCTCACTATACACCGGGCGGCCAAAACATATACCAACCCAGAGTTTTGCCTTCTAATCAATTCCGTGAATGTCCTCGGTCTCCTCTCCCATGCAATTCTATTCCTCTCTTCCTCTCACACACTCTCTCACTAACCCACCCTCTCCCCCCTCTCTCCCTCTCTCTCTCTCTCTCTCTCTCTCTCTCTCTCTCTCTCTCTCTCTCTCTCTCTCTCTCTCTCTCTCTCTCTCTCTCTCTCTCTCTCTCTCTCTCTCTCTCTCTCTCTCTCTCTCTCTCTCTCTCTCTCTCCCAGAGAAGAAGTCTGTGCCCCCCCCCCGCTGGGTTTAAATGGACTGGAGGCTTGTATGAAAATGGCGGGTGTGTTTCCTCCCTCTGACTGAAGCCTCCCAAGTTTTATGTGAGATACGGCTGAGTTTGCAGCTAGGCCGCCATCATCTGTGTTCCGTGAACGACAATAGTGCCCGCCCACCAACCTCGGGTGTATGTAAATGAGGATTTCTTCCAAATAAAAGCGCCCACATTAAACTTGTTTAAGCATTTAGAAATGGTAGATATGGAAAAAGGAACCACAAATGTTATGTAACGTATCTCAAATAAGCATTTAATCCTCTCAATGTATTATTTGCTTTTTTAAGGATTTGTAATTCTTCTAATATCTCAATTAACCTGATAAAAGACTGCTGGACTGCATAGGGAACATATAATGGAGTGTACATAAATATTTTTCCAAGGCTAAATTATATTTTTAATCTACCCAGCAACACTTCTGGAATATGAATCAAGTGACTTTTAACCATGAGCGGTCTGCATATGGCATATATAACGTAGATATATAGATTCTACAAATGTTGCTCAGTAGATTGGTAGTAAATATCAAGTTTAGCCTTAGAATATTATTTGTGTACGTATGCGCCCTGTCAAATTATATGTAATTGCACACATATGTAAATTATAATGTAAAAATACTTGAAATTGTATATACTTTTCATTATTTCATACAGAATATGATAGCATATTGTGATCCCATCACTTTCCAGTGATCTCTTACCTCGTGTTTTTACTTTGAAGTCGTGAAAACTAATCCGGAAGTCTTAATGACCTGCCGCTTATTATCGTTCAGAGAACAGATGCCACCATTGTGGCTCGTATACGGTTCAATTGAATAACGTTCCCGGCAAAGTTGTTGAGCCAACATGGATATAGCCGGACGATAAAGCCGGATGCTTTTCGAAGTCTTTGTCATACTTAATTTTATTGAGATGGAATGTATTCCTGTCATGATACAATTACAAATGTGACCAATAATAATAATAATAATAACTGTCTTACCTTGTAATTAACAAAATAACAATTGATTATTATTGATAGATCATTGATTGTTTATGTGTTTGTTCTCATGGGAGCGTTTATAAACAAATTATGTAAAAAAAAAGAAATCATGTTTGAATAACACTGTCATGGAATATAATTTTTTGAGCACCACACAAATGTTATAAAAATCAATTGCTATTTTCATGTGAATAGTATTTGCTCCATTGCACTTTTTGTTGGTGACCCAGTATGACGAAACCACTGAGTGGGGCTCTCAATGTACTTTCCAATGAAGAATCTCAGGTTTTGTCAATTTGTAAACTCAACTTGAATTTTCTTATACTATCATTACAGTATGCTAGATAAAACCAAAGCTTTCCTCTGTTTTATACAACAACCAGTCAAAATACACGCACCAAATCATCAAGAGGAGATGCTAGAGTCTTCTGAAAATAATTACATACACTTCTGTATTTATGAGCTCTACCATTAAAGGCACAATCTGCAAAACTGTGTGCTGTATAATCACAAAAATGTACCCATTTATTAATGAGGAACAACTTATTTAAGAGGGACTACAGTGGCTGATTTCACCTTGATTTTCCTTCTCTTCATTTTCCAAAAATGCAATTGAGAACAAGATTTGTTTCTGAGCTGTGGTTTGATGTAGCTTCCATAAAACCAACCTTCAAATTTGTCAGGGAAAGGAGGGCATCACAACTCTCTGCTAATCATGATCTGTTCTCACACTGACTCGATTTACACTCAACTGCTCGTTAACGCAAATATCTAATGGTGTGGGGGATATTTTCTTGGCACACTTTGGGCCCCTTAGTACCAATTGAGCATTGTTTAAATGCTACAGCCTACCTGAGTATTGTTGCTGACCATGTCCATCCCTTTATGACCACAGTGTACCCATCTTCTGATGGCTACTTCCAGCAGAACAATGCGCCATGTCACAAAGCTCACATCATCTCAAACTGGTTTCTTGAACATGATAATGAGTTCACTGTACTCCAATGGCCTCCACAGTCAGCAGATCTCAATCGAATAGAGCACTTTTGGGATGTGGTGGAACAGGAGATTCGCATCATGGATGTGCAGCCGACAAATCTGCAGCAATGATGCTATCATGTCAATTTGGACCAAAATCTCTGAGGAATGTTTCCAGCACCTTGTTGAATCTATGCCACAAAGAAATAAGGCAGTTCTGAAGGCAAGGTGTGTAGGTGTGTATACTGAACATGAAAATACTGGATTCATGTCCAAAGTTATAGTTTTTACACGTTTTAGTAAATGTTGAGGCTAAAATTGATGTGACTACTCAATGCTATCAAAAGTTGATTTTTCGCTTAAGTTCCTCTTTAATGCCATGAGCTTAACTGTCTTACCCATAATAACCCAAAATACACAGGTGTATTACCATATTTGGATGTTTTTATTGTCGTTTCAGTCTTTCTAAACAAACATTGCATAGATCAAAACACAGACTTATGATTGTGATGGTTAAATCATAAGGATTGTAATTTACCAAGACCATTATTGTGCAGATGAATTGAATATGCAACCTGCATGAACATTTAAAAACAACCAATTTCTTATTCTATACGTAGCAGGACATCTAGTGGCCAATATCTACAATTACTGCTTTCACGCACCAACTTCAATGGAGTTACAGTGCCCTCTATAAGTATTGGAATGAGGAAGCATTTGGTCTTCTTTTAGCTCAATACTCCAACACTTCAATTACTATGGGGTCAAAGTAGAGATTCTCAGCTTTTAATTCAATGTTTTTTTTTTCAGATTGGGTTCACCATTTAGAAAGTAATTTTATTTTTTCAACATTCTCCCCCTATTTCAGGGCTCCAAAAGTATTGGAAAAAATAATATCATGTCCAAATAAAGTACTCATGTTTAGTATTTTTTTCAGCAATTCTTTGCATGCAATAACTGTCTGAAGTGACCGACTGAACCCACCAGACGCAGGATATATTCTCTGGTGATGCTCTGCCAGGCCTGTACTGCAGCCATCTTCAGTTGTCCCCCATGGAGAAAAGAAATTGGAGAGGGGACTATGAAAAGGTCTCTGTCTGTTCGTATGTCACAATCTTTTTCTCCGACACCACTGCAACAATTTGGATTAAAATTGGGTGAATGGTGGGTCTTGCCATACAGATGGGACATGTACAGAATTACACTGATTGGCCCAATTTTTACAACGCTACGGTGAAAGACGCGTCTTGCCATCGATGTTGTTTATGAGTTTCGAGGTGACATCATTAAACATGTCATCATAGGGTACAAAGTGGATAGCTAGGAGTGTAGCATGTCCATGTCCACAGCAAGCTTTTTTTTGTTAAAGCAGCACTGGGCTTTTGTTGTTGCTTGGCTACCCGATACAGTGTTTGAGCTGGCAAGGTAGCTAGCAACAATTAGCGATTATGCTAACATAAACTTTGTAGGCATTTCTATGCTAGTAAGAGAGTAGCTTGCTAGAAAGAGGGGGTAAAATACATTTAGAGTGTTTGTTTCATACAACAAGAGTGTATATTTATTTCAGAAACTGTAGTGGAAGACATCTTCATTTTCAACTGAAGTAGCCGCCATCTTGTAGTGAAATTTGTGTTTGTCCCGCCCCTCCTGTAACCTGATTGACTGGTGTAAAAGTGACATTGATGGACGCAGCTTTTATCAAAAGTTGAACCTTTTTCAACTCTGTCCAGCTCTGAAAAAGCCGGGTGTTCAGGAGCTTGACGCCCCCTAAAAAACTCAGCTCCAGGCTTTGGTTTTACAGCGCTGAAAAACCGAACTGTTCCATTGAGAAAAACAGCTGCTGCCGTTTAAAATTAAAGCTTGCTGTGGACACCCCTCACCCCTTAAATACAGTAGGCATATAGCCTAACGAATTTGGGAATAATATTTTGAGAAATCAACGCAAAGCTGTAAGAAGCAAGACTGATAATGAATCAAATGAGCACTACAGGTTTCAGTAACTTTTCATTCTGGCTACGAATGCAGCTTTAGGCAGACAGTGCCTTCTAAAAGTATTCAGACCCCTTAACTTTTTCCACATTTTGTTGTGTTATAGACTCAATTTAAAATGGATTTAATGAAAAGAATTTGCCATCAATCCACACACAATACCCCAGAATGACAAAGTGAAAACAGGTTTTTAGAAATTTCAGTAAATATTAAAATTGAAATACAGAAATACCTCATGTACATAAGTATTCAAACCCTTTGCTATGACAGTCACACTAAAAAAAATCAACAAATCACTCAATAAGTTGAATTGAGTCCTATCTGCAAGGATAATAATTCATGTAATTTTGGAATTAATATCTTTGTTTTTATAGGGTCTCTGATTTGCATAGGAATCAATTACACACATCCCTTTTTATTTTTTAATTACGCAGCGCACTGTATATTCTTAATGAGTAGTAATGATGTGTGAATCATAAACAACTTGATTCCTCTCCTTTCCAATCCTTGACTTTAGTGATACTCAGTCTGAACGGCCTATTCCCATTCACTCCAGTGGTGTGTGCAGAATGCTTAGAATTTTCTTGAGTGCTTTACAATGGAGAGAGCATTGATATGGTCATAAATTGGAATTTCAGGACAAGATTCACATGGCCAAAATAATAATTTGTCAATGTTCTTACTGCAGTACTTGTATGTCAATTTTATTGACATAGAATTTTAATGTCATCACATTTTGATGCATTACTAATTGTCATTTTGAAATGGCAATGCCTTGGTCTTAGTAGGGTATTTGAATGGCTGCACAGAGGAGATGCACCTCACTTTCCAAATGCTCAGGAGATGAGGCACTCAAACACAAGGGCCAAACATATTGGCCAAGTCGCTTGTTGCCTGAGCTGATGTCCACAAGGGGGTGATAGACTGCTTCCCTTTGTCCTCATATGCATGTAGCCAGATGTTGCAATTATCCAGGTTTCAGTTAGATAGATTTATTCATCTTTCAGTTGTTTTCTTCTGTTTGATGATGTACTCCTGGAAATGGCTTAATATGATTTTCACTTAGTTTTACTAATAGGGTCAAATCCATTAACAATACAACAATGATAACTTTATTTTAGAATCTTGTCTTACAGTAGGTGTAGCTACAGTGAAAAAAAGCCTGCTCCACCTGCCAGGACTTTTAGCACCTCTAGTTGTTCCCTATTTTGATCATGAATCCTTATCATGAAGTATGGCTGGTGTAAAACACACCTAGCTGTTTGATCATTCAACCTAGCTGTTTGATCATTTTCTTCTTCGTTTTTCAGAACATTTCAACCAGTAATGATGAATTATGTTCCCCCTTCAGATTGGATCCTTCCTTGCTTTTGGATGAGACTGTAATACAAATCTGAGCAACAGCTATATAATACCTCATGATATGCTTCAGTTAATTGACATGACATTTGTTTGAAATGTTTATTTTTAAAAACAAAGGGGTAAAATAGTTCAATCAGGGGAGTATTGAGGCAACACAGGACCCTTCTGATCTGGATTAAGTGTTCTGTAAAAGAAAGAAAAAAAAAAGAAGGAAAATTAGATTAGCTACTGTAGCTCATCTGAAATAAGACAGTTCTCTTCCTCCAATGACTCCTGATGAAACCTTCTCCTCTGCCAGATGGAGGTTCGGATGGTTACAGTGTCTCTTGCAGCCACTGCCCTGGGACTTTTGTTCCAAAGCAGTGCTGTTGAAAAGGTGTGTTTTTCTTGCGATCTGAAAACCTCCTGGCTTGTGTTTCAGGCAGAGACAATGAGGCATCCTGTTGATTTCTGCCACCTGGGACCTGGAGTAGGGCCTTCCTGTCTGAGAATGGCTACAAAAGACACAAAGGCGCTCAAAGCCAATTACGCACCTTCTTTCAGTACAAAATTCACACTGAGATGTGTTTCATCCTGGCTTCTTATCGTATAAATGTTTTTAACAATTAAAAACGGTTCCTCATCCTCAGTATGGATAGAATTGTTTTGCTGCAAGATTCACTGAATGTGATGAGAGAGGAGAAGCACAGAAATGGTATTTTTTACATTCCAAGATTCATAAACTTTATCCTGTGCATATGACCAATAAACTTTGACTAAACAAAGGTTTCCTCACAGTGCTGAGTCCATAGACTCTAACCTTTGTAAGAGCTGTGAAGCATCCTTCAGAATAAACCAATAACACATTGTCTTTGGTTGATTCACTCATGTTTAAATTATCTTATAAAAAACAGGGGCATTTCTAGGACTAGAGGACATTGGGGGCTTAGCCCAGGGGGGTTTAGGGGAGACTTTCTCACTCTCTTTCTCTCACAGACAGACAGACAGACAGACAGCCACCGAACAACTGACCGACCGACCGACAGACCACGACAATACTGCAAAGCACAAGTGATGCGCCGTTATTAAAACCTATATCAGATGTACAGACTGATTTTTTGGACCATCAAAAGTTTCGGGGCTGGACGAAAAACATCCAGGCCTAGTGATGCCACTGATCAACACATTGTTTGGAAACCACAAAGACAACAAGTGTACAGTAAACATGTTGTCCCCAAGACAACAATTCTGTATTGATATAAGACGCCTTTACTTAAATTTCATCAATAGGCTAAGCCAAAATGTTTGCACAGCCAATATTTCCATCAGTCTTGCTTCTTACAGCTTTGCATGGAATTCTGAAAATATTATTCGAAAATTCGTTAGATAAGACAAAAATATTTGCACAGGCAAATTATTTGGTTACAAATGCGACTGGTTATAAACCAATGTTACACAACTCCGGTTTCCACAGCGAGCTTTAATTTTATTTTTTATTTTTTATGTAAAAAATTTGTACATTTTATTTTTTCTCCTTGTTTTCCCATTGTTTTCAATGGAACAGTTTGCTTTTTCAGGACTGTAAAACCAAAGCGTGAAGCAGAGCTTTTTGTTTTGCGCTGAGCAGAGTTAAACAACAGTTAAAAAACAGCGCCCATCAATGTCACTTTTACACTAGCCGACCTATGAGGTTGATGGAGGGGCGAGATAAACATACTTTACACAACAAGATGGCGGCTACTTGTCTCTCCGATTTCATCGGTGTGGGACAATAATTGCAAAAAAATATGGCAAAAGGGTCTATAAGTGAGAACACTTTCGGGCACTCCCCAAACACTTTGATATTATATTATGGGTTAGGAGTGCCCCCTTCTGGTTCCACAGTAGAGGAACTGCTAGCCATTAATAAATAATGAACTCACTATTAAAAAATAATTATTCCTACAGAAACTTTATTAAATTCTTAGTAAACTATTAGTAACTATATTCAAAAGTATTTGCAAATGGTTCACAAATGATTTGTTAAACATTTTCTAACTGCTTATAAATCCTTTTTACAACATAAATAAATGTTCATGGATGTTTTGATAAACATTGTTTAATTAATGATTTTCTAATAAACATTTACAAATACAACTTATACAGTATGTTTACGCATGTGTTTCGTATGTGTTACAAATCGTTTATAAATGTATTCATTAATCATGTATTAATCATTTGTAGATTTGTTTTGCAGTACCCAATCTAAAGTAAACTGTTCAATGTTATAACCAATTAAAAGGTTTATAAGCCATTCAAGAAGGTTTATAAGCCATTTTAGCTAGCTACAGTCCTCACTCACAAATCACTCAGACTGAAGCTAGCTAGACTGTAGCTTAAGAATGAAATGATCGTTTCTCCAATGTGAAATGTACCTGAAATTGTTAAAAGAATGAAAATCTATTGTCATTTCCTCTGTGGTTTTGTGGGTTTATTAGGTAATTTGATTGCCTGTATGCTTTTTTAAAATATATTTTATTGAGATGATCAAAGCTAGCTACCAATTTGCACCAATGATCTAAAATGGCCTATAAACCTGTATAAAGGGTGAATAGTTGCAACTTTAGAGACTGCAAACTCTACAAATGATTAACAAATGATTGAGGAATGTATTTACACTTACACTTAGGAAAAGGTGTCAGTAATGACATCACAATTTATGTATCAAGGTCTACAAATGGCTTATAAACATTTGTAAATTGTTGCAATGTGTTTTGATTTAACATTTGTACATGTTTGTGAATAGTTACTAATAAATTATACTACAAATTACAAATAGATTAGGCATACCTACACAATAGTAAAATAGCCAGACAGGCCACAACCCATCAATTCTCTCATTACAACAATATTACCAAGCACATTGGTTGGTGGAGAGTGCTCCTATTCGGAAGAATGCAATTGTCCTGTATAGAATATCAATGTCAACAGGGAGGAAACCTGTAGACCTGGTTACTCTCTGAGGGACAGTGGGAATGATGCAAAGACTTTAGTATGTGTATGCATGCCAAGTGATGACATTTCACATAACAAAAAGCCTTTCATTCAGTCAAAGAAGGTAATTACTTGCTCCCTATTTCAAATACTAAAGAGAGATTTCTCTGAAGGCTACTAATCTAGATTGATTTCACCTCAGATAATGAATGTCCAGATCATATTTTGTTGAGAAGAGTGATCGGCAGTTTTATTATTGCTTTAAAGTCAGCTTTTGAAAAATGTTATATAATATTCATTTGCCATGCACATATCCATGTCAGTTCCGAAATAGAACCCATTACCCATATACTTGACCCACATACTTGTATAGCAGTGGCATGAATAAACAAGAACAACAAAGGGAAAACAACACAGTATTTATAATTTCACAACCTGGCCTAAGTGACCTACATGAGTAGAGACCTAAAGAATTCTTGACTTGTTTTTTCTCTTGTAGTTCCATCCCCCAGCACCAAGAGAATAACATAGTGCCCTCACAAACCATGATTTGATACACAAGTTGCAGATCCATAATACTCACAATACATTAATCAGAATGCATATAACTTATCTTTTAACAATGTTCATATGAAGATTCCACTAATTTGAGCAAATTTAAAGTAAAAAGTGTGAAAACCTGTTGCTAACTGAGTGTGGGGCACATGCAGTTCCACCTTGAGGATACATTTTGAATGACATGTTTATACTGTGACAAGTCAGGTGGTCAAGAAGGTCTCAGGTCCTTTACCCAGTTAGTGCTGTTCATAATAATCATTATCACAATGTTGCTGTAACAAACGCTTTGATTTTTTTTCATTTTTTTTTTTCAAGTGTCTTGATTTATTGTCAGGTAATGTCAGGTATCTGGGAAGCCTTCTGAGGAATCCTGGCATATCCATATGACAAAAAAACAATGTTCATGCTCACTGTTCTTTAAGGGCACCCCCAGGACTCATTGCACAACTTAAACACACACACACACACACACACACACACACACACACACACACACACACACACACACAAACACACACACACAATCTTATTGTTGTCCTGCACACACACAAACCTAGCCCTCAAGTATTTTCCAAGGCTGACCAGTGTTACAGCCTGACAATGTCAATATCTGGGTGTGTGAGGTGATGAAACCTCCAAAATGGTGTCTTTGATCCCCATTTTGGTCTTGTTACATAGCGTGTGATAATTTCCAACTGATAAGATCCACACGTAATCTCTTGGCATATAGACAGATGCAACTGTGAAAAATGAATAAATGATAGGTGCTGGAGAGTCTTAGTGATAGAGATGGCTATCTGGAGCACTGAATCACAGTACTATATGCCATGCTCAGGTTTTAACTAAAGGGAGCTCCCTTCCCCTGCACTCGGTTTTGGGGCATGACTGCTGGATGTGTGTGCCACCGTCTTTGCAACCTTCTACTGTTCTTGGCATGTTCTGTAGGAACACAACAGTGAAACATTGATAAAGGACCTCTTGGATATCATCAGATGACTTCATCAATCTTGATTTTTGCTGTCTTTAAGTGCCAATGATATGTTTTCAGCATGGCCATTTAGACAAACTAGTGAGACATTTTTTTTAACCAAAACCAAGAAACTATTGTCTAAGCAAGTCTTTGATGAGCTCATCAAAAAGAACAAAAATGATGGGCGTGAGCAGAAGGCATGGAAGACTGGACTCTATTTGTAAGGTAAGGGGAGCTACAGTAGCACTTACACACATCATATTGTCATGTTTTTTTTTTTTATCCTTCTCTCCCACATGGCTTCTCTACACACATACAAGTTAGATCTCTAGGTGGGCTATGAACCATTTGTCCACTGTGTCAATACTAAATTAAATTATGTCTGTTATGTTGGTTTTTATAGTGTTACACTATGAACCAAATGAATGTCATGGGATGACACACTTATAATGCTCTTAGGATGTGACAGAAAGCAAGGCACTCTAAAAGCATCATATGCAAGTATGCACACAGGCAGTCCTATGTGGTAGCATTGGTACAAACAATAGTGGAAATATCCTAAACATGTTCAAAAAAGGTGAGCCCGTAATGTTATAAGAAATTCAACAAGTTTTCCTTTTGTTTTCAACATTTGTCTTCTGCATCACCTACCATAAATTCAAAGTTTCAAAGCAAAAACTGAGGTTGCCTAAGACTTATGTCATATTCTATATCCACAGAAGATTTTCATATCAACGCTTTGTCTCTGTCTCATACTGTGTCTAGCCTATCACATATAGCATGGTCCATATGGACGACGGGATGCTAGGGGCTCTCTAAGCCACCGTTTGGCCGAAGCGCCCCTTTGCTCTGCTTGTGTAGGGGTCTGAGAGTAGGAATAAAGTTGAGAGATCAGGGGGGACAGGTGCTGGCTCGCGGCCCCAATAACCAAGGGAGGCCAGCAGAGATGTGCTGATGGAGGAGGCAGGACACAAAGCGTGAAAAGCAGCCAGACAATCCCAGACCAAGGGCCTGGTCCCTGCACTGGCTATGGAGAAAGAAGACCTCAGTCAGCGAGCCAGAGCTGCTCTTGAGGCCTGATGAAAGGATAATTCCCCCAGCACGGACCTCATGCGGCGTCAAACCGTTTGTGAGCGCTGACAGAGCCAGATCAGGCAGAAAGGATATGAGTGGGAATTTTCAAAACCTGCTCATGTTTCTGTGGCTGTGAAAAGGTTTGTATAACACATTCAAATTTGATGGACTTTCCCATGTTCTCCTGGACAGCCCTTTTTTGTTGTTGATGTGTTCAAATAATGAATCTCTTATGTGTCTGGTCCTTTTTTTCCCCCGGCCAAAGCCATGTTTCTAGTTGTTGTGTAGGGATGCTGTTCGGACCATTCCATCACATGCGGCAGTCACGAGCATATGGAGAACCGCTGACTCGCCGGCTTCCAGGGACCAGGGTGAGTAGCGTTAGCACTGGGCTCTTTTTACTTGAACGACCCTGGAGAATGCCTGCTGCTAGCCAGGGAAGCTAATCAGGCAACCAGGGCAGCACAGGGCAACCTGGACAACCCCTATCTCATAATGATAAGATATGTAGTTATCAGATAACAATCTGATAGAGGGCTTTTAGACAATGGGATTAACAAAGAGAAGAGATAACAATCGTTTTTTGAAATGGTAGTAATTATCAATAGAATATCTTAACATAATTTCAACACAGTTTAAGGCCAGGACATTGGGTTCTCCATGACCATGGATTCTAACATTTGGCAATTTAAACTAAGATTTAAAAGAAAACATTTTGAAATGAACTGATTTATTTTAACAAAGTTTACATTTGTACATTCAAAGTTATTTGTTAATTCTTCAATGAAGGTGAGTGCTCAGTGAAATGTCTGAATCAAAATAGTCTATTATGTCTAATTTACAGGCGACTAACCCTTACCCTGACTCTAGAGATACGAGTTCTCACAGAAAAAAAATGAAAATGTCATAGCATGATAAAGACTGTTTTACTCTTCTCTAGGTGCTGAAATGGAACAAATATGTTTGATCCTTTTGCTTTTAAGTAAGGCATTATCAGTTGGAGCACAGTTCAATGGATACAACTGTGATGCCAACTTCCACAGCCGCTTCCCTGGTGAGGAAATCATAGACAATATATTCACAAAACTCAATGTACAGTACCACCTGCTTGTTGAAATTAGACTATAGCCTATGCATGATAACTGTAATAGTAGTGTATGTTTCCTTTTCTCACAGCGGAGAGGGACATCAGTGTGTACTGTGGGGTGCAGACCATCACCCTCAAGATTAACTTTTGCCCAGTGCTGTTTTCCGGCTACACCGATACTGACCTGGCCCTCAACGGTCGCCATGGAGATGCCCACTGCCGGGGCTTCATCAACAACAACACCTTCCCGACCGTGGTCCTCTTCAGTATCAGCCTAGCCACTCTGGAGACGTGTGGCAATGCTCTAGTGGTAAGACGCCGTAATGCTAGAACTCACTTGTTTGAACCATGTATAATTAATTTAAAGTGCCTTCTACACAACTTGGTTAAACAGGGAAATCTTATTAAGACCTGAGTCTCTTTTACAGAAGAGCCCTGTTAGTTACCTAAAAGCCATACATATATCCAGAATGTATTTCACAAAGATGCTATAGTGCTTTCACAATACCTTACACACAAGTGGCACATACTTTAGACAATTGATATCTGTCACAATAACAACACCACAGATCACATTGTGACTGAGCCTGAAACCTCCTGAAAGCTCTTTAACCATAGTAACGTCTCTCACTATTAGGACTAAGATTAGATCTGTAAAGTCCATGTTTTGACAACCTGGATTCAGCTTCCGTGGGACAGAGGTTCAGTAATTGGTGTAGTGGTAGTGGGGAGAATAAAGACCAGCCGAGGTAATTGTTTGTTCCTGGAAAGAGTTGTTTAAAGCTGGAGAGACCAGATAGGATCCTTTGCTAAGTTGGCTTTCTTTCCCCGTTTCGCTGACTGACGAGTCGTACTGTTGGGTGGTTCTTAGGTGGCTGATGCCGTGATAAGGGGGGGATCGAGTTGGGGATTAGCAAGATGTGGGTGCATTAGCTCAATAGCATGGGTGATGTTATCGACATGGGCCGTCTCTGCTGATGGGACCTCAGCTATCATAATGGTGGGTATTGGGTGGGGATGGTATTCACCACTGGTTTGGTTTGCAGGTTTCCACAGCTCAGGGACCTAATGCTTATGGGAACCTGTCACTGGTGCAAATTGGGAACGTATCAGGGTACATTGATACGCCTGATCCCCCAACTATCATAAGCTACCTGCCGGGTCTGCTCTACAAATTCAGCTGCAGCTACCCTCTGGAGTACTTGGTAAACAACACACAACTGGCCTCGTAAGTGCTTCCAAAATGGCATTTCACACATTTCCATAATGACTGCTATCCATTCACATATGTCATGTTGTATATGTATATTTAGGACACTGAAAAAATACAATGTAGATTAAGCATATTGAGAGGGCATTGGGATCAAATTTATATTCTAAAAGAGAATTAAATTGACATATCAAGACATCATATCAATATCACTGACATATCAAGATAACTGAAACTAAACATGGAAAAACATTTTGTAAATGTATCTCATAATGTTGGGTATAAATCAGGCAATAAAATATGTTTAACATAACTGCCTAATTGCCTTGTTTATTCAAGGTCAGCTGCTGCAATATCAGTGAAAGACAGCAACGGTACTTTTGTGAGCACTTTGAGTCTACTGCTTTACAACGTAAGTTATTATAAAAGTCATAATTCAGCAGTCATTGCATTTACTCTTTGATGCACCCTTAGATAGTTAAAGCATTTGCATCTGTTACAGTGGAGAGAAAGTAGAACATGGTGGAAAGACCATTAGCAATAGACTTGTTCCCATACAGCTTTAAAAGTTTTAGGAAGCCTGATTATCGTATGGTTATGATTTAGTTCATATGGTTATGATGAGTTCTATATTAGCCAGTTGTGTACAGTATTGAGGAGTTTTCATGATATGGAACACATGATATGGAACACATGATATGGAACACAAGGCTGGAAATATGCCAGCTGGGGTGAATTACTGGGGTAGTATATATAGTTACAGGATATATTATATAGAAAAGAGAAGTGCATAAATTATTATTTACTTTATTTAGTAATGGAGCAGATTTTTGTCAATTTGAATTTAGTAAATGTTAATACTAGCTACTATGATATCACAGCGGATTATTTTTGTTTTGTTTGTAAAGGACTCGTCGTACGCTTGAATTTAGTAAATGTTAAAACTAGCTACTATGATATCACAGCTGATTCTTTTTGTTTTGTTTGTAAAGGACTCGTCGTACGCTCAGCAGCTGTCCATCCCCATGGCGGGGCTCACACTGAAGACACGTGTGTTTGCAGCGGTCAAAGCAACCAATCTGGATAGGAGGTAACCTATCAGCTAATAATTTAACAACTAGACAGTATGCAAGTCACATGACCTTTGCTGAGAGAACCAAGCTATCTGAAAGATCACTTACTGGTACACATACAGCGCCCTCCATAAGTATTGGAAAGAGGAAGCATTTTGTCTTCTTTTAGCTCTATACTCCAACAGTTTGCATTTGAAATTACTATAGAAATTATTATGGGGTCAAAGTAGAGATTATCAGCTTTAATGTGTTTAATGTGTCTCAGCTTTCAATGTTGGTTTTTTTCAGATTGGGTTCACCATTTAGAAAGTACAACATTTTTTAAACATACTCCCCCTATTTTAGGGCTCCAAGACGATTGGAAAAAATCATATAATGTCCAAATAAAGGACTCATATTTAGTATTTGGTCGACAATCCTTTGCATGCAATAACTGCCTGAAGTCTGCGACCCATTGACCCCACCACATTTGAGATAGAAGCATGAGTCTGAAGATTGACTTGGTCAAGAACTTTCCGCTTTTTGGCCCTGAAAAACTCTCTAGTCGCTATGGCAGTATGTTTGGGGTCATTGTCTTACTGTATGATGAAGCGGCATCCAATGAATTTGGAGGCATTTCCTTGTACTCGAGCAGACAAGATATTTCTGTACACTTCAGAATACATTCTGCTGCTGCTGTCAGCAGCAACATCATCAATTAAGACAAGTTAGCCAGTTCTTGTGGCAGCTATACATGCCCAAACCAAAGCACCCCTCCACATGGTGACGAGGTAGTATGCTGTACATCATGGGCAGATCCTTTTTAGATACTTTTTAGCAAACTGTAACCTGACCATTTTGAGGATAGCTAGTGGTTTGCACCTTGCAGTGAAGCCTCTGTAGTTCAGCTGGTGACATATTCTGCGAATGGTAGTCTTTGATACATTCACGCCTCCCTCCTGGAGAGTGTTCCTGATCTGTGGGACTGTTTGGGAGTTTTTCTTAGTTATGGTGAGCATTCTTCGGTAATCCACTGTAGAAGTCTTCCTTGGTCTACGAGCCCATTTGCAATTGCTGAGCTCACCAGTGCTATTTTTCTTTTTTAATTATGTTACACAATGTCGATTTTGTTAAGTCTAAGGTTTTGGCTATGTTTCTGATAGATATTTCAGCCTCATAATGGCTTCCTTGACTTTCATTGACGTCTCTTTGGTCCTCATATTGACAGACACCAAAATCGCAGACTATCGCAGGCAAAAGCAAAGCCTAGAATCACTACTAGACATTGACAGCTCGAATGCTGAGAATCTCTACTTTCACCTCATACTAATTGTTTGATTTCAAATCCAAACTGTTGGACTATAGAGCTAAAAGAAGACAAAATGTTTTCTTTTATGGAGGGCACTGTAATACATACTCACTAACAGAAGCTAAATGTGTCTATTTGAAACTCCCAAGAGTAGCCTAATGGAGACATGGAAAAATTATTGTAGTTGTATGTGTCCATGTACAAATTGTACGGCCTCTACAAACGCAATACAGAACAATTATAAAACGGTGAATCAATGCAGCGTTGATTGAAAATTCCATCTCAGTGCATCTACTATTTCTGCATTTACAAAAACAATATATATGAAGACACATAATACCACTACACAATATGAGTCAATCCCAGTGGCCAACATTTGGGCCTACAGTGGGTCAGATAGATTCTACATGTAACACAGATGTCACCTTTACTCAACTGAAAAAATGTCACATGATCATTTTTTGTTTTTTATCTGCTGTTGACCAATTAAACAGTTCACAGAGCATAGTGACTCTTGAAATAGAACAGAAATTAAAGAAAACACAAGATTAAGCTGTTAACTGTGTCACTTTCTATTTACCTGAGAAACGCCCTTCTGACTTACTATCCCTGTCGATGACACATGATAAGACAAGCACTATGGCTAAGAGAGCTAACATTTAGTGACTCAATGCTAGCTTTGTTGAACATTTTTTATTATTCTAATAACCCAAAACTATGACTTTCCTCCACAACTAAAATAGATGGAATGTTTTGATGGATTACTGTTACACCACAGCTTCTGGGAACCCAAATGATGAGCTGCGCTATGACCTTTTCTTTAGGTAATGCTGCATTTCTCTCTGAGACATTTCTTTGAGAATAGTACCTTAGTGTGTGTTGTTGAACCCCTATCTGACGATTCTCCCTTTTTTCTCAAAAAACAGTTGTGACAAAGACCCCCAGACAACCGTCTTCGAGAATGGGAAGAGTCAAATGGGCCGGTTTGCCTTTGAGGTGTTCCGCTTTGTCAAGCACAAGAACCAGAAAATGTCCACTGTTTTTCTTCATTGTGTGACCAAGCTGTGTCGAGCTGACGACTGCCCCATGCTTATGCCGGTGAGGTTCCCACAGACAATCAGAGGTGTCTTCTAGCAATGCTTATTAAAAAAGACAATTCAGCTAAGATTAGACAATATGCAACATGGTCCCCAAAAGTAACCAATTGGTAGTTTGAACTGAAAGGAACATGTATTGTACAGTATGTATCTCAACACATCAATGTTTCTTCTCCAAAGATCTGTGGCAGTAGAAAGAAGAGAGATGTCTCTGAGGGGACGGAATCAAACTCTGCGTCTGGAAACGCTGTCATCACTGCTGGGCCTATTATCACAAGGAGTGGTATGCTATATATGAACAATAACGTCTGATTAGACAACACAATATACATTTTTTAATTTAATAAAGCTACCTATTGTCTTAAAGGGACAATCTCAGATTCAAACAACAACAAAACCACATAGTTTTGAGCTGTATGCCTCAATGCATTGATGGACAAGATAAGCACCATCTAATTTCCTGGTTATATTTCGCTTGCTTGTGTTTTTCATTCATTTGAGATAGAAGCAAATAGCTGGACCCACACAACCGATGGTGCTGAACGTAGACTAATCTTGTCATTAGATCAATTTTGAGGTCCAAACTTTCATTTTGGAGTGAACACTCTGTTTAAAATGGCCTTGTTATGTTTTACAGATGAAACACCGACCAATAACTCACAACTAGGTAAGCTCTCATGTAGTTCCTTTTATCCTGTCCAAACTTGTCATGTACAGTCTCATGATCAGGTTTCTCATGTAAAAAGATGTACTCAGTAACATTTATTCTCATGGAAATGGGAGAATGGTAGCACAATAAATCCAACTAAATGTTAAGATGATAATGTTGTGATAACACTCAATACTGCAGAGACTGTAATGTACTGTACTAAGTATGGATAGGATACAAATTTGTCAAGGATTGCTTTGATTGATCGTTGTTGTTGTTGTTGTTGTTGATTTTAGCGCAGCTAAATAGCCCTGTGTTTCGGATGAACACCGTGACCAGTGCACTCATCTCAGGCATCATCATCCTGGGCGTCATGAGCCTCTGCTTCTTCATCTTCTCCCTCACCCTCCTCAAGGGCAAGAGGGTCCCACCGACTGCCCTGTCAGGGGCCCGTAACCCTGCTTTCAACTGACTCCAACCCAAGACCCTGCTTCCAAAATCATGCCTCCCCTTGCCATGTGGACTCCACATAGCAAGGGAGAGAAGGTGTCACATGCACAGGTGTATGTGTTCATTTAGAGTGAAGAGCCCCAATTGTTAATTTAGATGTATGTTAACCGTACTGTATAATTTTTGTTAGCATAATACTCTAGGCGGGCGGTATCTTGAGTATATGTATTTCTTTGTATATTGTGCTTATTTTGTGGTTTTGTTTATACCCAGTGACAGACCTGAATATTGTTCTCTGCAGGTATTTAATTTACGATGTGGACTTGACCCAAATAGCTGGGTCAGACTTAACTTTAATTCAATACCTCAGCTACATGGCTTCCTCTTGCAGGGTGTAGGATCAATTACAAGAAATACATATAGTGCTTAATAAACTGGTCTGTTTAGCGGTTACATTACAAGGCGACATGCAAGCAGTGTCCCTTAAACAAAACTATAACAAAGGAGCTCTTGAAAATAAGAGACATTTTATTTGCAATAATTGGATTAAAATAAAGCAACTCAAAGGACCCTGGGGTTGGATTTCATCCATTCCTTAGAAGACAGACTAGCATGCTTATGGATGGTAATGAGTGAAAAGCTAACTTAAAGTAATAAACTAATAGACTAGTGGAAATGCATGTATAATGTTATTAATGTTGCTGACATTTACTAGGGATAGTATAATGATTATGACAAATCAACAAATAGAAATTAACTTGTACTAGAAAAATATTGTATGTAAGCAATGTGGCAATATGCTTGTTAATCATATTTGTATATTTACCCCTCCTTGTCAAGGTATTATTTTACCAAAGTACTTCATGTTAAACAAAAATGTCAACTGGTTTAAGTGTACCTCCTTCACCTCATTTGAGAATGTGTGTCTTGTAATGTCAACCATTGCATTATTTGACATGATTCTGTATAAAAACGTGTGCATATTGCAAATATTGCACTTTCACTTGTGATTCAAATTTGTACAGTGCAGTATTTTAAAATAAACACCTTACCAATTTCAGTTATTTTAAATGTCTCTTTTAGGTCCTCGTTAGCTGGCTTTCCGCAGCGAGGCTTATGCCGTGCATGCCAGTGCATGTGAAGGCCAATTGCTTTACCACAGTCACTCCCAGGTTTCAACAGGGCTTATTCCAGGCCTATACGGTGCTTAGAACTCTGGCTTTTAGCCTCCTCTACCCCCCTGATCTGTATAAGGCCGAACAGGGCTAGGGGCGTGGTTTAGAGCGAGGGTGTGCTTCAGTTGGCTAGCGAATTTGGGTGGCAAGCATAATCCAAATTAGCTTGCTGTAACTACACAATTGAAATGGATTTGAATAGTGCTTTTTACAGAAAATGTGTTGTGTTGCTAGTGTCTCCATAGTTTGCCACAATTGCAGAATGTACACAAACTGGAGATCATATAGGGCGGGACTAGAAATCCCAACTGATTCAAACACGGTTGTTCACTAGACTTGAAGCACCAGGCTTTGAGCACTAGCTGGCCGCTAGTAAGCCTTGGCATGCACTGGCACCGCTGTCGAAGAGCGGCTATTAATTCATTTGCTCAGACTGGCAGCTGTCTAAAATGGCTTGTCGATGTGTGCACATGCCTACATAGGTACTATTTGGAAAGAGACTGCGCATAGGCCTAATACCAAGCAGTAAATAGCGTTTTCCACAGCTGCATTAGTTAAGGGTGTATACATGTTCAGAAAAGGATACACTGCACACTGCTCAGTAGGAGTCCAAAAAGGCTCTTTAAAATAATGCAGAGATTGCAAAAATGCAAGTGATTTAATTAATGTGCTCCAACAAAGCATAGTGATACAAGAAATAAATACCGACCAGTTTTGGTCATGCAACCATCATCAGTACAAGAGATACAATGGCACTATTAGCAGGTAGATATAGGAACATCACAGGTAGGCTATATTCAATCAGTCTATTACAATCAGGTGCATAAGGCGAACTAGTCCCGGAGACACTCGGTCACGGCTTTTCACTGTCCTGACGCCCCGCTGGTGGAATGAGCTTCCCACTACTATCAGGACTGCAGAATCACTACCGATCTTCCGCCGTAGATTGAAAACCCATCTCTTCAGGCTACATCTTAACAGTCCCTCCTAAAGACCTCTTCACCCCCACTACCCCCCCTGTACTAACCCTACCCTAGAGACCTCTTCACCCCCACTACCCCCCTGTACAAGTTCTCTCCTATATATAAATAAATAAATAAATAAATAAATAAATAAATAAATAAATAAATAAATAAATAAATAAATAAATAAATAAATAAATAAAGGCTTCTGGCATTACCACTGCCAATGGCCCCTGGTATGAGCATTGATTACTTTGTCTTATGATGTCTGTTGGATAGATGATTCACTTACATATTTATATATATATAACATGAGTTTCGAGGGCTAAAACATCTTTAACAGCTGAGGGCTGTTAAATATCAAGGCATTAAACCTTTCGCTTAAAACGTTATACAGAAATTATGCCCATTTTGAGTGGAGTCACACAGACTTCGCTACAATTCAAATTGCATCCTCCAGAAAAGACAGAACAAATATTACAGCAAATAATATGACTAAATTCCGATATACTGATAGAGAAAAGAATGGTGAATGTATAAGGGTATTTTTTTTATTAATGACATTGTGAACAAGGATGGTAAAATCAGGTCACACAAGCAACTAACAAAAGTGTATGGAGGTGTAAGGCAATGATGGGATATTGTAAGTGTCTATATGAGTGAGTGTATACAATGTATAAGTATTGGAAAGAGGAAGCATTTTGTCTTATTTTAGCTCAATACTCCAACAGTTTAGATTTGAAATTAAACATTTACTATGAGGTTAAATTAGAGATTTTTTAATTCAATGTTTTCTTTTTTTCCAGATTTGTTTCACCATTTCGAAATTGCAACCCTTTTTATACATAGTCCCCCTATTTCATGGCACCCAAAGTATTGGAAAATTGGCTTGACAGGTGTTTCTGGTTAGTCATGTGTGTTCTGTCCCATCATTTGTGCAGGCATAAGAGAGCTGGCAATGTCTAGTATTGATTCTAGGCTTTGCATTTGCCTTTGGAGTCTGCTACTGGTGTCTGTCAACATGACATCAATGAAAGTCAAGGAAGCCATTATGAGGCTGAAATAATATGCAAACCACTATTTATCCTAAAAAAGGATGGGCAGGTTACAGTTTACTAAAAAGTACCTAAAATGCCTGCAGAGGTTTGGAAAACGGTCTTGTGGGCAGATCAGACGAATATTATCATGTGCCAGAGTGATTGCAAGAGGAAAATTTGGAGAAAAAATAATCTGCCCAAGATTTACAGCATACCACCTCATCTGTGAAACATGATGGAGGGGTTACTATGGTTTGGGCATGTATAGCTGCCACAAGAACTGGCTAACTTGTCTTAATTGATGACAAATAACAGAATGTATTCTGAAGTGTACAGAAACATCTTGTCTGCTTAAGTGCCTCCAAATACATTGCATGGAGCTTCATCATACAGTAAGACAATGACCCCAAACATAGCATATGTTTAGCCATAGCAATTAGGCAGTTTTTCAGGGCCAAAAAGTGGAAAGTTCCTGACTGGCCAAGTAATCTTCAGATTTAAATCCAATTATGCATTTCATTTCCTGATGACAAACAACAACTGAAGATGGCTGAAGGACAGACCTGGCAGAGAATCACCAGAGAATATACCCAGCGTCTTGTGGGGTCAATGGGTCGTCAGGCAGTTATTGCATGCAAGGATTGTCGACCAAATACTAAACATGAGTACTTTATTTAGACATTATATGATTTTTCCCAATACTTTTGGAGCCCTGAAATAGGTGGAGTAAATAGGGGGAATAGAAAAAAAGCAAAACATTGAATTAAAGCTAAGTCTCTACTTTTACACTATAGTTACTGTTTGATTTCAAGTCCACTGCTGGAGTATAGAGCTAAAAGAAGACAGCATGCTTCCTCTTTCCAGTACTTATGGAGGGCACTGTATGTGTATGTGTGTATATTATCTGTATCTTGCCATGTGAATAGTAAGTAGAATTGCGGTTGTTATTTTCTTTTCCTCCAATTAGGGGAGGGTTGGGGCAGGGGGAAAAAAAAGAAAGGGACTACAATGATGCAAGTTATGCTATCTGATATCATTTCAATTATATTTACCAATTTTCAAAGCTGATCTACCCCTAAAAAAAAGTCTGTCCTTGTTCATACTCCTTTCAGGGTATGGGGAAGGAACCAATTGTGACGTTGTCTTTTAACTATCCCTTTAAGTTACAATGTAAAACATTTTTAAGAACAGATGTCCTATTATGTTGGAGGGTCGATGTCCTATTATGTTGGGAAACAAATATATGAATATAGTAATTGTAATAACACCATATATTTGTGTCCGTTTTGGTTTCCAAGGAGATACAGTATTTCTTTTGAATATCTGGAACAATTATGTCCACACCTTGGCCCCTGTCATGATTCGGTAGGAACAAAGCTTTATCTCTTGCCATTGGCAAGATCATTTTGCAATGCAACATTGCAGTATCATCATACCCTTTTCATGTCACCTCTGAATAAAAATCAACAACACTGGCTGACATAATTTGATCCTGTTCCATGAGGATACACCTTTTCAAAGTTAAAACAAATATGGCATCAATATTATTCCAAAAACAAGTGGGACAATAGTCTTAAGAAAAAAGCATTGTTCATTAATTTCATTGGAATGCAAAATATTACATATTAATAATAGTACATATTTTCGTACCTCACAACTTTCCTTTTCACAAAAGGCAGAGGTGATGGATTCTGGATTTTTTTAAGTGGTGGAGCTGCTTTCAAAGAAAGACAAGCTTGCAAATTATGGAGATAAACATTCAACCCATGACTTTGCTCTACTACTCTATAGAAGAGTCTTTCAGCCAGGAAACTTTCATAACAATGGGGCAATAAATATACTAGGCAATATCACTCTGAAATCTGATCCTCTTGCCCTAAGTGAAAGCAGATACTGTAAATCCTTGTGAAAGGAGTCTTGGGGTTTCAATTTACCCATGATAAACCCTTTCTGTTTTAAGGGAGAAAGTGAGAGGGAGCATCCAACTCAACACACGCATGACAAAGCACACAAATTTGGAGAAGCCAGAGGTCATTGGGCGACACCACCAGTCAGTCTGTGTCTCTGTTTCCCAAGTCTGGCACCACTTACTACACCGCAGGCTCTAAACTGTAAAAAGAACGAGAACAAACGACACAAGGTGATTAGTGTACAGATTACATTAAATCTCCATCATCATTGAATAATCTGGTGGCCTTTCCCCCCACTTATTTATTGTTGTTTCATTTTAATAGCACCCTTCTTAACATAGACAGATTGGTAAAGCAGATAAAAAAAAGTCAGTTCTCCCCATGTCCCACCTTAAGCAGAGGATGGGGATGCACATTAGAGGAAGCCAGGTTTCAGAACAATCTTTTCTGTCTGGTCCACCCTTGTGAGGGATATCCTATCTCCACCCTATGTGGTATGACGTTGGCCAATAAAAGTGACACTCTCAAGGTGTTTTTTTAATGGGTGTGGGGATTTTGTAATTAGCCTATTCACAGATCTCAGATTAATAAAATAATGCAGAAAGTGAAACATTGTTGTTCTTTTGGTCTGTTGGTTTGAAAGGTCCCAAATGTCAGGCTGTCCATCAGACAGTAACGCCCCACGATTATTTTCAGAGGAATTACCCAATGTGAGACCTCTCACGTGTTATGTCATTGTATGTCAAAAGATTAGATTTGATTATCACCTAAGAATCAGTTTATCCGTTGACTTTATTATCATTGTTAAGATTAGGCGATTCCAATGGGACATGCTGTACATATTTTGACTTACATCTGCAGGATGAAGGCCAAAGGGGCATTGTTGGGACTCAAACTCTCCTGAAAGAAAGTCATGAAAGTATTGTGTGCATTCCCCTGGGATTCAACACTCGCTTCATGAAGTCTCATTTTAGCATGTCAAGGGAACCCATATTTTAAACAGTCACAAAGGAACCAGGTCATTGTCTTTGACTCATCTCTGAAAACTCTCTGATGTGTTGGGTTTCATGAATCGCCCTAAGGGATGGTCCATGGCACCTCCAACACAATGGAATTGTTCGCATACAGTGAAGACGCCAAACTGCAATGACCTTGTTTCTGTCCAATCCCAAGTAGGAGCCCTGTCTATAAAAGCACCTCTATACATCCCCAAATAATCATAAGCAGGAGACAAGACAGCAAAGGAAAATCTTTGGGGCAGTCAAGGTGGATACCTGCCTGAAAACCGTTGCTCTTCGACTGCTACAAGAGGCTCCCAACTCATCTATGTGTTCATTTCAAGCTCCTCTTCTGGAACTTTTGTGTTGACTGACTTTTTCAAATGTATGTTTTTGCATCTGTAGATATGAGCATAGCAAGGAACACTGAAATGCATCTTCTCAGCGTTTTCCTTATGGCTGTTATGGTGGCCAAAAGCAGTCAATTAAGTGACTGTGAAACGACCTCCAGACGCCCAGGTATAAACATCTCTTTTGATTGTTGGTCTGCCTTAAAAAAAATACTATGATCTGTTTCTCAACAAATCAATTTCATTATGTGCACCTTATACAGTGGTTATGCAAAGGATGATATGAAAGTTCTCTGTTAAGATAACGACAGCGACTCCTTACTGTAGTAGAACATACAGACATCTTTTACACATATATTACACTACACACATTTCTCACACAGCTGGTTCTCAGACATGTCATTTGGCACTTTTATACACAAATATTTCCTGTGATATTTTAGAATGCATCTTTAACATAGATTGTACACTGTTGTTTCAGAATACACAGACATCTCAGTGGAATGTGGCACCAACTCTATCGGCCTGGCTATCCTTATCTGCCCCGTTATTTACACCGGCTACAATGAGTCCCTGCTTATTCTTAACCATATAATGGACGACCAATCCTGCAAGGGAACCTTGGATGAGAGCGTGATCCCACCTGTCCTGAGGTTTAACTTCCCCCTCAACATGACCAACTCTTGTGGCAGTAGATTTAGGGTAAGAGCTGGGCAGAATCTACAACTCTGGTGCTGGAGAGCTTGATCACTTGGTCAGTGATTGCATACAGTATGTTGTTGCTATAGGTACTTTGGTATATCTGAGCTACCATTGTGTGAAACAGGTCCCCCTCAGTTTCAACGGGCTTCTTTGTCAGAGGACATGTAGGGCCAGATCTCAGAATGCAAGTCTGTACCTGTTAATATGACGTTTTGCACATGTATGACCTTTGCATATGTGAGCACTGTTCAACAAGTTATATAGGTGCATATACAGTATATCAATGCACATTTTCAGGAAAATCTGTTGAAGACAGATTTGTGTTGATCATGTCCTTCCTTACACCCTCAGACAACCAGCTCTCCAGGCACAGGGATATATTCTGACTTCTCCAATATCCAGACAGTCAACGTCAGCGGTGTGGTCCAATCGCATGACACCACTATAGGGACGGTGACCTATAATGCAGAGCTGAAGTATTTCTACTCCTGCGCCTATCCTCTAGAGTACCTGATCAACAACACCCAGATTGATGTGTAAGCTCTTCCTACTATGGCATTTTGTCATGCAGCACTGCAATGGCAGCCGAATAACTGGCAAGGGATAATGAGTTTGTAAGGAGACATAGAATTGCATTATGTACAAATGTTGTTGTTGTCTATGAGCAACTAAGGAACTAAAATTAAGGCTTTTTTCAGTGCCAACTTTTAATATAAAGTGCAGTTACATTAAGTACAGCATACCTACATACACAAACAGCTCTTTTTGTCAACAGGCTTTGAGCTCCAGTACATTACCTAGCTAAATGTCTTTAAAGAGCGCTATGACTGGTCATATGGTGCCTGTGGGTCACCTCAGGTCTGCTGGGTGTCCTTTCTGACTTGAGTTACATTCAGTAGGGTGTAATGTTATAGAGTGTTCAGATGAAATGTATTCTGTAGAACAAACATGGCTTTCTATAGGTTGCTATCATTAAGTGTCACAACAGGCTGTATGAATGTTAAATTTGTCAGCTGGAGGGCAGGCTGCTAAATCAGCTGAGTAGTTGAGCATTATCAAACCACTTGACCAGCTAGCATGTTCCTTTCCATGTCATGTTGGTGGGTACGGTAGATACAGCTAGTTACAGTTACTGAGAAACTTACTTCATGTTTAATGCAAACCTTTACTGTTTGAAAAATAAACTTCAACTGTCAATAGACGATTTGTCAGTTATCACTGGCTGGTGCACATTTATGTCATATCACCTAAATATCAAATCATGTCGCTAATTATAATGGAAAGCAGTTTGATCAAGCAGGGTTTTTCATTAGTGTGGACGAGAGACGGTTGTCCTTGCCCTCCAACTGAAAATATGAATTTGATTATGACCTTTTTAATTATAACAACCTATAGATTAGGGACTCATGTCAGCTCCATTCAATATATTTCTATCTGTTGTGTTCAGAGCACTGTGCACCCATGAGTGTGACCCTGTTCTCCCATGAGTTTTTACCTGGACACACCCCGGGGACTATGTCTGATACCTAAGTGCATCTCTGGCTGTTGGAGCCTCTGCTTTCTCTCACTCAACTAACTCCCTCCCTCCTCCCCCCACCCCCAACTTTTCCCTCAGGTCTGCATCCTCCATTGCAGTGAATGACAAAAACGGAAGCTTCATCAGCACTTTGAGCATGAAGCTTTTCAGCGTAAGTCAGTGGCCAGCAGCCATGGAGCAGCCAATCTGAATTCACACACATGCAAAGTAATCACTAGGACCAGACTACAGACAAAAGACAGAAGACAGAGACAAACATACAGAGTGGCTAAACTATTTGCACCTTTTCATGCTCTACAGTAGTCACCATGGTCTCTAGGCTAACTCTTCAGGTTGTTACCAGTAGGTCTGTGATTTATTGTGAAATATAACTAAGCAAATTACTGTGATTTTTCACTGATTGATGTAGGCAACCTGTCTTCTGTTCTTCATACATCTCCATACTCCCCTTAGGATGACAAATACACTACGCCCATGGTCATTCCTCCACTGGGCATTGAGCTTAGGACTGACGTCTATGTGCAAGTCCAAGCCACCAACCTGACTGCCCAGTAAGACTACTAGCTATGCTAGACTTTCTTTGTAAAATTTCTAAAATTAGGAATTGTTCATGAGAGTTTATCTAGCTAACTTGTTGACTCTGTCTCGTGAAATACCACTTTGATGGTAATGATGCTATTCTACCTCAATAGGTACTTTGTGCTTCTGGACAGATGCTACGCCTCCACATCTCCTCATCCTACAAACTCTACTTTCTTCAACCTGTTTGTCGCGTAAGTCCTGTCCCCTCATCAAAGTCTCACTGGAGAAACATAGAGTAAGAGCAAATATTCTAGTGTGTATTCTTGGGATATTCTAGGTATCCAAATCCATTGTTCAAGTAGGCCCACTCTTAGGGATGTTCCATTTTTTTAAAATATTTTTTCAGAGGGGGATTCTGTCATAATCAGAGGTAGATTGGATGGTCTGCACAGCCTAATCTCAATAATCATTCATATGATATCGTACCTAAAGTAATGTACCTAGAAAACATAAAGATTTTAATGTGTGGGCAGCCAACCCCAATCTACCACCTACCAAAGCGTTCTTCCTTTTGTATCTACCTGCCAGTTGAAGTTGCCTGATTTGTGAAATCGTTATGTTTTCTGACTGCCCACACGTAAACATCTTTAGGTCTCTCTGACAGTACTTTACATATGATATAGTATGAAATGATTGACGAGATTCTGTTGGTCTGCAAGGTGTTTTAGACATATTTCCAGAATTAATGGGGCCCAAAATATGACAACTCAGTATCTAAAAAAGGCTGTTGGCTAATCAACAACAGCCAAGGTCAGGTCAAAACCAGAATTCTTTAAAGAATTTAAAGAACATCCCATTAAGAGATTTAAAGTCAACTTTAATCAAACTTGCCTAATAAAATGTAAAACTATCTACTGTAACTAACGGGTGTTGTTTTCAACAGCTGCTCCAGGGACCAGTTGACCACCATGTATGAGAATGGAGAGAGTCAACATGCCCGCTTCTCCTTCCCAGCCTTCCGCTTCATCGAGCAGCAGAATGAGGCCTTGTCCACCTACTACCTGCACTGCATCACCCGTCTCTGTGAGAAGAGCACCTGCAGTAACTTTAATGTAGGTTCACTCTGGTAACTCTGATTGTATTCCCCCTATGCAATATATTCAGCCAAGGATGAAAACAAACTGTGAAAAGTGATCACTTATGTATCACTTTTGAGCTCTTCATGCCAATTTCCAGATTCTGGAATAATCCCCTTTCTCTCTCTCTTCAACCACAGCAATGTAAGATATATCCAGCAACTGTAGATAAATAGTAGATATACATATAAATTACAAAAAACTACATTTGAAGTTAGATACTTAGAGTTGTCAAAAGCTGAAAAAGACGATTGAGCACTGTATCTCTAAATCTGACCTATGCTCTGACAGGGTTTTCCAGCACACTCAGTTTTGACTCCTGCTACAATAGCTTTGTTGGGCTACTGTACTTGAAACAACATAGGCTACAACACTTACTCTTCAGAGAGGTTTCAGAATGTTTTCAGAAGAATAGCCTATCTAGGTTTGCATTTGGTTGAAATAGGTTATGCACTCTAATGATAACATTACCATTTGTATTGCAAAGTAAAGATGTTCATGTGTAGGTTTAGGTTTAGCAGGAGTCTTTCTGGAAAACACTGTCAGTGCATAGGTCAGATTTAGAGCTCAATCAAATTTCCTGTATTTTTCTAACTTAAAACATTGTTTTTGGTATTTAATTTCCATATTTTTATGGTTCCATGGAAGGTCTGGTATTTGACACCAACAACAACTGCAGCTCTAAAGACTAACAATCCCAATTCCGCTCTTCTAACATAAATAGGGCCTATCTTTTATATCATAATATAAATTAACCATGATAAAATGTTAGTCATTTTCTTAAGCAGGATGCTATAGGCCAGAAATTATATCAGAACACACACACACACACACACACACACACACACACACACACACACACACACACACACACACACACACACACACACACACACACACACACACACACACACACACACACACACACACACACACCCATTAGCCTTCTTGATTAGCCCTCTTGATTGTGACCAGAAATAAAATCTCAAAAGGGAAAAGGATGCGAAGAGACATGTATTGATTGATCTATTTCCCAACCTAGTATGCTAATCCTATGAATTGGTACCAGGAGTTTAAATCTTGATCTTTTGAAATATTTCAAAAATGATTTCACATGTTTTCATAAACTAGGTTTATCGCAGGCCATTTTTTATTCAAAGGTTGCATTTATCCCGCAGCGGGATAGTTTGATTAAACACCCCGATATAGGCCTAAAGTGAGGAGTCATCTGTACTTACAAACTAGCGAACTACCAAGAAAAACAGCCCCATGGCCGCATGCTATAACCGGCTTCAAAATCTCTCTGCAGGATTGCCTCCCTGGTAACAACAGAAGGAGAAGGAGTGTAGAGGCCGGTCCACTCACCCAAGATGGAGTGACAGAGTCCACCACCCTCTCCACTTCCCTTCCTATTATCACCAAGGCTGAGAGTGGTAAGTGCTTCTTCTCTTGACCTCTCTCCATCTGCTCGAACCAGTGCTCTCCACCCCTGATCTTGGAGGGCCGCAATGTGCTGGCTTTTGTCCCAGCTCAGCACTACCACATCTGATTTAGCTTATCAATGTTGTTATAATTAGTTGAACCAGTGGTTTATTCATGGACTTATTCATATTCATAGCTTATTCATAAGCCACTTTTTCTTCTAAATAATATTAGCTTGCTTTCCACAGTGGGGCTTACGCCTTGCGTGCAAAGGCCAATTGCTTTACCACAGTCACTTCGGGACATCAACAGGACTTACACTGGGCCTATTCCGTGCTTTAAACTCGGGCTTTTATCCTCCTCTACCCCCTGGTCCTTATGAGGCCAAATGGGGTTAGGGGCGTGGTTAAGAGCGAGGGCGGAATATTCTTATCAACCAAGTTCTTTAGTTGGCGAGCGGACTTGGTGGGTGCAAACATAATCCAAGCTAGCTCGCTGTAACTCCACAAAGGTATTGATTTGAATAGCGGTTTTTACAAAGAAAATTGCCAAAACTGCTTAAGTTGCCAGAAACATTACATGATTTGTAATGTTTTGCTAGTGTCTCTGAGTTCGCCACCTCACGAAATGCAGAATGTAAACAAAATATACTACGGGGCAGGACTGGAAAGCCCAGCTGTGGAAATTCAAACAGGCTTGTTCACTTGGCTCGCAGCACCAGGCTTTGAGCACTAGCTGGCGGCTAGTAAACCTTGGCACGCACTGGCACTACTGTGAAGCAACTATTGTGTATTACGCTACATGCCATCCACTCTCTTATCTTCTCTCTAAGGAAATGAGTGTTTAGAAACCTATATGGTCTGTTATCACTCATGTTTTGAGCAGTCTCAGGTAGCATACTCATATAAGCGGTTGCGCAATAAGATAAGCCTACAATGTGTAAGTCATCATCATCATAGTGAAGTGGTGAAAACGGTTGAATGATTTTGTGACTTTTTTTTGTTGTTGCTAGCATTGTGACTGCCAACGGCCCCTGGTCCTAGCATAGATTTATTTTTCTTATGATGACTGATGGATAGATGATTCACTTCGACAAATGTATTTGACAAATGTTCCCCTGCATTTATGTCTTTCAGTTCTGACATCAAAAGAAGAAGGTGAGCTTCTATATCTTAGCTAAATGATAGTGTTCCGATCTTGTACGATTCTAAAAGACTAACAACATTGAGACATTGTCATGTTATTTCAATCTTCTCTCGGTTTTTGATTAAGGGATACACTTATCATTGGTTCCAATACTTTGGAATCTGTCTGTCTGTCTCTCTCTCTCTCTCTCTCTCTCTCTCTCACCCTCCCGTTACTGATCTGATATCAGTAGGGTCGCTTCATTGCTTTCACTGATCACTTACAGATCAGTTACTATCTCAAGGTAACTACTTACTTTTAAGAGTGTTTGGACAGTGCCATAGACCTCTTTTATTATGTCCTCTTCAGAGTAGCTCCAACACTTTGTGTCTCCTCTGGCCTGTTTACAGTACTGTCCAGCAGCGAAGGTGAATCTTCAGTGGGACTTGGAGTGGCTGTAGGCATCCTGACCCTGGCTGTCATCATCATGGTGGGCATGGCAGCTGTCTTCTACAGGCGACTCAAGCACAATTAAAAGGGGGCTGGCTAGGAAACTGCTTTGCTCGCACAAGCTTAAATCTGGGATTACTGGGCCCGGACGACACTGTCCCTTTAAAAGGTGTGTCTGCCTGGATGTCTTACAACTACTGGTGGAGGACTGAGCTCAGCTCAGCATTGCTGTCTTTTTCAGATTTGTCTAACTTTGGCAAGAATGAGATCTTTGTTTCATAGTTGTTCTTCAGAAATATCTGTCAGTCTGTCATAGCCATAATTGTCTTTACGTACTAAAAAGCCATATAGATGGGAACAGTGCATCCTTAGAACGTTTACATGAGGAGAGAATCACAGGCCTAGTTTTTTTTGTTGTTGTTCTTAATGCTAATGATAAACAAAAGCTGAAATGTTAATGCATATATGCACTTCAACCCCTCGATGAGACCGTGACAATGTAAGACAAATTCTAATGCAAAAAGTGTTTTACTGATTTAAAACAAAACCATCAAACTAAAGTGTTCATTCTGAAATCAATTGTGTCTATGTTTGTCATGAAAAAACAAAAGTTTCAGAATGCACACGTTATATGTGAAAGTATGTGGAGTGTTTTGTAAGTGTCAGTCACTTTCCACTTCAAAGTATTATTTTGTGTTATTTATGATATTTGTCTTATTTCTTTACGCTAATAAAATATTGGCACCTGCAGATCAGTATCAAGATGAGGGATCCCAGAATTTCTATTCATGGTACATTCCTATGAACCTGAAATTGAACCTTCACCTTTTAAATCAATCCACAGTATGTCCACACTCACGGCATAATGAAGATCATCTTTGGTGTTTTTTTTAACATATTCATTTACAGTTAATACATAAATGGCCAGGAAAAACGAAGCTATTCAGGTGGGGATGTAAAAAGTAAGGATAGCAATAAGCTGGTTATTGTTTTCTCAGTTATTTTCTCAAGTCTCAGTTGTATATATTCAAATGCATGCCTCTTTGCCATTAAAGCTTGCAGGAACAAGAACCAAATCCATTGTCTTCATGAGTGGCTTCCTTATTTCTTTTCTCCCTTCAGAGTGATGATTTGAGGAGTGGCTATAGAGGACCATGTGACCTCACCTGACCAGGACAAACTGGAGAAAAGGTGTTCAGGAGGGTGCCACGTTCTAAACACTGAACCAGATACTACCTGTATACTCACTAGCTAACATCCTGCTCTGCTCTCCCATCCCTCTATGGCCCCATTAGAGAACTGTTTGTTTATGTTTCATTGAAAGTGACAATTGGCTCTGGTTTCACTGACATGTGAACCCTCATTATGTCCAAAGACCCGCTGAAAACCTGATCTTTACTCCACAAAAATGTACACTAAACAGTTGACATTTAACCTGATCGTTGAAAGGACACACAGATGAATACCAAAAAAGAAAGGTTGGACAGCTATAGACTAAGAAGAAGCACTCATTCTATACAACATTGAACATGTGGTCCAACTCATATAAACTGAAGTTGTGCACACTGAATCTGGGTAATGTAGCCGTGAATTAGGCTTCAGTGATGCATTAGTCTTCCTCTGGTCTACCTCCAAGACACTCAGGTCCACTCAAGTCCAAAACCAGGTCATAAGATGGCTTCCACCCAGAACTCAAACTAGGCGATCATTATGAGGCACAGCTGACTGTTCAGTCAGACTTACATTACCAACCAATGTAAGGGAGATCCACTGACTCAACTCATGTTGGGACACACCCTTTTGAATAAGATAGTTTACAGAGGAAAAAGCACACATTCAACACAAATACAAGTTATTTAAACAAATTGTATTTCATTGATTTCAGGTGAAGTTTAATATAGTATTTATAATAGATATTATTCTATGTCATGGAATAAAGGCAATCGTGTCAACTCTATACATGACATTTCAGACATTTTGGATGTTTGACCCCTCAAAGTCCCTTCCAAGGTCCATTTCCCAGAGTCCAATTATCCTCAGAAAGCTCCTATAAAAATCATCATCTGTAACCTTACCCAGGTAGGTGTTCAGATTTTCACTGTTAAAAAAGGCCATTCACTTTCATCTGGCTGACAAGCTTTGTTTCAGGAGGACTCAAAACAATAGGATGGAATTTCTTTTTCAATTCTGCTGAAAAGCTCACTCATAATTCAAAGGGTGGCTCTGTTGATGAACTGCTCAGTTCTTCCTACTGGGCAGAGTGGTTGGGTGGGTGGGTGGCTGTTGAAGGAGGGATGAGGAGAGCAGGTGAGAGGCTTTGAACCTGCCAGCAGGATGTGCCACTGCACAGCTTCAAAGCAGAGCTGCCTTTACACCAAACATACACACAAGGACTGAGAACTCCAGGAAACGAGTCCTCCAGACCTCCTGCTAAGCTAGTCACACTCTATTTCAAACATGTATCAGGGATTTTCTGATGATTATGTAACCATAGCCTTTACTATAGCTCTGACTCCAGCTTATTAGACTTACCTTAATAAACTTACTTATATTCATTTAATACATTAGGTTGGGCCATTCTAAAAACAGTGCCCATATTTCAAGATTTTCATTGCTTTACCACAAGTAAAATCTATCTAAAACACAATTTGACTATGACTGTGATAAAACAATAAATGTTTAGGCAGACTAATAAACAGAATGAAGAACATGTAGACTGCTCAAAGGTGAAACAAAAAAGCACACAAAAAAAACAATACTCCCACTGCATGTGCAAGCAGGGCTGACTTCTCATGCACATGTGATTCAGACAAACCACCAGTAGAGGGCAGTCCAGTAATTCTACAGTTACTCAAAGCAATCCAGATTTTGCTGTATGAGTGAGGGTCCAACTGATTCATGTACAAAACAGGAACAACCTCCCTAATCATGCCCTTTGGGTACGTTTCCAAGAGAAAATATCTGGAAAGGAGATCCATAAAACCCGGATTTAATAGTTATGCATGTGCAATAAATAGCCAAATAACCATCTAATTGGGTTCAGTTGCTTTGACATTATTTTTCTTAGTACTGTATGACTTTCTTCAATGATTCGAGAAAAACATTTCAGCAACCTTCGAATTCTGATTGATGTGGTAATGGGTGAATACTTTGGGGTGTATTTGGAGGTTGAAAGAATTTTGAACCCTACATTCATTACCCATTGATGCTTTGCCACCAGTGCATCCCAGTGAATGGCACTCTATCTTCAGTCTAGGCAGGGGGCAGCCTGTGTGTATGATCTTAAGTACTCTGGATAGGGAGTCATGAGTGGAACAAAAGGCTTTCACTAAAATGACAACCACCCACTTCCCCAGCCAACACTTCTTACCCACTTAGACTCTCCAGAGTGCAGTGACTAGTGAGGAACAATATAAGGGCTTACACAAACCTCAATGAATCACAATGTATAACCCTCCAACATGAGCAAAATGTATACTCTTCTTATTTGATACTGAATGATACAGAGCCCATTATTGTGCTGAAATGTGATCTTTAACTCCTTCAGTGCCGAGGGTGACTTTATTCATCAAAAATGCATAAATAATAATGCTTCATTTTATAACCAATCAAAGTATTGTTGCTAGGTAAATACCACATAAAACACTTGGCAGTCTAAGTGATGAGTGTTCCGGAATTCTTTGGCAGTTAATGGTTTAATGAGACTGTGCTGATGTAACTAAATCATATGCTATGTTTAGAGCATAATATCAACATGCAATGTCACAATTGTCATTAGTTGTATTACATGTAGCTTTATGTACAGTATAATGGAAATGACTGAAAGAGCATCAGAACAACATTAACATAGCAACATCAACAACATCAAAAGGATGATGGAAGTCAGGTGAGGGTCTTCTTGTTTTAAAACACAATTTTAAAAAGAGAAAAACAGATATCAACCATTTGCTCTGAACATCTTTGAAAATATATCATATAGTGTTTCATCAAACTTACTTAAGACCATTTGCTGAGGTAGCAATTTCCCAAACCCTCGCATCCATTTTAGGTCCCATTTTGTAAATTGAGCGAAAGGTGAATAACTTGGGTTTCATAAACACAGGGTCGCTTGTTACCTGAGCAGCTTGAGTCAGTTACCATCTTATAGCTCAATCCTTTATTTAAGACCCACTGTATCCATGCAAGGTGCCTCTGGTCCTTTTCACACTCCATTGATCAATGCCAATGCAGGACAGAAAATAATTAGCCTATGACAACCCGCTATGTTTATTAGTTGCTATGTAATAGCCAGCCTGGGATAACATTATTAATTGTCAATTTACCAAAGTAACCAGGCGTGGCAAGCTGGGCTAGCCTCTTTAGGAGGGCAGGGCAAAACGGCAGATTTACTACACTGCCACACAATGGTGTGTTTCTAATCTCAGTACCTTGGTTTTTGGTTGAGTTTTAAACAACACTGATAACTTGAACAAGAACTGAAGTAAAAATTGGGTTTTTATTTTAGGAACAAATCTTGTTTTTAATGTCAGTAAGAAATTATCTTGTTCAAGGCACTTTTTTTTTTTTTTATCTGTGTTGGATTACGGTTTATATATTGTTTATGTGCAGGCTTAAGTCAGTATCTTAAAGGAGCTTGGAAAAAAAAGCTTTGTGAGAGTGTTTAAAAGTAATCTCCTCAAACGTTTCGATTGGCTATGGTATTAGTGTATTGATTTCTCCTGGTTGGTACGGCCACTTGTTACAGAAGGCAAATCAAGACTATCTGTAAAAATATTTATTATTACCTATGACATGTCAGGATCTTATCTCAAGGGTCTGGATAGCTGATTTTGTGATCGAAGCTAGCGCCAATGGCTAGTGTAAACAAAGCTCATTTTAATTGCACATTTCACTTGTGACCACACAGTGTATCATGAAGTTTTAAGATGTATCATCAATGTTAGATCAATTACCCATCACTGTGATTTGTATGACATGAAGAAGAAAAAAAAAAAGTTAAAAAAGCAAGTGCACAAGCAGATGTTGCATTAACAGAGATAACAGACACATTTGATTGAAAATGCTGGTCACTGGGGTTAGCGTGAAGAGGGCATCACAAATGCTTGTTTGCCTGGGCTCAAGCAGAGACAGGCATATCTGGAGGCACACACGCACCTGGCATTCAAATCCACAGCACTGGCACACAAGGTTGCATGCCCTTAGGACACATAAACAGCCGGTGCACGGAGATGCTGGTACAGACATCTAAACCTGGCATTGAGACTGGCATCCAAGGAGGAAATCCAACAACCACACCTGTTCAAGAGAGAAGCACAGAGACAATGAAGGAAGGAAACTATAAAAAAAGAAAAAACCCAGAAAGAATGTCTTGACTGTGTTTCATTGTGTAATGGACAATGATATTGTGTGGCGTGTTGTAGGAGACCAAATAGATTAAAAACTGTTTATTATCTGCGCAAGCGGACATGGATCAGTACAGCTTCAGACACCTTGTGCCAGGGTTAGAACACAGTCAGAGATATCAAACAAACAAAACCTAACATACAATATAAAACTAATACACTATATAACCAAATTGAAGTAGAAACCAAACAAAAGCTACAACATTGAACAATCTTAAAAGTGACCAACAGTTAAATAACTTGCAATGAATGTGAGCCATATGTAACTATACAGAGAGAATAACTTAACGTGTCAATGTGATACAAACAAAAGTGTAATCTGAACTAACACTGTCAACCAGGCCCTATTAGGGTGGAACTAACCTTAGCCCCCAGTCTTTCTTCTTATCTTGTTTGGAAAGCCAGGGCAAGATGAGGCAGAAAGTGTGTTAAAGAGGGGTGGAAACCTGTAACGGATTGTCACACTCCCAACCAGTCAGGCAGCTCAAAACAGAACAGCAAATCATTGTCACTGGTCCCCATGTGGGTAGTGTTCCAACAACTGAATTATAATTCCAAGAAAAATAAAACCACTTCAGCAATGTCCATTTTCAAAAATATAGCTTGCTAGCAATGTTAGCTAAGTTAATTGTCTAAGGCTGACTAATTTGCTCTTCTCAAGAGTAATGGAAAAGGGGAGGGGGTTGTTGTTCTCGAAACATCACCTCTGCACAGAGCGAATCAAAATGTGACCGCTTGCAGCTTGTACTCCATTTAAACACACTTCCCAGTGATGAATTCTGTAGACTTCCCAAAGACGAGTGCTAACCAGACTAGGTTGGAACACACCTCTCAAAGCTGCCATCTCGAACATGTTCATGAGACGCTGACTGACAGTTTAGAACAGCTTGTATTGCTACACAGAGGCATCCATGTCTGCTAATTTCACTGTGTCCATGTGCAGGCCTAATGACATAGTTGGGTGGGTGGTCTGTCACAGCTTCTTTGAAGGTCAAAATAAGCAAATTAGCATTAAGGCGGCTGCGTGTACACTCATCGTTAGGCAGACAAAATAAAAAGTCTGTGGACCTCACCCCCTAAACACAGCGAGAGAGAGAGAAAGGACCTTGGAATAAATTACGGGCACGGGACACTCCAAATTCAGTCCCACTCGTAAGTGAATTGCATACAATAAATCAGCTCTTTTATGTGGCCTTAAAATTGTAATTAGATTAAAAACTAAACTAAAACATGCATACACTATATTTACCGACCATAAAAAATATCTCCATGGCAGGCAGATCTATTGTACCTTAACGATTTGTCTTCCCCGGATCAAGACACCGCTTGGTAGGCCAAGACGACGCGCATAACAACAAACAACGATTCTACGGGCATGTGTGAAGGGAGGGTTCTTGGAATTAAACATCCAATGAAATTGCAAGCACATTCTCTCGTCCAATTAAACTGGCTAATTTAAAATTCTCCAAACCTCCAAAAGAGGCGTGAGAACAACGTGATTTGGTGGTATGGCGATGCAAGACTAGTCTCTGGCCAGCTGCTGCCTCAATAAAAAAAAGAAAGATGTGTATGACATCGCGCTAGCAACTTACTTCAAGGTGATGCTATTAACTAGCTAGACTAGCTAACTCGTTATATGCCCGTTTTTATTCTTTTGTCATGACTGGCTAACTTAGAGATATCTAGCTAGCCCCATTTCACAGCTGTCCAGTATCCTTGCTGCAGTTTGTTATTGGGTTATGTTTTGTTAAAAGGGAATGCCATCTGTCATGACTATAGTATAGACAAACATGAATAAACAGTTCATGTGATTTTCTTTTTAAACTACTTTTTATGAATGATGTTGGCTCACTTTACTTGATGTTGTGATGCAATTTACACTACACAAATATAAATACTGTATGTGGTTATGCCACATAGTGCCCTTCCCCAGCTTTAAGTCCTTAAACACTGTAATAGGGCTTTACATTTGCAATATTGATATTAACCATGCCTGACTTTTGCACTTTGCCCATAGGCCCATTTTCTGGAGGATTTTGGCCAGTGCTAGTTTTGAGGAGAATTTACATGTGGCATCAGATTGGGGGTGAGGCCTGACCCACGCTGCTTCTCCTGTCTTCATCTGAACATCACAATGGCGAACATTGTAATGCTTTGCTTGTTTTGCTTGACCTTTCTCAACATTCAGTCTCACCGCTTGGGCTAGCCTTTGGTGGCCGGCTATAGTGAAAGAGAAGGAACAGACTGTTTTCTCCGCAGTCTCTCGCTGCAGCATGCACAATGTCAAGCTGAGAAGTCCAGGCAGGCGTCCAAGAAAAAGTGAGAAACATTGAACTCAGGGCCGTGTGTGTCAGGGAACTCCAGCTTAGAGGGACACCACTGCACTGTTGAAAACATGGAGGGATTGCACACATATATGCAGCAGCATTTACATTACAGTCACAAAATCACACAAACCTCAAACATTGCACAGTTACATGAGTTATGACACCAGCAATGAAAGTCATTTTATGTTCTCCAAATACTAACTTGGGGATCACACTCAATACTCAAATAATATGTTTCTCAAATTTCTATGATTCAATTGCATAATCAGATTAAGAGCATGCCTACGTCTGTATGAGTGCATTCCTTCCCATTTGTTAATGCAGTAAATTCACTCACCCAGTGAATCTTCCTCCTATGTATGCTGGGCGCACTGTACCATATTTCTCAGGAAATGATCATCCCCTGCACAACTTAGCCTACTAACACACAGGCTCCCTAAATCTTCAACTAAACACCTTGTTTTCTCTGGCGAATGCAGTACAGATAAATGGTTGTCTTTCCTGGCCGTTTCAGTCAGTGATTTATATTTTAGGGGGCACATCCTCCTTTATAGAGCATCATGCCCTTTTCCCCTGCTGGGCGCTGGGTGGTCTCTAAGCCTGGTGAGGATAGTGGATGGGCCCAGCGGAGCGAGTCCCTTCCTCAATTGAAAAGTCAGCGGAGCACAACTTGGGAGAAGCAAACAGGGGAATCCTCAGGACCAAGAGCTCTTCGTGTTCCAATCCACCCCACCCCCACCTCCCGCCCTCCAAGTCCGAGGGACAGGTTAATCACCCAGTCAGGACAGCCCCCATGGAGGCCAATACATCTTACTTGGCCCGTCATTGGCCTCATTACCAGGCCTTATCACTCATCAGCCGATCAGTTCACTTTGACAGAACATCATCTAATTGCAGTCAATCTATCAAGAGCTCTTTATACTATATTAAGAAACATCACCGTAGAAAGACCAGGGCAATTAATCAGCAAGCTACTGTACAGTGCATCCTCCTGACATATTGAGGGCATATCGAGAGACTTTCAAAAGTGCCAATATTAACCAGGTGTTTATCACTTGTAAACAAAACTGCTCCAACCAACTTCCACCTCTCTCTCTCTCTCCTTCTCTCTCTCTCTCACTGCAATTCAGTCATTGTATGTATTTTTTTTGTCATCCATTAATGCGCATAGGAAGGCACTCACTTCAGACAACTGCTGGCACAGTCTTGGCTGAGCTCTGAAAAGAAATTCAAAATTAACCTTGGCGTCTGAATATATGAATGGGTTTCCTCTACCGCTAATTTCACTTCAAAATGACAGCAGAGATCAATCTATTCAGCAACCCCTACTTTCCCTGCCAATTGTGGGAGACAAAGCAGTCTGCAGAAACACAGTAAGTCTGGCAAACAGGTCTAATAGGTATGCAGGTGTATGAGGCAAACCGCACCGGGTGCTTTGGTGACAATTGACCTCAGCTGAAGCAATGAATAAAGGAGTAAGATGCATAGACAGATGATGTGATGCTCTTATCAAATGTGCGATTTACGAATCATTAGTGAAAATGTACCGGTGGAGCCGAAAAATAAACAAGTGAGAGGCATCACTGATGATGCTCTTAAGCCAGAAATCATAAAAAATATAGATGATTTCTGGTCAAACATATGGAAAAGCATCTAAGAAAACATCTACCAGAAAAGGTCTTAGGGATAGTTCAGGTTTTTTCATGTTAGACCTAATTTAACAGTTATTTGGACTGTTGTAGACTCATCCAGAAAAAAAATCTTCTTCTAGCATTGTGACTGCCAATGGCCCTTGGTCTGAGAATTGTTTACTTTATCTTATGATGACTGATGGATAGATGATTCACTTACTTAAACAAATGTATTTGCTGTAAGTCGCTTTGGATAAAGGCGTTTGCTAAATGCCATAAATGTAAATGTAAATGTAAATCCAGACAAATTTCAGTCATAGCATTTAGCCGTACCAGTGTACATTAATGGGATCTGTGCACTATTAAAAGCACAGAAAACGGCTTTCAAAACGTCTCCACACAAAATGTAAAACATGTTTTAGTTATCAGAGGTTCCGTAGAAAAATATTATATTGTTTTTTTTCATTATCTGTCATTGTGCCTTTGAATAGAATGGACTAGCTACTTCAACGGAATGCCATCTGTGTTGTTCCACTCAAGTGAGCAACAAATTGCACACTTCAGTGCGCAGATATAGTAAAAAAATAAATAAAAAAAAAGAAAGAAAGAAGAATCCGAAACAAGGGCAAAACAGAAGTATTCTCAGTTCTAAGAATATACATTTACACTAGTACTAGTAATTGTTGTCATGTCAACATGGGTGTATAGCACACAAAGACATGAGATGGCTGTAGATTTCGTTAACACTTCAGTATGGGGAACACTTAATAATATAATAAATAATATAATGAATAATATAATAATTTGTAGCTTTTAAGTGTTTAAAGGGTTCAACCCTCCAATCACTGGCTAACATCCGGGGATTGAACCAGCGACCTTGGGGTTACTGGCTAGCCTCCCTAATGGCACACCTTGCCCCCAACAGCATTGTGTGGGTGTGTGTGTGGGGGGGTGTCTTCTAGGTAGAAAGTAATGTTATGGAAAATACATTGATAGAACTGTTTGAAGGATATACACTTTCATATGACTGATACAACTTGTGTAAATACTGTGATTACATTTTCTCTTGCCACACCTCTAAAATTATTGGCTATAGCCATTGTTCTGAGAAACGCTGTATAATTACCATATGGATAGCGGTGGTTTCGGAGGGAGTGGTGGGGGAGAGTGACAATAAAGGTACAGACACATCTTGCCGACAGGAAGGTGGATAGGTGTGAAATGTTGAACGCCGATTGATCAATAAGGAAGTCTCCCCATTGTTCTCTCTCTCTCGCCCCCTTCCTGTCTAAGCACAAGCCCATCAGCTGATAGACTTTGTGACTCCTACCATTATGTTTCATCTGTATAAAAGACAACCTTGAGAATCGCCTCGTCAGACTTGCGCTAGACAGACCCCCGGAATTACGCTGGGCTGCTGTTAGGCTCTTGTCTCTTGTTTGCAAGCAATAATAAATACCGGACTCAAATATTACTCAGGACTTTGTTTCTTGAATTTCACCTCCGAAGAGCTGAAGTACAGTGGTACATCTTAGACATCCACCACAGTAAACATTTATAAGCTACAAATGAGTGACTAATATGTGTTCACTAAAATAAAGTGTTACCAGAAATTTTAAGTAGTCATACATATACATACAGGTGATCCCATTCATGTACACTGGTATGGCTAAATGCTAACCCCAGAGCCATCCAAAGAAAGCTCAACAATGGAAATATGACCAGTGTGTTGATGGGCCTAGTGGAAAATTAGGTTTAACATTGAAAAACCTGAACTACTCCTTTAAAGGTGTTTAAAAAAAACATCAAACCTCATTAATATTCAAGTACAGACCCCGGTCAACTAATATCAACACTTATATTTAGTTTTACAGAATACTAATAGTTTGGCTTTTGTATGTTTAAGAATCATTGCCCAGTGTCCAGGTCAATCTTTTACCAAAAACATAAAAAGATATTTTCAAATATCTCTGCCTGATGAGGAGGGAGGATAATGAAAGTTAACACAAGTAATAATCATATGTAGACCTACCAAATACTTTGTTTTGACTGATCGGTAATTGCGTTTTTTTTTTTTTTCAGTGGGAATTGTTTGAAGTCCTTGTGCATAGAGTTGTATGGTTTGTTAAACTTTGCTATCATGGGCTTTTGTTTGGCATATGTTTGAAAGTGAAAAATCGAGTCCCAGCATCATTCTGTTACAGTGAAATTGCCCCTAATAAAACGTGCGATGAGAGATTCATTGCAGAGATCGATGGCAGGCTGTGTTCTAATGTGAGTGACAATAATGAGTGCTATATAGGACATCCCATGGGAGAAGGGATTTGACAGTCCTGGGGGTCTCCATTTCAGATGAACAGACATGGAAACCCACACAACACACCCTGCAAGGGATCACTTGGGGGGCGATCATTACAACAGTTGTGGCCCCTTTGCCCCTTTACAAAGTGACCAAGCTGTCTGGGTATTAAATAGCACATAACTAGACTAGAAGTGACTAATTTTTTCATATTGGAAAAAGATCCCCTGCTCTATCTCTTGTGTATACGTCAATTAAGGCAGTTGAGGAAATGTAAACAGTTCCCTGCCCAGTTCTTCCTGCATGTCTGAGAGGAGACATATTGATTTCTGGAATGAAAGGAACTGTCATTATATTTGCCCTCAGATGCATAACTCTATATAATTACAATAGTCCATGCCAGTCACATGACTAGTGGCTGTGATGATGCAGATGAGACAGCCGCGGTACAGACCGATCAAAGAGTTCACAAGGCCCCCAACTACGTGCACAGACACAGTCCAATCGATAGTTATATAACTCGTCATTGAAGTAAAGCTGAGCCTATATGCAGCATCATCTGATTTGCTGTGCAACCCAATTAAAGAGTCAGATTTAATTTATATTGTACAATGCTTCCATTACCTCTTAGGGGCTAAACTCATTACAAGTCTGATTTAATTAACTGCCGGTTAATTGAGGGAAATCGGGATCATTCAGTCGTAATCTCCTCTCTCTAATGTGGGTGCAGACAGATGTGGAATCGGTCATGAGCAACTTTGCTTGGCTGAAAACAATATCAATAAGTCCCCCTGCTGTCATCCCATGGATGGTGTGTGGTCTGTCAGGGCTAATAACATTGCACTAATTCCAGAAATACTGTACCCATCCGCAGAGTGTACTCTTCAGAAAGCTCTCAATCAGAGGTGGAAAGAGTACTGAAATATCCTACTCAAGTACTGTTACTTCAGTGACATTTCACAAGTAAAAGTAAAAGTTGTAGTCTAGGAAACTACTTAAGTGAGAGTAAAAAGGTAGCTCATTAAAAAGTACTTAAGTAAAATTAGCGTTACTTTTAAAATAAAAACATTTACCTTTTTTATTAGCTCATTTCATCATCATTACCTGATCCCCATGCATTTTTTTATAGAGGAAGAGAGGAAATGAATGTAAGAACAAACATTCTAATTCAGTATTGCATAAGGTAATTATTCAAAGCATACAATTCACAAATGATTTGAAAATATAATATCTGACTGACCCACAAACTCATCCATCCACTTACTGCCTCACTCACACACTCATTCACTCACTCACTCACTCACACACAAAATGCTGGACATACTGGACATGCCTGAATCATGGATTGAATAGAGCTATTTTGTATACAGCACTGTGATTTAGCAGTCAAATTAGCTTTGGAGAAACAAGAGAACATGGAATTGCTAAAGTAATGAGCAAGCCTGTAATGGAAAAGGCAGGGCAATGGATTTTTCAATAGAATTAGACCAACAGGTTAAGCTTTCCATATGAACACACTACATATTGATTATGTAAACAAACAAAAACAGAAAACATAGGAGCTCCATCCAGCAACTTCACTTCCATCTGAGCTGTTCAGTTTTATCAGGAGCTGATTTTTAAAATTGTTACAGTTTATTCTTGCTCGTTTTCCTGTGAAGAGCAATGCAGCACAGCTGAAAAGACGTTCACAGGCAGCAGAGGCAGGCAAAGTTCAGTTTGAGGGACAGCTTTTTGATGTGTGGAAAGGAAGGAAGTAAGTCCATCTTATCAGATGCACAGGCAAGGTACCTATCCAGCTCCCCTGTACCTTGTGACCTTCTGGGCCGGACTGGCGAGAAGAAGTCATGTTCATCATCTGTGCTCGTTATGGTGTCAAGATGGTTGACCAATGTGTTTAATGGAGACCAAACCTGTGTAATGGCAAATACACAACAAAATACATATTAAGTTCTTCTGAAAAGTCTGCTAAATGTGACAACCTAGTTCAGTTGCATATCATACCAATGATGCCCCAGCAAATGAAAGGAAAATATAGACACTGTATGAACAAATAAAATTACACATTTTAAATTGAGAGGCATAACCATGGAACTGGATCTACACAACAGACATGGACACAAGTCATTACAAGACTTTTGAGGATAGAAAAATAATCAGACAAATACAGTATGAAGAGTGAGGAAATCCTACCTGCTTCTATGACGTCAGCCTTGTCTGTCCATGAGGTTTTAAACTTCAGCAAAAGGATTGCTGCGGAGATGAGGGTTGTGCATCATTTGTCCAAAACGCTTTTGGAGACCCTCCTGCAAGAATCAGAATCAGAATCAGAATTATTTTTATTTGGCCAAGTATATTTGCACATACAGGAAATTGACTTGGTGAGGTTGGTGCATGGACATAAAAAACAAATAGCAAATATTTTGTAAGAAATTTACAATATAGCAGAATATTAACAAAATAGCAATAACAAATTTACAAAAAAGAGCAGCAGAACAATACATCTTGTAGGCTGTGTGAGACTAAGTGGCAATGAGGCTAGAGGCTGTGAAATGGTTGTGGGGCATGTACACTATAAATTAGAATAGTTTTAAATAATTATAAATTACACTGTCAGTGCATTGTGTGTGTGACAGGGTGGGGGGGGGGTTGGAAGTCCCAGAGTCAGTGAGAGGCAGGGGGCTTGTTTGTGAGCCCCACTGCCATGGGGAAGAAACTGTTCAGGTGGCGCAAGGTTTTAGTCTTTATTGACCGGAACCTTTTGCCGGATGGAAGTCTCTGGAAGAGGTTGTGACCAGGATGAGAAGGATCAGCGATGATCTTTCCTGCTCTCTTACTGGTCCTGGAGTGGAACAGGTCCAGGAGAGATGGCAGGTTGCAGCCGATGACCTTCTTGGCTGACCGAATGATCCGCTGCAATCTGCCTTTGTCCTTGGCAGTGGAGGCAGCAAACCAGACGGTGATTGATGAGGGCGTTCAGCTCCAAGTAGTTCTGTTTGCACCAGGAAGCCAGGCTGTCAACTTCCTTTCTGTAGGCGGCCTCATCACCATTGGAGATTAATCCAGTGAGGGTTGTGTCATCCGCAAACTTCAGGAGTTTGACAGAAGGGTGGCTAGAGGTGCAGCTGTTGGTGTAGAGGAGAGAGCACACAGCCTTGTGGGGCTCCGGTGCTGATGGTCTGGGGCTCTGAGACAAGCTTGCCCAGCCGTACCTGCTGCTTCATGTCTGTCAGGAAGTCAGTGATCCACCTGCAGGTGGGCTCAGGCATGCTCAGCTGGGATAGCTTGTCCTGGAGGAGAGTTGGGGCGATAGTGTTAAATGCAGAGCTGAAGTCCACAAACAGGATCGTTGGTACCGGGGGAGTCTAGGTGCTGGAGAATGAAGTGAAGTCCCATGTTGACTGTGTCGTCTACAGACCTGTTGGCTCTATAGGTAAACTGCAGTGGATGAATCTCCCTGCCAAACGTATACTTAGCCAGTCCAAACCTTTCCTTGTCTCCACTCATGAAAGCCCTCTCCTTCTCCAAACGAAGCTGTTTGAGTCTTGCTATGAACCAGGGCTTGTCATTGTTGTAACTCACCCTGGTGCGTGTTGGAATACATCTGTCCTCACAGAAGCTGATGTATGACGTCACAGACTCTGTGTGTCGGTGGACGTGCCCCGGTTCCTGCTTCACTCAGGATGTACCTCTTGGTGCCCTCCTGCACCTATTAAGTGCAGAGTCGAATGCACCTTTGCATCCTGGATCAGAAGGAGGTCATATTAGCATTATGTGAACTCAACTATTCACTATTACCCATGTATCACAGTGACCCCGCTGCCCTTCTCATACAGTGCCCTTCGGAAAGTATTGTAGCGAACGGCGGGGCAGAGCAGCTTGCCTTAAGCGGGTATCGAACTCGCAACCTTCCGCTTACAAACCGGCCGCGCTAGCCACAACACCAAGAGAGTTAACTCCCTTGGCGGAGCTGCTAACGGGCCTTACACAGGGTCGTTACACTATCCCCTCCGTTCGGGAGAGCGTGCCCTCACGCTTCACTATACAAGTCTCTCACGTGGACACGCCTCTCCGATGGCCTCACGGGCGCCATCCCACTTCTGACACCAATGTAGCGAACGGCGGGGCAGAGCAGCTTGCCTTAAGCGGGTATCGAACTCGCAACCTTCCGCTTACAAACCGGCCGCGCTAGCCACAACACCAAGAGAGTTAACTCACTTGGCGGAGCTGCTAACGGGCCTTACACAGGGTCGTTACACTATCCCCTCCGTTCGGGAGAGCGTGCCCTCACGCTTCACTATACGAGTCTCTCACGTGGACACGCCTCTCCGATGGCCTCACGGGCGCCATCCCACTTCTGACACCAATGTAGCGAACGGCGGGGCAGAGCAGCTTGCCTTAAGCGGGTATCGAACTCGCAACCTTCCGCTTACAAACCGGCCGCGCTAGCCACAACACCAAGAGAGTTAACTCACTTGGCGGAGCTGCTAACGGGCCTTACACAGGGTCGTTACAGTATTCAGACAAAATGTGGAAAAAGTGAAGGGGTCTGAATACTTTCCGAAGGTAGTATCAACAAAATAACCAATTTAACAGTTTCAAAGCAACATATGACTGTAAGTTTTAACCATACATTGACGTGCGTCAAGGATAACACAGGAGAATGGTGCCGTGACGGGCCTAACCCAAAATTCAAAGAATATCTCACTATCCCTCTCCTTAAATATCATTGCCAACAAAGGACAAGGTGTGAGATACATTACAATCGCAAAGGAAAGGCGAGGGTGCGATTTCTTCAGACACATTACAATCGCAAAGGAATTGACAAATGGTGAGGGTGCAACTTCTTCAGGATGTCCACCAGGCTCATTCAACTGTAAATAGTTATAAACATTGAAATCAAAGCTGGCACCACCAAAATCCGTCTACACTAGCTCTCGCACCAGCCATTACCACTACAGGAGGGAAAAAAGGTTTATTGTAACCCACCCTGGTTGTTTTGCAGGTTGATTCCATCTACAAATACTGGGTGCCAGGATGCTATCCCCTTGTTGTTTGAGACTGACAGATATTGTTCCTGTTTTAGTCTCAGAGTCAGAAACATTGCATGTTTGTTGTATGTGAGTGTTTTTAGATGACTGAAAAGCAATACCATTAGGAACTTCCATGGGAAACACATTGATTATTCATTATATTTGCCAAGGAGGGTTGATAGTTGTCGCCTTTATGACTCACAATTTTTCTTAAATGTTACTGCTATGTTTGTTTACAATGGGCATTTCAGGCATGCCAATTGCTAATCCTCTGTCTGTTGTTTGTTTGAACAACCATTCAGAGGATTCATTAATGGCTCAAACTAATGACTAAAGACACCTTAGCTCTGAGACAATCCTTCAACCATCAACCATGGAAGCCCTAAAGCCCTAAACAATCCCTCCACCATATGTGCCTTACTGCTGAGTAACCTCCTCAACTGCCTTGCCTGGCAGGATGGCCTGCAAAAGATAACTGTGGCACAATTTAACTGCTTATAGGGTAATAATATGTTTATATGAGCATACTTTTAAAAGTGACACACACACACACACACACACGTGTGTAGTCGAAGCTAGCACATGTAAGCTCTCTCTTATGTGAGTATTTCAGAGCATCAAAAGACACTCGCCAGCCCACTAGCCCCTGCTGAGCATCGAGGCAACCAAATGTCAGCTGGTCGACACGCACATGGCCATGGGACTGGAGAGAGGAGAGTGAGAGTAAGTGTGTGTTTGTGTGTGTTTGTGTGTGTATGTGTAGGGCAGTGCTATGTAACGAGGTGTAAACACCTTACTACTGTAATTAAACAATAGTAAAATGTATGTCCAGTATTTACATGGGAGCTACATTTTACTATTGACTATTTTGGGCCACTGTGGTAGCCAACCAACTGTGTGCTTTCAAAAGAGAGACCTGTCTTTCATCCACGGTCTGGGGCCAGCTGTGGACTCATACCTGCAGCTCTCCATAGCTCTCCTTGGACGTCTCATCTCTCAGGGATCCCCACAAAGCTAAGAGTCCATCATCCCTGCCGCTGAGCTGCTCCTAAATGATTAATGTATTCTGCTCCAGTATGATGGATTAACAGTAACGGCTGACTGGGGAAGATGGACGCTTTGTGTTTGTAGATACAATACACTACATCTACAGGCGGTGTACACAGCCACTGCGTTGGCCCATCCATTTGACACCTATCAATAATGTATGGGGGGTTTTCAGTATGGGTCCTCTCTGTCCTTTGTCTTTGATCATCCTGTGGTTTACAGTTCACTGCACACAGCATTTGTTTATAGTACATCCAGTTGAGAGGAGAGAAAATTCAAAGGTTCTCCGAATCAAATATCATCCTCCAATTCATGCTATCTATCAATGATGTTTCATCCAATGGCAAAGTAATAGTGATCTGTATTCAAGATCAGTTAAGGTGCTCTGCCTTACTCCGTCTATCAAGTTGTTTACTTGACTTAAGGTGCCTTTCCTTTCCACTGCCCTACAGTCACCCCTGCCCCCCACCCCCTTATACTTTTCTCTAAGATACTGTATGTGTATTTCTCTAAGATACAGTATGTGTATTTCAGTAGGCAGGTAATTTCACCCACAATGCGGTAAAATTCCTTCTCTGTCGATGTCACTGGGGGTGGCATCAGCACTTCCTTTCATAGAATTTCCCATAAAATTCAGATGCTCTTTAAGGCAGAGATTACTGTCTGCTGACGGGAGGTGAGGGATTTCACCACATGACTCACAAGGTAATATCCTGTACGCCTGAGCTACAGGACAGTTTATGTAAGGAATGCTTAGCTGGTGTTGACGCATGGAAATCACAGTTCCAAGGGGTTGGTCCTAAAATCCCCAGCTTTGTTCTCTCCCAAATCATTTTATAAAGGAGAGTATTGCTAGTGGCTATGCAGAGTTTTGCATATAAATGTGTACCTTTATGTAGAAAAATAGTGTAAGTGAATTAATTTGTTTAATGGGCCGGTTTTCCCCTTTTGGGGTTCTTGGAAAGTTTTGTGTGTGAGTGTGTGCCTACATGCACAAATGCATGTTGACTGCTTGTGTGTGTGTGTGTGTGTGTGTGTGTGTGTGTGTGTGTGTGTGTGTGTGTGTGTGTGTGTGTGTGTGTGTGTATGTGTGTGTGTGTGTGTGTGTGTGTATGTGTGTGTGTGTGTGTGTGTGTGTGTGTGTGTGTGTGTGTGTGTATTCCGCTGGGACTCCCTTTGTTCTGTGCCAAAGTGCGCCCCTCGCACATGCTCATTAGTAGGTAGGTGACTAATGGGTTGCACTCAGACTACAGTCAACCCAAGCCACACACCACAGATGTCCCTACTGATGTCTATTTTAGTGTCTGTTTACCCTTAAACTTACTCTCTCTACTCTCACCCCTCACTTTTATCCACTTGTTTATCTTAGGGGAGAAGCTTGTTAAAAATACTAGAGAACTGCACTTGTTTACATATAAAAGAGTGGCATCAGCTCTGAGGAGATTCCTACATTTACATTACATTTAAGCCATTTAGCTTTTATCCAAAGCGACTTACAAGTACATTTGTCTAATGTAAGTGAATCAGTCATTGTAAGCAAAACATTCGATAAGAACTACTGCTAGAGAAAGGAAGTTGTTAGGTTTTTTTGATTTTCAAAAGTTCAGGGAATGTACAATAGTGCGTGGAGAGGTCAGAGGAGGAGGAGGAGCCCAGGTGTAGCCTAAAGAGATGGGTCTTTAGTCTACAGTGGAAGATAGGTAATGACTCTGCCATCCTGACAGTAGTGGGAAGCTCATTCCACCACTGGGGAGCCAAGACAAAGAAGGGCCACGACTGAGCAGTGCGACCACTACGTCCTCGTAAAGATGGCGGTGCCAAGCGGCCAGCAGAGGTGGAAGAATGGAGTAATCCAGCTGGGGTCTGTGTTCCATGATGGACTCCCACAGATAGACTCCCTTGTCTTTGCGAGATGAGGCTAACACTACAGCTGGCACCATCAGATCAGTGAGTGCAATTCACAAATTGCTGATTGCCTAGCAGAGGTGCAAGCCCTCCCACCTACCAGCAGTCCTACACACAGTAATTAGCCCACAAGCTACATCTCATTATGGGACATTTGCACAATGCCACGACTGCCAAAATCCGTACAGAAAACCTGTGTGAGTATATGGAAATGTACATTAAATACATTTCATACCAAAAATAATTGATACATTTCTGTAGTACAAATGATTGACTGGAAATGCACAATAATTGTGTGGCACATTGTGAGACACATATATGGTATTTTATTGAAGGTCTCTGCAAACACTCAGGCCTACAGGATTATTTCATTGCAAGTGAACAGAGTCCATTAATCTTGTCATCTGAATGCTAGACATGTTACTTTTCCTACAGTATACACTAATAAAAAGACAAAACAAGTTGCTGTTGACAGTTTGTTGATAGTGTGAGCATCTTCAGATCCTTCTATAGGGCTCTATCCAATTTGAATATCGTGGACTAGCTACCCACCAAACTGTTTATGCAAACTTCTCTAATGGCTCTCCTCATTTATTTATACACATGCCAATCACCAACCCTTACACACAAACACACACACGCATACTTTTTATTACCGATTATCACAGGGCAGGCTGGGCCACGTTGTTCTTACCCGCAGTGGGACTAAGGAATGGCAAGTCATGATCAGTGGTATTATATCTCTAGCAGCCTGGCACCTGCTTATTTATATGCAAGCTGCAGTGGCTCCTGCTGTGTGTGATTAGATGATAGGAAAGGAAATTGTTCTTACACTTTGGGGATGAATTTATAGAGCAGTAAAAAAAACTATAATGAGATTAACCTTTCGATGTAATTACAAACAATGAAAGCAGCATCATTAAAGCCGCCAGGATCGAAGTCTTTTATTTTGTGTCCTCCAGTTTTGCACCCTGTCAGTAATACATGCAGAGCCCTGCTCCTTTCTTCTGCTGCTTCCTCAAGCTTCTTGGGGGCTGCTGTCACATGTTGTCAATGATGAACAATGACATCAAATGAGGAATATTATAAATGTCTTTGCTGGTGTGTGTGTGTGGGTATGTGTGCAGGAAGATTGGTGTGTGTGTGTGTGTGTGTGACATTGTAATGTGTATTAAAGGGAGGGAATTATAGTAGGCAGAAGAGTGTGGGAGTGTTGTATGTGGATGTTAATGGTCACGAAGCGATGAGTGTGTAGCTGCTGCAGAGTGTGTTTGTGTGTGTATGTGTGTGCGTGCGGTTGTTGATTACATGTGTCATTTTAATGTGAATGTGTCTTTGCGCTTGCACCGAGTAAGCAAGCACGTGGGATCCAGAGCAAAGCCAAGGCATGCTTTGCCTCATTAAAGACAATGTATGGCAGCAGCCCTGGCACTCCCTGGCAGAATGTGTCTTCAATTAGCAGCCCTGACCTGGCAGCTGCATGGATCTGACGCTAATGGAAGCTGGGCTTCGGGCCTGTAGTCTGTACCCTGGAGAGTGTCTCCCCACACCCCTGAGCCTCCCACGCCTGTCCCCTCTCCCCTCCTGGGTCATCGCACACGCTGACATGACACACACTGGCTGACAGGTGCATGCTCAGAGCAGGGTTGAACAAGCAGCCAGCACTGGGGAGCCCCCAGCCAAAAGGCATAATGGGGGAAGACAGCCTAACTTTCCTGGAAGAGATGGACAGGTCCCAGGAGAAAAGGCTGGAAGAAGTCTTATATCATGCAACACAACCCACCCCCTTCAATATACACAAACACAGACACACACACTACTCCCCTCCTCCCACCTACGCACAAAGACACAAGCAAACACGCACGCACACACACACACACAAACACACTGTAATACTCACCTCCTCCCACCTATACAAACAAACATACACACACACTCTTTTGTTTACACATACACAAACACCTCCCTCCCCACCTACCATACTGGACAGACATGCTGGAGTGTGAAGCCTGATAAAACAGTGATGTACTCACAGAGAGGAAGTGGGCCCACACTCCAGAGTAGTCAGCTAAAGCATTACTTACTCTTTCTCGCTCTCAAACACACACACACACACACACACACACACTGCTTGTTCCATATGCATGTCCTACGGCTAAGCCCTCCCTGTAATCAATATTTCAATGTTCCTCTTTTTTTCCGCAGCAGGACTCCTTAGAATCCGCTTTTAATTCCTCCTACCTCTTTGGAGAAGGGGAGAGTAAAGCTTTGCTGGCCTTGCAGTGTGAGAGTCCTCCAAACATTCCTCCTGATTGATTTATGAGATTGTTAATAATCTATTAAAAGCCAATTAAAAGGTAATTTGGTGGGACAGGGGACATAGAGGCCGGGGAGGGAGCCTTGGCGGGACAGTGACTGAAGGCAGGACATCTGTGGGTGGTGTGGGAAACATTTATTCAGTGCTGCAGAGAAAAGGCTGTATGTCGAGGAACGGAGGGAAGGGGGTGGGGGTGAGGGATCACCTGGAGAGTTATTCCCAGTGCACAGCACTATCTCGTATATCAGTCTTGGTCCATAAGTATTCCATTACACCCCAAAAAACCTTGGGCCTGTCTGATCTGGGTAGCTGGAGGGATGGCAACACGTGGCACTTGATAGGTAATCCATGCAAATCAGTGCTCAGATCCAGATTTGCCTTTGTTCAGGCTGGGGGCTCACTACAGATGGACTCACCGCATGTGGCGGGCGTGATTTACGCACTGCAAGGAGCAGGGGAGACAGCAGAGGAGTTTGACTCTGTCGGCCCTCATTACTGGCTGTGCTGAGTTGGGAAGATAATGTGATTTTATATTTACGGCCTGTCACGTTCAGGGGGGCCCGAGGGGTCTGTGCTCGGCCTCACTCTCTTTCTCTGCCTCCTCACTCCATCTAATATGCAGCACTTTGTGATTAGTGCACTGTCTACCCGATAAATATTTAAAGACATCTGCCAAATGCCAGGAAGGGAGATCCCATTAAAAGAAGTCATAAAAATCAACTTCAAAAGTCAAAGTTATTGATCACCACTTTTCTTTATTACTTCCATCTACTACTGAAGATTAGCTGTGGAGGCAGTTAAATCACTTAGAAACCACATGGTGTCTGCCCTTTCTGCCCGCATGCCCACATGCTCTCCTGCCCTTGACATGCCTGTCTGTGTGTGTGTGAGTAGGTAAGGAAGACACAAGGTCACTGGGCACCACCCCCTGAGCGCCATCCTTCTACTGGCTAGGCTAAGCTGTTTTACAATATAAGTCCACATACAGAATCAAAATTGTATTCCTGCTCACTCACTACTCCACTCTCGAACTGCCTGTCTCTGAAATACAGCTATTAGTCTCAACAGCTATTAGTCTCTGCCAGATCCAGCAGCCAGCCCAGGATGTCCACCTGCACCTTCTCCATTCCTCCTCTCTCCCATCTGGCTGGGTGTGAAGATAGAGTCCCTCAATCCCAAATCAATTCCTAACACCCACACCTTGTCACAGACCTGAGAGGATTGAATAGGCATAAGGAATATGGTAATAGCTAAGGCAAGGTGAATTACATGTCACTTACACCTATCCAATCATCTCAGAACTACAGTACACAAGTGCCCATGTAGGAGTGGTGAGGGAGAGCAGTAATGGGGGGACAGATGTATCTTGCCGATAGGTGTGAAATGTTGAATGCCGATTGATCAGTAAGAAAGCGCCGATTGATCAGTAAGAAAGTCTCCCCATTGTTCATTCTCTCCCGCCCTCTCTCACGTAAGCACAAGCCCATCAGCCGATAGCCTTGGCGGTGCCTACCATTATGTTTAAACTGTATAAAAGACAACCCTGATAATCGCCTCTTCGGACTTGTGCTGAACAGACCCCCGGATCTACGCTGGGCTGCTGTTACGCTCTTGTCTCTTGTTTGCAAGCAATAAATACTGGACTCAGATATTGTGGCTACTCAGGACTTGTTTCTTGATTCTTACCTCCGAAGAGCTGAAGTACAGAGTGATAAATCCTAGACTTCCACCACACGTGTCTCCCAGATATCTACAGGGGGATGTAAAATACTATAATTCCCTCTGATGCACTGCAAAATGAAGAATTCGGGCCCTTACAGTGTTCAGCTCACCTTTCTCTTTTAATTCAAAGAGAGAAAAAGAAATGGCGCTGCTGCTGCTGTTTCTTCTCTGTGCCATCATTCTCAGGCTAGCATGCCAGTCTAGCACACCAAGGCATGTAGAAGAGGATTTTCCCCCTGAAAATGGTGGCATTAGAAAATAGCATGATGATAAATAACTGCAATTATCCAGGGCCGAAAATGCACCCACTTGGCTGAAATCAGCCACCACTTCGTCTTTCTCCACTCTCCATCCACTCACAGTGTAATTTGAGAGGTCTTTGAACGTAAGTGCAGCAGTTACACTATCATCGGACTTCAATTTGGTGTTAATGTTTAGATATATTATCTAAAGATGTGTTGGGGGAGTGAGATGCTAAGAGATAAAAGAGGATCTTCGAAATGTCATTTGCCAAGGATGTTACACAAGTGCTCTTGTCAGTGGCATTCACAAAATGAGAGCGCGACTAGTCTGTTTGCTTCACCATCTGTCTGCTCCTCTGTCTGTCTGCTCCTCTCTCTCTCAGAACATACAATTAGGTCCGGAAATATTTGGACAGTGACACAATTTTCATAATTTTGTCTCTGTACACCACCACAATGGATTTGAAATTAAACAATGGAGATGCAATTGAAGTGCAGACATTCAGCTTTAATTCAAGGGGTTGAACAAAAATATTGTATGAAACGTTTAGGAATTGCAACCATTTTTATACACAGTCCCCTATTTTCAGGGGCTCAAATGTAATTGGACAAATTAACATAATCATAAATAAAATGTTCATTTTTAATACTTTGTCGAGAATCCTTTGCAGGCAATGACTGCCTGAAGTCTGGAACCCATGGACATCACCAAATGCTGGGTTTCCTCCTTTATGATGCTTTGCCAGGCCTTTACTGCAGCTGTCTTCAGTTGTTGTTTGTTTGTGGGTCTTTCTGTCTTTAGTTTTGTCTTCAGCAAGTGAAATGCATGCTCGATCAGGTTGAGATCAGGTGGTTGACTCAGCCATTGCAGAATAATCCACTTCTTTGCCGTAAAAACCCCTGGGTTGCTTTCGCAGTATGTCTTGGGTCATTGTCCGTCTGTACTGTGAAGAGCTGTCCAATCAACTTTGCTGAATTTGGCTGAATCTGAGCAGACAGTATATCCCTAAACACTTCAAAATTCATCCGGCTGCGTCTTCTGTCACATCATCAATAAACACAGGTGACCCAGTGCCATTGGAAGCCATGCATGCCCATGCCATCACACTGCCTCCACTGTGTTATAGATGATGTGGTATGCTTCGGACCATGAGCAGTTCCAAGCCTTCTCCATACTTTTTTCTTCCCATCATGCTGGTACAGGTTGATCTTTGTTTCATCTGTTCAAAGAATGCTGTTCCAGAACTGGGCTGGCTTTTTTAGATGTTTTTTGGCAAAGTCTAATCTGGCCTTTCTATTCTTGAGGCTTATGAATGGTTTGCACCTTGTGGTGAACCCTCTGTATTTGCTCTCGTGAAGTCTTCTCTTTATGCTAGACTTGGATAATGATATGCCTACCTCCTGGAGAGTGTTCTTCACTTGCCTAGATGTTATGAAGGGTTTTTTCTTTACCATGTGAAGGATCCTGCGTTCATCTACCACTGTTGTCTTCTGTGGACGTCCAGGCCTTTTTGTGTTGCCGAGCTCACCAGTGCGTTCTTTTTCTCTCAGAATGTACCAAACTGTTGATTTGGCCACTCCTAATATTGCTGCAATCTCTCTGATGGATTTTTTTTGTTTTTGCAGGATGTAAGGATGGCCTGTTTCACTTGCATTGTGAACTTTGACCGCATGTTGTGCGTTCACAGCAACAGCTTCCAAATGCAAATGCCACACGTGGAATCAACTCAGACATTTTACCTGCTTAATTGATAAAGAAATAACAAAGGAATAGCCCACACCTGTCCATGAAACTGCTTTTGAGTCAATTGTCCAATTACTTTTGGTCCGTTGAAAAAGAGGGGGCTACGTATTAAAGCTGTAATATAACTGTAACTTGAATATGTTTTGGTAAACAAAAATTGTGTCAGAGTCCAAATATACACTCACCGGCCACTTTATTAGGTACACCTTGCTAGTACTGGGTTGGGCCCCCTTTTATAGCCCATCTGCTTCAAGGTTCGACGTGTTGTGCGTTCAGAGATGGTCTTCTCCATACCTTGGTTGTAACGAGTGGTTATTTGAGTTACTGTTGCCTTTCTATCATCTCGAACCAGTCTGGCCATTCTCCTCTGACCTCTGGCATCAACAAGGCATTTTCGCCCAGAGAAATGCCGCTCACTGGATATTTTCTCTTTTTCGGACCATTCTCTGTAAACTCTAGAGATGGTTGCGTGTGAAAATCCCAGTAGATCAGCAGTTTCTGAAATACTCAGACCAGCCCGTCTGGCACCAACAACCATGCCACGTTCAAAGTCACTTAAATCACCTTTCTTCTCCATTCTGATGCTCGGTTTGAACTTCAGCAGGTTGTCTTGACCATGTCTACATGCCTAAATGCATTGAGTTGCTTCCATGTGATTGGCTGATTAGATATTTGCGTTACCGAGCAGTTGAACAGGTGTACCTAATAAAGTGGCCGGTGAGTGTATATGGACCTAACTGTATTTCATTGTACATATCCCCTACACACCCCCACATGCAATACAAACATACTCATCTCATCAAAGTCATCTCGCTCTCTCTCTGTCTGTCTCTCTCTTCTGTTCTCTCCCTCCCTCCCTCCCTCCCTCCCTCCTGCAGCACTCAATTCCCCTGACAAAGAGAGTAGAGAGTACATATCACATATTCTTATTAATAAAACCATTCAGAGTGCAGTGTGATACTCTATTCCACAAATTTCAATATCTGCCATGCCAGGCCCACATATGAGGCAGTGACACACCATCGTCTTTCTCTCCTCCCATTCCCCTCTATTTACTGTGTGAACAAATCTAGCTATACTGGCAGGTAAATACGAACGGCAGAACGCCATTTGAATCCCCCCACTCTATGGATGACCTCAGACTTGCAAATGACCTGAATGACTTCTACTGTAGATTTGACAGACAATGGAGCAGCCCTGACTCTGACCCACAAAACCAACCCTCCCCCACAGCTATCACACCTCTCCTTCCCAACCTGGACAGAGACACTAACCTATACAGCCCCCTCCCCTCCGTCGCAGCTCTCTCCATCCAGGAGAGAGACGTCAACAAACTGTTAAAGAAACAGAACCCCCGCAAGGCAGCTGGACCAGATGCTGTCTCCCCCTCCACACTGAAGCACTGTGCAGACCAGCTGTCTCCAGTGTTTACGGACATCTTTAACACTTCACTGGTTGAATGTATGGTACCTGCCTCCTTCAAAATATCCACCATCATCCCAGTTCCCAAAAAGCAGAGGATCACAGGCCTTAATGACTACAGACCAGTCGCCCTGACCTCTGTGGTAATGAAGACCTTTGAGCACCTCGTGCTCACCCACCTCAAGGCCATCACCAACCCCCTCCTTGACCCACTACAGTTTGCCTATAGAGCCAACAGGTCTGTAGACGACGCAGTCAACATGGGACTTCACTTCATCCTACAACACCTAGACTCCCCCGGCACCTACGCCAGGATCCTGTTTGTGGACTTCAGCTCTGCATTTAACACTATCGCTCCAGCTCTCCTCCAGGACAAGCTATCCCAGCTGAACGTGCCTGAGCCCACCTGCAGGTGGATCACTGACTTTCTGACAGACAGGCAGGTACGGCTGGGCAAGCTTGTCTCGGAGCCCCGGACCATCAGCACCGGAGCCCCACAAGGCTGTGTGCTCTCTCCTCTACTCTTCTCCCTCTACACCAACAGCTGCACCTCTAGCCACCCTTCTGTCAAACTCCTGAAGTTCGCAGATGACACTACTCTCATTGGATTAATCTCCAACGGTGATGAGGCCACCTACAGGGAGGAAGTTGACAGCCTGGCTTCCTGGTGCAGCCAGAACTACTTGGAGCTGAACGCCCTAAAAACTGTAGAGATAGTAGTAGACTTCAGGAGAAGCCCAGCCCCAACCGCCACCCTCATCATGTGTGACTCCCCAGTTAACATTGTGGAGTCATTCAGATTCCTGGGGACAATAATTTCAGGACCTCAGGTGGGCGGAGAACATCACCTCCACCATCAAGAAGGCCCAGCAGAGGATGTTCTTCCTGCCGCAGCTGAAGAAATTCTACATGCCGCAGAAAGTGATGGTTGAGTTCTATACGGCCATCATTGAGTCCATCCTCAGCTCATCAATCACTGTCTGGTTCGCTACCTCCACTGCCAAGGACAAAGGCAGATTGCAGCGGATCATTTGGTCAGCCGAGAAGGTCATCGGCTGCAACCTGCCATCTCTCCTGGACCTGTTCCACTCCAGGACCAGTAAGAGAGCAGAAAAGATCATCGCTGATCCTTCCCATCCTGGTCAAAACCTCTTCCAGAGACTTCCATCCGGCAAAAGGTTCCGGTCACTCAAGACTAAAACCTTGCGCCACCTGAACAGTTTCTTCCCCATGGCAGTGGGGCTCACAACCAAGCCCCCTGCCTCTCACTGACCCTAACACTAACCCTACCCCCCCCCCCACCCTGTCACACACACAATGCACTGACAGTGTAATTTATAATTATTTAAAATTATTCTAATTTATAGTGTACATGCCCCGCAACCATTTCACAGCCTCTAGCCTCATTGCCACTTAGTCTCACACAGCCTACAAGATGTATTGTTCTGCTGCTCTTTTTTGTAAATTTGTTATTGCTATTTTGTTAATACACTGATATTTAGAAGATTTCTTGTCAATATTTGCTATTTGTTTTTTATGTCCATGCACCAACCTCACCAAGTCAATTTCCTGTATGTGCAAATATACTTATAAAAATAATTCTAAATTCTGATATAAAAAGAATTCTGATTCTGATTCTGATCTGCATTAAGAGGTTGGTGGGGTGGTGGAGACATGAACCACCGGACTTGCAACCTGAACGTTGCTGGTTCGAATCATGCTTGAGACACTTTTTTTGGGTGCTAATTATTATTGCTTATGCTAATATTTGCTAATGCCTTGACACCTGACAACTTAACCTAACCTTAACCACTCTAAGTTAATTCCTAATGCTATCTAATTGCCACGTAAGTCATTATTTACCAAACTCTCAGTAACGTATCTTGCAATTCACGGAACTCGGACACAACATATCTTTTTGACGTATCTTACAGCTCCACAAGTGGTCAACGCTGGTATAGCTAGATAATACGTTCACACAGAAGCTATTCTTTAGGTAGGTCTGCAGAAATGATCCCCCAGAACGTATTAATTGGGAGACTATGTTGGGATCACTAGGTACTGTCCTGGAGAGGCTCCTAATTAAAACTCCCACTTAGAGGCAGTGGGTCTATCTGCATGAGCGATACACAGGCACTTTACAGCAGGTCACATCCCTCCATAAAAATGGGAGAGCACAACTACACACCACCATTAAATTTAATAGACATATTTGAAAGATTGCCAGATGGAGTAAATATCATAATAAAGGCTTACACAAGCAGTATGTGTGGGGGAAGATATAAAAATATCTCCTTAAAGACCCCATCTTGTTATCGAATGTCCTATAATTTAATTGGAGCTCATTTTTTCACCCCTCTGCTGCTGCTGACATCTCAAGAGGAGAATTGCAGGATAAACAAAATAGGAGCCAGCCTATTGATGCATTAAGTGAATGTCTCTCTGCATTACAATCTACGAATGTAACCCAGGTTCTCTGAAGAAGACTCCTATACAATCATGCCTGGTACAGGCTGGTGGTGCTAGCAGGCAAATAGCCCCGCCTACCACCCGTCCTATATATAGAAAGTGTGCCAACCAACCACTCTTCACAAGCTCAGTGCGAGAGGGGCAATGAGCTGAGGGGTCTCCCTCATCTCCTTCAGAAAACCTGGGTTACATTTGCAACCTCTAGTTCTCTTTCAGTCGACTCGTTTCGACCCCTCTCTAAGGGACCCTGCAAAACCCCCTGATTGCTTGGTCCAAACTGGAAACCTGGTATGGATACAAGGATGTAACCCATCTACATCACAGTCTCCAAACCATTACTTAGGACAGTGTGCGCCACAGAGGGTGCGGTCACATCCAGGCCGTAAAACCTTTGAATGGTATGTGGAGAAGCCCAGCTGGCTATGGTACATATCTCTGAAACAGAGACACCCTTGAACACGGCCCACCACATTGCCAACACACAGGTGGAGTGCGCCCGGATGCCCAAAGGCACAGGTGTCCCGGGGGAGCTGCCTTCTCTGACATCTCCCGGATTTGGTAGAAACCGGAGCCATGTTTTCTGTGGGAGAAAAGAGGAGACACAGTGGTAATTAAGGAAGTTGACACACACTCTACAGCTGTAGCAGGGACAACAACTGAAATGAGTAAAATCTCCCTTGAGAAAGCACTCTTCCCCACACATCAAAATAGTGCAACAATTAAGCTTCACTAAGATAACTGGTGTACCAATTGCCAGGTAGCAATAGGGAGTGTTGCCATGTAGGTGCTAGCCCCGTTGGTGTGAGAAGAAGGAGCTAGCAACTGATTGATTAGCTGCACGCTCAAGTTGTTTAATAACAACAAATGCACAAGCTAGCCAACCGTCCCAGTGGTTAGCTGGAGCTCACACTAGGTTTACGTTGCACAGTGACCAGCTGGGAATTATGTCGAACTAGCCCCAGGAGAATGATATTGTCTACTGATACTACTGATATTCTCAGTAGAACAGTAAAATTAAGTTGTAGCTAGCTATGAGAACACAATACAATACGCTTCGGACAGTCAGAGTGAATCGTGTTAAGAATAAAATGGGTGCGCTTGCTAGGTCTTATATATAAGACGGGCAGTAGTCGGGGCCCACAGATTTTGAGACAGCATTGGGAAAGTATTTATAAGCTGCAAAAAAGAAAATAAAGTCTGCCAAGGAGAGCCTTGCTACTCTTTGATATAGTTTGGCTCTGGCGGCCTGAGGCAGATCATAACTTCAGATAAGACATTGTTTGATTAAAGATTTATATCATTTCAGTTGCAGTGCAAGTTGCTGTTTCACTCCCCCTTTCATTGGCACCAAAGACAAAAACAGTCGTTGTCCTTTGGGTTCCCCAGGGGTGTATCTGAGGTGGCTGGCTGGCTGGCTGGCTTCACTTGCTCTCTTTTGATTGATTTCAGCTCCCTGTTACACCAGAGAGGGCAGATTCAAAGCAGATCTCAAAATCAATCTAATCCCCTTAATCATCAACTGCTACACCCAGGTCATTTCTCTCTCTCTCACTCCTCTCCCGTACAGTTGTCTGCTGCAGAGATTTATGGAAGTACACAGAGGATTCGTTCCATGGGATCAAGTGGGACTCAAGGCAGTGTACCACAGTGACTGAATGAAAACATAAATTCTTGTTTTCATTAAAAAGAAACTCAACATTGGGTTGTGAAAAAAAAAAAAAATCTGCATCAGACATTTCTATTAACATCTTCTCAGCCAATAACAATTCAGCCAGACGTGATAAAAGTCTCTGAAATAGTTAAATAATGTTAAATGGCATAAATAAAAAAATCCATATCCATGGTATTCAACCTGACACGTACTGTATACAATGGGGATGGGATGCATGGATCTTCTCAGCTGAGAGCTACAACAACACAAATTCAAAGGGAATATGTCCCCCATGTTTCTGATTGAATTACTGTACTATAGGATCTTGACTAACTGTCAAATTTCTTCAGCCTATGACAAGAACTAGGCCTATCAAAATGTAAGCATTGGGACAGAGAAGACAAATTAATCGTGCTGAACACAGACAATGCACGTGATATCTGTCCTCCACCGCGCTCAGCTTGCAAAGGTCTGTTTCCCTCCGAGACAGCCTCCGTTTGATGCTCGGTTTGAACAAGCCACAAGCAAGCCACACTGTTTCGAAGGTTTTTGCATTTTTCTTGGCCTAATGATTCAGATTGCACTGAAAAAAGTGCAAGACAAGTAGAGAGGGGAAAAACCTGCACCATGTCTTCCTTCATTTGATCAGGAAACTGAATTTATTGTTTGATACCATCTGGAAAAATGGCGAAATTCTGTTTAAAGTTCCAAACAATAACATCTTCCCTAATAATAATATAACCCCCAGAAATGGACTTGCAGTATCGGACATTAGCTGTTGTGTTTCTGCATGTGCGCACGATTCAAAGAGGTAGCCACCAGAGACAGAAAGGCGAAAATCAGTGAGTCCACTCCCCTAGAACAGTGTTGCTCAACTGGTGGGTCACGACCCAAAAGTGGGCCGTGGACTCGTTCTGAATGGGTTGCGGAGTGTGTAGTAAAAAAAAAAAAAGAAAAACACTAGAAAGGCGAAAAATAGTTCTAGTGCTTAGCTATTTATTAAACGTGTCTATGCAAGTGAGGGGAAAACAATATTTTCTGTCTGACAAAATCGCTGCATTCAAAAAGAAGATTGCATTGTGGGAAAATCATGTATCCAAAGACAGACTTGACATGTTTCCCAACGCTTGTCATGAAGCACAACAGCTGGACACAGCGGACAAAAATGCCCTGAAACGAATTATTACAGCGCATCTCACTAAACTCCAAGCTCGGTTTCATGACTACTTCCCGGAGAAACATGGAGATGATCACTGGATACCTGACCCCTTCACGTCACGTTGCCAAGCAATGAAGAGAATCAGCTGATGGAGCTGTCATGTGATCGGACGCTTAAAAGGAAATTCGGTGAGGTAAGCCTCCCCCAGTTCTGGTGCAACGATGTTATGGGAGAGTATCCGTCCCTCGCCACTCATGCAGTCAAAATCCTCCTACCATTCAGCACTACCTATCTGTGCGAAAGTGGCTTCTCAACTTTGGTCCAGCTCAAGTCAAAGCAGAGGAACAGGTTGGACACTGAGCATGATCTGAGAGTAGCTCTGTCTACCATCACCCCAGACTCTGCAAGTCTTATCAGGAATAAAGCACATCCCCAACTCTCTCATTAGCTTCCCCAAATGCCTGTTGAGTGAAAACAGCCCGTTTAGTAGGCCTACTCAGAGAGATTATATTATATATATATATATATATATGTTTACAGATCTCTTAAATAAATAAATATATTTTATTTATATTTTATGTTTATTTATATTTATATTTTATTTTATTTTTATTTTTATGTTTATTTATGTTATATTTACAGTTATTATGTTTTATATGTTATATTTACAGGTATGATGTTCATATGATGTTCATTTTTGAGGAATACATTTGCTTGGTTTGAATTCTATAAAAGTGGGTCGCGACTTAATGACCATGGGAAAATGTGGGTCCCAAGGCGAGACCAGTTGAGAGCCACTGCCCTAGAACACTAGTAACAAGATTTTGTATGCAAACCGAGTGTAGGGTAGGACACTCCATTTTAGAAAGCGCTTTTTTCTGGACCAAAACAGCATTCGTAAATGAAATATATTTTTTCAATCTCAGTCTCACTTCTGATAAGACACACATTTTGACTGCATCCAGTTTATTACTTTATTGCTTGTGATGGATGTCTAGGTTTTACCACTCTGTACTTCAGCTCTTCGGAGGTGAGATTCAAGAAATAAAGTCCTGAGTAGCCACAATATCTGAGTCTGGTATTTATTGCTTGCAAACAAGAGACCGGAGCCTAACAGCAGCCCAGCGTAAATCTGTCTAGCGCAAGTCTGAAGAGGCGATTATCAGGGTTGTCTTTTATACAGATTAAACATAATGGTAGGCGCAGCTAAGGCTATCACCGACAAGCTTGTGCTTACGTGAGAGGGGGTGGGAGCAAATTAACAATGGGGAGACTTTCTTACTGATCAATCGGCGCTTTCTTACTGATCAATCGGCGTTCAACATTTCACACTTATTCACCTTCCTGTCAGCAAGATGGGTCTGTTCCTTTGTTCTCACTCTCCCCCACTACTCCCTCCGAAACCACCGCTATCCATATTGTAATCATCCGCCGTTTCTCAAAACAATGGCTATAGAACTTTAGAGGTGTGGCAAGAGAAAATGTAATCACAGTATTCACACAAGTTGTATCAGTCATACGAAAGTGCATTTCCTTCAAACAGTTCTATCAATGTATTTTCTATAACATGTTTCAGGCTGATGAGCTTTGAATACATTATCAACGGTTAATTTATTTATTATTTACCTAACTTGAAAAAAGCAAGAGGCTGCAAACAAAATAAGAATATTGCAAATCCCCTGTTCTGAAATAAAAGTTAGATTTAGTCATATCTCCACATGATTACACTAGCAGGCAGCAATATGACACAAGTTATTGACTTGTATCTGCTTGTGTTTTGCGTCTGGAAGACAAGGAAGCCAGAGATAATTACATAAACTGAGCTCCAGGAGAAGCATTACTGTGGAGTTTAGTGAGGCTCTCAGAGAGATAGAGTGTGTGTGAGTGAGAGAGAGAGTGGGTGAGTGAGTGAGTGCATTGCTGTGGAGAGAATCATTGTGCATTACGAGCTCTCTGAGAGAAAGGGCCTGCACGGCATGCCTCTTAGACAGCAGAAAAGACTGACCTTTGCTTTGTCTGTATGGAGCTGAACCTTTCATTGGAGGAGAGATGGCAGGAGGGACGGATAGAGGATAGAGGGGGATAAAGGGACAGAGAAGTTTGGGTTATTGCCAATGAGTTCCATTTCTGCCTTTCTTCTCCAACATGCCTGAATATGAAAAATTCTGCCCCTGCAAAAATGCCAAGACAAAGGAAATGGTCAGATGTGAACCTGACCATCCACAACATTTGGCCCACTTTGGCCCCAATAGACCGGCAGTTGACCCCTGTGTGACCTGACACCGGCACGATGACCTCAGTGCTGCATTCCTGCTGCTGGTGCCCCATTATTATCCACAGGGTCCGTGTGACACGTTTTAAAAAGAAAATCTAAGAGACCGGCGCAGTGAATGGCCATGCCAATGTTCAGATGAGCTGACCCTCTATAAATGGGTTGACCCAGAGATTCTCCCCACAAGAGTCTCCTGGCTGCACCTCGGTGGAGGAATGTGCTGGGACAATGTGGACTCACCACTGGCTTTCATCAAAGATATGTCACGACTGCAATTACGATAATAGCCCACATGAGCAGCCTTGGCAGCAAGATGGAGATTTTTCCACTCCAGTTCACTGTTGGAGTGAATCTACCAAAGAGATAATGATGGGATCACAATAGGTTAGCAGCCACTCTGCAGCATCTCAACAGCCACGCATGAGAGATAAAACCACAGCAGCCTGTTTCCGACAGTGCTCTCATTCATATTTACTCCCAGATTTCATTAACAACATAACCTGTAAGAGTAATTATAGGAGTAAAATAAAGCTATATAATGAATCAATCATTACACTGTGTGGAAACAATTCCAGTAGTCACACAGCCCTCTTTTCTCACCTACTGTACCATCCTCCTCTATGAAATGGGTATGCTTGACTGAAGAAGGCACCCTCCCACACATTGAAAACACAGGGCAGCACGGATGAGGTCACAGTGAACTCTGGCAGGGGAACACTATGGCCAAAGTGTAAACTGCATTGCCACTCTGCATTCCCGTCTAACATTATGGCTTATAAGCACAGTCTTCTATGAACATGTTCCGACAACAGATACAATTAAGCTCTGGGTTGTTTTGAAGGGAAAACACCACTCCAAACCATGGATGCTGACTCCTTTTTAACCCAACATACCCACACACTTACACACATGCATGCACGTTAACACACACACACACACACACACACACACACACACACACACACACACACACACACACACACACACACACACACACACACACACACACACACACACACACACACACACACACACAGCTCTTTGTTTTTATTAGTCATCTAATACAGATGAACCCCGGGAAGATTCATTTTCAGAAGGAGCTGAGTAAATTAATACAGTGGCATACATCACAAGATGAGATGACAAAACACAAATGAGTGCACAAGCCGTGCAGCATGAATTGAATTATGCCAAATGTTATAATTACCGTAATTTTGCCCTGTGCATGATCTGCCTAATCTCATCCCATTGATTTGCAACTTCTGAGGCTATAAGTTGGTTGTTTTATCTTTAGTCTTTGAACAACTAACTTAATGTAAAAACTCTGGAATAGAACCTCTAAAGCAATAGTATTGCTCACTAAACAACCATCAATCCATATGTATGGCATATTTTTGTAAGACACCACGTCAATAGAAGACCTAGGCTAAACCCTAGCCAATGGAAAGCCCCATGCAACAGAGGAACGGACACACGGAATGCGGGAAACTAATTCTCCTGGAAGGTGTGGAGAAAAGTGAAAAAATGTACATTGCATGATTGGAAGGTAGTGACAGTACAGTAGGTCAATGTGTCAACTTTTGAATAATTCATCCTTGTGATTCTCTGTTTCTATCAGCGATAGATAGATATTTTATCCACCGTTAATAAAGTTAGTCTCCATTTGCTCTACATAGGGTGGGTTAATTCGTTTTACCGAATGCTTCAGTCACAGATGAGTTTCACTTTAACATAAATGTTGAGATACACAAATTTTCTATAGATAATCTTCTCTGCATTCGTAAAGTTTCTAATCTATGTATTAACTGTACCAGAGCGCTGAAGACTGCTTCGCAACACTAAGTTGTAGTGGGCATGACCACTAAAGGTGATAATTTCGTTAAGCAAAGTTTCAGTTAGCATAGAAACGGAGGGCAGGTCTCCAGCAATAAGTGGGTGGGGATCATTTTATATGACATGAAGGATTTCATTGCAAATGCTGGAAGGGATAATCATTTTTTGACATACTATCAGTTGTAGGAAATTAATATAACCACAAGCTAAAGTGTCTATGGTATCATAATCTAAGCACTCATCTCCAAATGCTGTTTAATGGTTTTATGAAGCTGTCGCAAATCTTCATGTTTTTTGTTTTTTTATCATTTGTATCAGCTGAATAAAGGCAATTGTCCTTTATCTCTTGCAACCACCAGTCATAAACCACAATTACCTGCCACGTCAGTGTAGTCTTGCCTATATGCATTTATTTACGTATATCATTTCATACCTTTTTGTTTCCTCTCTGTAAACACCATCAGGACTGTATGGTTATCTTTACAGTAGCCTATTGTAGGCTACTTAGGGTTGTTGGCAATAGTGGATAGTATTCAACGTAAAAAATAAATACATTGCGGGATCATTGGGTAGTGCAGTGTTTGAACCTGCAATGCGCACGGAAGACAGCGATGCGCACGGTTCCAATGGTCAGTAGGGGCGATCATGCAATGTGGGGGTGGACTTACAAGACCTATTGTATGCTAGTTTATATTATTTTCCCATCCCAATATTCCCATAGATTGAATAAGTGTAATTTTATTTATTTTAATTATTGAATGTGGAACATCATATTTGCCAACTCCCTTTGTCAACTGACACTCCCATGTATTGCCCTACCTATATTGGTGCTAAATTTGTGTTGGGAGGAGCAGATACACTTTGCGGTGACACATAATTACCTAAACGGTCTTTGCACATGGTTTTAGTGTTGCGCAGCGCTCTTTAGCGGAAACCCATTTTGTCTCAATACTGGTTCAATACACCCAGTCTGAAGAGCTTGTTTAGAGTGTTATGGCTAAACAGTGAAAAAAGGCCACGCTATATGCTAGCTGCATACAAACCTTCCAAGTCCATTGACCGTTTGAATGTGAATGAAAGTGTTTCTGTCCCAAAAGTACATTTCAAACATAATCTCCCAATGTATCCTCATAAAAGCATCCTGCATTCCATTCAGACTATCCTCCATTATTATCTGGACAACAGGGAATATTCAGCGACCCAAACATTTAATCTATAACAAGCTAATGAGAGCATTTTCAACCTCTCATTCTGTGTGGCTGCATATTTTGACAAATTATTATGTCATTATGTCAGTCGAAAAAAACAGCAAACCCTCTCTAGAGCCTCGTAATTGCGTGATGAGCAAAAAATAAATAAAAAATAAGGAGAGGGTGACAAGCCATCCTTGTCACATCAATGCTGAGTGATGAGACCGACACATTTGCATAAACGAAAACAGGGGACAATGCCGCTGCTGGCCCTAAGGCAGCATCAATCAACAGATGAGCTTTTGTACCAGCTATTGTCATACTGTCAGGATGCCATGGATATAGCTAAATGTGCCACGCTTTGCCGGTCGAGACTGTGGATTTGTATACAGGGCTATTACCATTTCGTTGCTGAGAGCAGATTATAAATAATTTTGCCCGAGCAAAGGATCCTAAGATTTTTTTCTGAAAAAAAATCATTGTCTTTAAAGGCTAAAGTTGATCTGAAAAGGCTAATAAAGCAACTCTTGACACCACAGACATGAGTTTAAAGCAAGTTGGCACGGTTGGGAGAGATTACAGGGAAAATGGAGAGAATGAGATGAGATGGAAAAAAAGGCAGCACATTCATCCACTAGTCCAAGGGAGGAAGTTGACAGTGACCAGCCCTGGCCGGGTTTGACAGCAAAGGATGCATGGGCTTTGCTGGATTTAATCAAACTCTGAATATATAAAATGTTTTCTCTACTCTCCAGCGGTATCATTCTATTTCATATCCCTCTAAGATGGGGACTCAAGTCACTTGATGATTTCTGTACCATTTCATTACCATGGCAGTGAGAATCTGCTGGAAGTGTATTGCTCAATAAAATTCAATAGGTGCATCTCTCTCAATTGCCAGTAGAGGTGGGCAGATGCTGGAAACAAACAGCTCCCTCCACAGTGACATACAGTAGAACCTGTTTGACAACCAATGCTCATGGAAAGGAGAATGAATGCCTGGAGAGGGATGACATGAAGGAAACAGTGATATAAGGAGGAGGGAGATGCATGATTGAAGGAAAGTAGAACCATGAGAAAAACAGAATGAGAGGGAGGACAAAATTGGTGAGTGAGGTCAGCATTATGAAAGAATGGGGTGGGTTGGGGTGGGTGGTTGGGGGGGGTCGGGTCGAACTCATGATGGTCGGATGGTTTATGGAGACTTTTAAATAATTAATCTCTCCAGCATTATTGACCAGAGGGGGGGAAGAGCTCCAATATGTAACATTTCTACTGCAAAACCTCAGAAGTAAACCACTCAATGGCATCCTTTGTGTATCAGAACTCTATGTGATGTGTTGGGGCGTACTACCTGTGCAGATGAGAAGAGTGCTGGTTGTCTGTCTCCGGGTCTTATATTGTCACTGGCACATTGGCATATGAATACAAGCCAACCCAGCATGCTGTGTGTTTGCTACATTTCTGACATTGTTTAAATTTTGGGGCTGTTATTTTCACTTGCCTGGGAGATATACCTGACATGTCATCCGTCTCGACTCTGATTAGGCATCAGTAACAGGGAGAGGAGGTGATGGAGTGTTTATCATCCTATCTGAAAGGTGGAAATGCCTAGGATTGGCAAGAAATCCCTCAGAAGTTAATGACAATTTATTTTAGACATAGAATCATGAATTACGGCATATCATTGAAAAGGAATTGAAAATGAATCAGCAGTATGGACACAATGTACCCAGCCATCTCTCTGGCAGCAGTTTGGAGAAATCAATACAGACACTTTCAGGCTGCAGTGTTCTCAAATGTTCTTTCATTCAAAGACGGTACAAAAAAACATTAGTGCTACATTTATCAAAAAACACCTGAAAGATTACAAAGAATAATAATATCAGCCCTTCTCCTCTTCTCACTGTCTTCTCACAGTCTGAGGGATGAGCTTTAATCATACCTAATCATCATACCTAATTAACCAACAGGTCGATATATTTGTGCCTCGCTGCTGGGCAGAGCAAACAATGGAAACAGCACACAGAGAAGGTCAAGGGTCATTGGTGGAACTTGAGAGTGAACCTGGCACCAAGAACACACACATACAAGTTAACACAGGATGATACACACCCTCTCTCGTTTTCTCTCTCATTGACAGACTCTCTATCATGACAAGCAGAAGGGGGTGGGGGGGGGGTGGGTGTAACTCATCTCCAATTGACAGATGTGGTAGAAGAAGAAAAAAAACAGAGTAACTCACTTATTCATCTAAGTGCTGTGCTGGACTATCAGATAACATCTCTATCAGCCGTTATTTAGTTTCATCCTTATCATCGTTACTGCCATATGTGGATGTGAGACTTCATAAATATAGTGATTCTCTCTCCATCCCTGTCATAGACCATAATACCCAAATACGTACATGTTTTTAAGTTGCAAAATCCTTTATTGTACAACTTCCGTGAGAGCTAAATACTTGTTGGTAAAGACAGCAACTGTGTGAAAAAACACTTAATGCAACCAATAATACAAATGCTGTACGCCAAACTCATTCTGAATTATTGAATTGCCTTATGTTGCTGTGCATGCAGTGTCTAAGGTATGTAACAAATATATATAATGATTGTTTTTTAATTGTAATTTTCGTTCCAAAAGTGTCAAGATGTTTACATTGAAGGTAGATTAAAATGTAGAATGTTATTTTCATTGAGTATTAACCAACATGGTTAATAGTGTGCTATGCTATAACATTCAATTCACTGAGAGCTCAAAGGGAGAGAAATCTATGTAATATTTCAACAGGGGTTTGAAGAGAGGCAATAGGTCACAGGGGATCAAGAAACTAAAGGTTACCAATGCAACCCGGGTTCTCTGAAAGAAATGAGGGAGACCCCTCACTATGGGACACCCACTCCTGTGTACCTTTCACTGAAAACCCCTATTCAATCATGCCTGGCACATGTCGGTTGCTTGCAAGGGGATATGTTTGCGTCACAGGAAAACAAATAGATCACATCGCTCCGTTAGGCGCAGACTAACATGCGCGCTCCTGTATGCCTTTCCTCCAGTGGGCCTAATCCCTCCCACACTGGACAGAGTGAGGGTGAATGGTTTGTACCTGCTCCTGATCCCGTTCAAGGCCATGTGTCTGGATTGGGCTGAGGGAAGCTCTGAATGAGACCAAGTCCAGACCCAAGAGGGTCACCGTTTGGCTGGGATGAGCAAGCTTTTGGCATGATTCATCTGGAAGCCTAGGTCGAGCAGATGTGACAGCAGTATTGCTGTGTGATCCACAGCCTGCGCCTCGGAGTCTGTGCATACGAGCCAGTTGTCGATATACGTGAGAATCAGAATGCCTCTCGCAAGACACTCTCAGGTGGATGATTCTCAGAAACCATCTGTGTGTCTGACAAACCTCAATGTGGAGATGAGGTCAACCGTTGTGGCGAATTGGACGAATGGCCAACAGGGCCTTGTGCATTAGCATGATAAACTGAGCCAGCCAGAGGGCCTTCCCCATGACTTGGGCCGTGAACTTGATGTTCTTGATGGGACCACGCTCATACCGCTCAGGAAGGAGACGCATTCTGTCTCTTAGAGATGAACATAATTTGGCACGAAAAGTGCAAATCAATCCTAGAACAACAGCAAAGGACCTTGTGAAGATGCCAGAGGAAACAGGTACAAAAGTATCTATATCCACAGTAAATCGAGTCCTATATCGACATAACCTGAAAGGCCACTCAGCAAGGAAGAAGCCACTGCTCCAAAACCGCTAAAAAAATTCCAGACTACGGTTTGCTACTGCACATGGGGTCAAAGATCTTACTCTTTGGAGAAATGTCCTCTGGTCTGATATAACAAAAATGTAACTGTTAGGCCATAATGACCATTGTTATGTTTGGAGGAAAAAGGGGGAGGCTTGCAAGCCGAAGAACACCATCCCAACCGTGAAGCATGGGGGTGGCAGCATCATGTTGTGGGGGTGCTTTGCTGCAGGAGGGACTGGTGCACTTCACAAAATAGATGGCATCATGAGGAAGGAAAATGATGTGGATATATTGAAGTAACATCTCAAGACATCAGCCAGGAAGTTAAAGCCTGGTCGCAAATGGGTTTTCCAAATGGACAATAACCCCAAGCATACTTCCAAAGTTGTGGCAAAATGGCTTAAGGACAACAAAGTCAAGGCACCTCAATCCTATCGAACATTTATGGGCAGAACTGAAAAAGCGTGTGCAAGCAAGGAGGCCTACAAACCTGGCTCAGTTACACAAGTTCTGTCAGGAGGAACGGGCCAAAATTCCACCAACTTATTGTGGGAAGGCTACCCAAAACTTTTGACCCAAGTTAAACAACTTAAAGGCAATGCTACCAAATACTAACTAAGTTTATGGAAACTTCTGACCCACTGGGAATGTGATGAAAGAAATAAAAGCTTAAATAAATAATTCTCTCTACTATTATTCTGACATTTCACATTCTTAAAATAAAGTATTGATCCTAGCTGACCTAAGACAGGGAATGTTTACTAGGATTAAATGTCAGGAATTGTGAAAAACTGAGTTTAAATGTATTTGGCTAAGGTGTATGTAAACTTCCGACTTCAACTGTAGCTGCCACTAGAACTTACTAAGTTGTCTTAATTGTAACTGCTGACAGCAAGTGTACAGAAACATCTTGTCTGCTTGAGTGCAAGCAAATGCCTCCAATTTCATCATACAGTAAGAAAATGACCTATAACATACTGCTATAGCAACTAGGGAGTTTTTCAGAGCCAAAAAGTGGAAAGGTCTTGAGTCAAGTCAATCTTCGGATTTAAATTCAATTGAACATGCATTTAATTTCCTGAGGATAAGATTTTAAGCAAACATACCTCAAAACAAACAAAACTGATGATGGCTGCAGTACAGGCCTGTCAGAGCATCACCAGAGAAGATACCCAGTGTCTGGTGTGGGTTGCAGACTTCAGGCAGTTATTGCATGCAAAGGATTGTTGACCAAATACTAAACATAAGTGCTTATTTTGGACATTTGATAAATCTTTCCCATTCCTTTGGGGTACCCTGAAATAGGGGGACTATGTATACACATTTCTGTGTGGTGAAACCAATATGTACATGTAGGCCATGCTATTTTCCCTATCCAAGTACCCTTTCCAGACGATCCCTAACTTTTGACTGTTTTTACTGGAGTTAGTAATTTGGTTACGCTCCCTTAAAGACGCACTCCTAAATAAACAGCGCGAAGAACCGTTCTCTTTTCCCACTGTATAGCTAGCGGCTAAGCGTTAAGTCTGAGACAAAATTCTGATAACCTAAAACCAGTCAGGATATTAGAAAAGTAGAATGTGATGTTACAGCGGAGTGGCGCAGCAGTAGCTGCATGTGCATAAAGTGAAAGATCCAGTTATAATTTAATGTGTCTAGTTGTATAATAGAAGATATTATTGTTGTAAAGTGAGGCTGATAATTGATTGCTCTGTACATTTCTCTGCAGACTGTTCCCCCCCCCCCCCCCCCCCCCGGCATTCAACCACGGATTCTACGGTCTGCTGTCTTCCTTCATCTCAAGACTCATCACCATAATAAGAATCCTACCTGTGAACTTTTAACTGGTCTATCGGTGGTAGGAACAGACGATCCCTTGCATCTCAGTGCACTCAAAAATACATTTTTATTTATTTGGGTACCCATTGTTATTTAGTTTGTTATTTCTCTTGTTGGACCATTTCGGGGTCCTGTATTGTGATTATTGTGTGTATTGTTTATTGTTTGAACATCCCTTGACACCTGAACATAGGAGAAACGAAAATATTATTAGGTAAACGGAATGTTCAAATTTACGTCAGTGTGTGCAGTGTCTTATTCCTTTATTAGAGAGTTTTGGGTTGGAAAACAGTCTCCTTACTTACCTGGATGTTTAGACTTTGGAGCTGATATACACATTTAATTAGATTTCCTATATCTCTACAGCAGTGTGTTACATACACAAATACCATCAAATAAAAGCTGAGAATCTCAACTTAACTTTGGAGCGTAGAGCCGAAAGAATAAAAAAATGCTTCACTGTCCCATTAGTTACACAAGGCACTGTATATATACATTCACTAAACACTTTATTAGGAACAGCTGTACACCTTCTCATGGTGGAGGTGGTGTAATGGTGTGGGGAATGTTTTCTTAGCACACTTATCAATCAATCATAGTTGAATGCCACAGCCTATTTGAGTATTGTTGCTGACCATGTGCATCCTTTCATGGCCACAATTTACCCATCTAATTTATCTTCTAATGGCTACTTCCAACATGATAATGCACCATGTCACAAAGCAAAAGTCATCTCAAACTGGTTTCATGAACATCACAATGAGTTCAGTGTTCTTCAGTGGCCTTCCCAGTCACTGGATCTGAATCCAATAGAACACCTTTAGGAGGTGGTAGAACAGGAGATTCACAGCTTGAAAGTGCACCTGAAAAATCTGCAGGAATTGCGTGATGCAATCATATCATCATGGACCAGAATCTCAAAGGAATGTTTCCAACATCTTGTAGAATCAATGCCACGAAGAATTTAGGCTGTTTTGAGAGCAAAGGGAGGCCCTACCCAGTATTAGTATAGTGTTCCTAATAAAGTACTCGGTGAGTGTATACTCCATGGGGATGAATATGTCGTATTTGTTTCCACAATAAAGTTCTCCAACCACTTCACCTGGTGGAAAGGGTACTGACTTTACCCAACCATTTGCATATTAACAATTTATTGTGACTGAATGCAGGCATGCATGTGTTCACTATTCTCTGCCTTTGTGCAGGTAGCAAAGGTAGAGTGAGGTATTGTAGAAAAATCGACTTTGCCAAAAATGTTTACTTTTGAGGACAGTCGCATAGCTAAACTGTCACTCTGGTTTCTTTTACTATTGCTCAACACAATGTTTTCACAGCTAATTCGCTGTTTCAACAATTCCCGATTGTGGCGTTAAAGGGATAGTTCACCCTAAAATCATAATTTCTTACTCTTTACTGTACCTTAGATGTTGTCTGTTGACCAGTAGTGACACCATCTGCAAAGCCCCAGTCATTCCATTTGCCACAGCAGTTGAGAGGGTTAGCATAGCTTTGGCTAGCAGTTTAACATGGATTCTCAATCCAGCATTGTCTACATTACGCACCTACATCTACTCATATTGTAAAATAGAATATTGGAGCGATGTTATCGGTTCTGAAATTGTGTTTATCCATACAATGAGCAGCTTAGGGCCCAATTAGCTATTTCATCAAAGATATAATCACACAAGAAAGCCTGTCTCAGATAAGTACAATTATACTGCTTTTAATGTAAATCATTCTGCAGAATATCAAAGAGATGTTAAAGAAATCCAACTAAAACCCTGTGAAGGCCGTCTGCTGCTTGGTGCACTAAGGATCACTTGCTCCCTGTCTTTTTTCCAAAGCATTCAATATTATAAATACATTATAAATTCATTAAAGTATTCATTGCAGTATAAAGTATTCACACATTTTGACCATTTGAGTGGGGCATCGACAACTATCAATGTCAAAATCCTCATGTCACTTTGACCTCATACACATTTACAATAGCTGTTACAATAACATTAGCAATATCAGAGAAATTCAACATAACAAAAACTCAATAGAGGTGATTTGGCCCTGATGCACAGGGTCAGCCCACCTCAGGCACCCCTGGAGCAATTAGGGCTTAAGTGCCTTGCTCAAGGGCACAACAGCAATGTAAGCACCTTAGCTATGATGTCAGCCACCCTCCAGTCACCAGCTCACAACTGGCTCCCTCCTGGGGTGGGGATCGATCCAGCAACCTACTGATTGCTGGCTGGCCTCTCTAATCTCTAGGTTACCTGCCTTTAGGTCACTGCATCACTCTTATCCTTAATAAAGCAGCTTGCACATTTCATAGATTCATTGTGCTGCAGCTAAATCTCACTTGTGTTGCTGATGGGCTCACGCTTTGTATTGTGAAAACAATGTTTGGTGTTAGGATAGATCTGCTTCATGAAACATACCTGAACCACTGACACACCATCTATCTATTACACAAAACAGCAAGTGCACATGCACACGCACGCACGCAGGCACACACACACACACACACACACACACAATCACACAGAGGTCCAAATAGATTATAGATGCTGTACAGGTATTTGTGGCAAGCAGATTACGTTAATAATGCATTTTCTCCAGATAAAATTATAGCATCTTTTTCAGGTCTTCCATCTGCTTTGGAACACCAGAGGTGGAATCAAACAAAGGTGCTGAAAATAAGCAATAAATGCACCATACCAAAAAAGCAATTGCAAAAATTGCTACAGGAAAGACTGTTCATTAAAATACAACAGCACTTTTCACACAGTCACAGCCAAGTAACTCCTGCAACTGGAGAATGAAGGGATATGAGGTTCAGACAAAAACATCCATTTGGAAGCCTCCTTCAGGGAAAGCATAATGTGAGTTTGTGTGTGTGTGTGTGTGTGTGGGGGGGGGGGTTACAGTTTATCTTGGCCCATAGTCTACTTTCAGGGTAAGGAACCATCTGATAAAAAGGTGTAAACAAGTAAACTATCCCTTTTAGTTCTGCTGTTGATTGACATCCCAGAGATCCTCCCCACAACCTCTGTGATGTCCATAGATGAGGGAGGTCATTCTTCTGCTGCCTTTTCATTGTGGGAGCTAAAGCCATAATCATTCATCCATTCTCTGTGATCGGTAATTTAATGTCCTTTCAAGCTTGGGAGAGAGGGGGGAGTTTACTGAGTGTCATATGGGTTTCTTATCCATATTGAGTTTCCAAGCAGGATTAGTGTAATGGGAAGGCTTACGGGTAGCATCCGCAGCCTTTCTGGGATGAAACTTGATTTAATTGCTTTTTCCCCTTCTTTTGACGTAAGTTGAAACCCACTGCCTGTGTGGCACAGAATGTTTCATCCCTCTTGGAATGTGCAACAACAGCCTAGGCTTTGCATTGTTTGTTTGACAACCTATCAGCTCCTAAACTTACCCACTCACACATTTCTGCTTAGGAGTACCATAAGATGCTTCTAAGGATGCATGAGTACAGACAGTGCTCACAGTAATTCTACATTTTCTAATTTCAACTTTTACGATATGTAAAAAATGTAAATGACCCAGTCCTGCTGGCAATGCAACCATGTGGCGCAAAATATGTGAAATTAAAAATGTATTGAATTGAAATGGGAGGGCACTCTTTGAATTGTGAAATTATGTTAATGTGGAAATAACAGCTGCTTGCTCAATAATTCATGCCTCTGAAGTGCATTGGAAAATACTGTCTTTCTGTGACGTGTGCTGTAGTATCAGCTCCCAACGGACATCACTTAGACAACTGAAAACATTTTCAATGTAGTGTAATATAGTTGACATTGCCTTTACCTAAATGGAGAAAACATCCCATGAAATACACTATATTACTATAATCTAACTGTGATTGGAGATGTTGTCAATGGAGTGTTCAGAGGCCAGTTTGTCATGGTTCATTGCATTATAAGTGTTAAGGATGGCTCATTTTCAAAATAGGTCATGAGAACAGTCAAACCGTTAAATTAATCAGGATTAATCAGGATTGACACCATAAAAATGTCATAGTTAGCATATTTCATACCAATATCATTTTGACTTCATGTGCATTTCTTTCGAGCGAGGGCATATAACCAAGACATAACCTGAATGTCATGGGTTCAAGACGACTTTGGGGCAATTTTGACAAAAGTGCTTTCAGTGTTTAGTTAGCTAATTCTTGGCTTATACTATCATTTCTGAATGCACACTTTGCTAGGGGACTGTGTCTCATATGAGTAAAACACTCATGAAGAGCATTTTTCAAAAATCCATCTACTACAAGTCCATCTAGGTACAGCTGAAAATTTTAAGCAGTCAATATACAGTTTTTACTGCAAAAGTCAAGACACTGCTTTTAGCTGAAAGTGCCCATATTTAGAGGGGACTTGGTTACCCCCTTAGTAGAGCCAGTCATGCTTGAAAGACAACAATGAACTACTAGATCCAAGAGCTCCATGTATAGAACTGCCCTCTATGTTGACAGAGAAGTAGAAGTAGCGAGCTGGGCTGAAAGTGAGCTGGCAGAAATCCAGACCAAGTGTGCATTATAAGGCAGTGTAGAGCGTGGGAGGGAAATACAAACTCACTGTGGTACCTGGATTTGTCTGCATGCAGGCTCATCTTAACCGACTTTACCATAGCATGTGCAGAGGACTTGCAGGATGCAATATGAGACTGAGGCCTTGACTGGGTCTTGATAAGATTTCCTCATAACATTGTAAGTAATTAGCACAACTTGTAGTCATTTTCTACCAACAGGGGTCTGGCCAGACCCCAGGTGGTATTTTGAGAGTGTGAAAAAAATTACATATATTCTAAGCTTCCAATACTCCATGAATTTGTCAAAAAAATATGCCCCCAACAACTCCAAATGATTTTATTCGGTGTCAAGTTTTAATTTGGTATTCAGAAAGTTACAAATGTTATGGGCACAATTCACCCAATTCTAAAGACAAAAAATAAAGTCTTGATTAACATTATATTTTGGCATGTACAACTTGTCATGGCAGTGCCTGTGTCATAAAAATAGTTTTCAAGGTCACGTGTACGACTAACCAAGATGACAAGATGGCAGCTTAGGTTTCTTCGCCCTGTTGTTAGTTCAGCCCCTTTTTGACATTTATTCTTTCAACAAATCATTAAACACTCCTGCATCTGATGGTGATCCTATCGACTGCAAAAAATGTCTATCCCCAGGAAGACAGAAAAGGAGAAACAGAAGAAGGGCTACTCTCGAGATGATCTGCAAGCAATGGCTGACACATGCATGGAAAGCAACGGAAATACTTCGGACCTCAGCTAAAACGTCTTGAAGAAATGGGACAAGGCACCGACGACAAACTCACTGCCATAAAAAATGAACTGTCAACTTTTACAACTAGTATTCAGTCTATACAGAAAGAAGTGACTAGCCCACATGCTAAAGTTAAAACCAACATCACCACAGTAGCTAGCCACGATGGCAAGCTGCAGGCATTAGAAGCTAAGCTAGCTGACATGGAGGACAGGGGAAGGCGATGTAATATTTGTGTTGTTAACCTGGAAGAACAAATGGAAGGCTCTAACGCCATTCAGTTCCTGGCGAAGTCAATACCAGCATGGTTCTCCTCAATGGCAGATAAACAATTTGACATTATGAGGGCTCACAGAATCTACAATGGTAACCCTAACAAGGATAGAGACTCCTCCCGCACTCAGATGTTCAATGTCCTGCTATACACAGACAAGTGATTCTCTAGGCAGCAAGGAAAGAGCCGCTAAGAGCCGCTCACCTTGAATGGCAGAAGAGTGATGTTTTACCCGGACTTCAGCAACTACACAGTCAGACACAAGCACTTCTTACCAGCGCTGAGCTTCGCACGTCAAAAGGGAGTACAAGCTTTCCTCCTGTACCTGGCCACACTTTGAGTCATCCGTGCGTCCTCCACGTGCGAGTTCTCCTCACCGGAGGATGCTGTTGACTTTCTCAGCTCTGTGGACAGCGGAGCATCTTCTGACCGCCAATCCCAACCAGAGCCATGGGCCAACAACACCACAGTTTCAGACCAAGAAGGAGACGCGCAAACAGAGCAGGACATGCCTGATCTAGAAGACTGATTACTCTGTAGGAATTCGACTTTCCTGGAACTTGTGTGCTTTTTATTTCCTACTAGGAATTGACACCAAAGACAAACAAAGTAATTGGGCTTATGCATAGATATGCAAGTATGGAAACGATTGGTATTCAAGCCATGCAACAGCAGACACTTCACTGAATCCGCTCCTGGTGTGAGGAGTATGCATCATTATTTGCTAAGTTTTATTATTATTTTTTAAATGCATTCTTTTTTTTGTTGTTGTTTGTTTTTGTTTTCATGGACCGGACACCAAACTATTCTCATTGGGTATCCTTTTTCCACCATTCTATTATGAATAGATACTGTACATTGTTACACGTAGTAGACTATGATTTTTAAAATGTGTTATTTGTATATGAATCATACATACTTTGAATCATTTATTTTCTTGGAGGTTAGTGAGTGCTTATATATACAATTATTGAGGTTCTTTTGACTTTTGATCTCAATATTTTATCTTGGAATGCACAGCGGCTTAATACGGCACACAAGCAAGCTAGTACATTAGACATTTTTCGGAGAAAGAGAGTTGATATTGCTTTATTACAGGAGACTCACCTATTAAGTAGTGAACCAACGAACTGTACCATGTGACAGCTTTTTCCTCATCAAGCACTAAAACAAAAGGGGTATCTATTGTGGTGCGACGCAACCTCAACATAACAGTTATATGTGAAGTGAAGACACACAAGGCAGGCTAGTGATTTCTAAAATACAAATATCGAACAAAAAAAATGGACCAAGTACAGTGGATCAATAACACCGGTGTAATAGATGTCTGGCGTACCATAAACCCAACTGGTAGAGATTATTCTTGCCTTTCTGCAAGGCATAAATCCTTCTCTAGGATTGATTTCATCTTTGGAACCAGGAATGGTTGCAAAGATGAAATATTTCTAACTGTCTGTTCTGCATCCCTTGACAATGCGCCCTCTTGTGCAGCTAGATGGCGCTTTAACACAACACTGCTAAGGAATGAGACATTAAGGCTACAATTTAATAAAAAATTCTGTGGATGACCCAAGAATCTTCTGGGACGCTTTGTTAGGATTTTGTTATTTTATTTTTCTCCAGTCTAATAAAGGCATGTTCATCCCAACTGCAGCAGTTAGACTACTAAATGTTCATCTCGAGACCAGGCATCGCAAGTTAGCTATTCTGACAACATAGCTGTACAGCGTGAAGTGGTTAAAAAATAAATAAATTCCCTACTTAAATTCAGTCAGAATTAGTTGCTTGCTGGCAATGAGAATTAGAACAAATGATCAATTTGCAGACATTCCTGCCATTATATCTGAAGAAGGCATTCTTGTATCCGATCCCAAACAAATTAGCTCAGTGTTTCACACCTTCTATGCTGAGCTCTATAAATCAGAAATAGAACATCATATGGCTAGATGTGATGAGTTCCTTAACAAAGTACAACTGACACATTTATCTGAAGATTATAACAACATGGATGCACCCATTTTCTTAGAAGGGCTTGAGGGGGCAATAAAAGAAATGCAAAGAGGGAAATCTCCAGGCATGGACAGGATTTTATTTTGACATTTTGGACCCCCTTGGTCTGTTGCTTTTGGACATAATAAACTTCTCTGTGGAAAAAGAGTCTTTCTCTAGGAACGTCAACTCTGCGGTGATATCTCTAGGGCATTATAGACCAATATCATTATTGAACGGAGATTTTAAGATATATGCAAAGGTCTTCAGACGTCTGACTACTCTAGTTCACTGTGATCAAACCAGCTTTATCAAAAATCGTCTGGGTACTGACAAGCTTGTATGGCCATTATTAAGATGAATGTGTTACCCAGAGTAAATGTTGTAAGTTCAATGCTACAACTCGCTCCCCCTGCTGGATATTGGAAACTGTCACTAAATTCATTTGGAAGAATAAGCGTTCTCAACTTTACAAAGAGATAAACTTACTGGAGGGCTATCTCTTCCAAATTTTAAGATGTACTATTGGGCCTTTAGTTTAAACCAACTTATAACCTGGTTTGACTCCACCTCAGTAGTGTCCTGGCGTGCCTTGGAGGAACACGCAGTACATCCATGGTTGCTTAAAGATGTTTTGTTCTCTAATATTCATACCAAACAATGTAAACTATGTGTTGGCCCAATTATTTTGCAGCTGTTTGCCACTTGAACATTTTGTAAATTCTCCCATTTGTTATAATCTAGGCCTACTGGTAGACCAATACGCTTTCCACAATGGAGTAGTAGGGGGATTTGAGTGCTTGGGACAGCTCTGGAGGTGATGGCATACATACATTCCAAGACCTCAAGAATGATTATGATTTGCTGGGAACATAATTTTTCTTTTATACAACTTAGGTCTGCCTTTAAGGCGTATGGTGTTCCTTGGAATTCAGTTCTGTCTTCACATCCTATATACAAGATTGTGGGCCATAGAAATAAGATAAAGGTTTTGGTCTCCATAGTGTATAACCATATACTTACAGCATCCTATAAATCTCTACCTCTTGATACATTATGGAAAAAGGACGTGCCAGAGAGATCCAGACAGGGATAGGGTATGGTCAAACTTTCCTCAAGGAATCCCGACCATCAGCAAATTCACTATAATTTATGAAAAACGTATGCTTAATGTATATCTGTATACTGTATCTGTCATTGGTAATAATAAAAAAACATTTGATCGCAAAAAAGTGATTCAACTGATTTTACAGATTTGGGACATGGGAAATCTTGGGCCCTATTTAGGGCCATTGAACCCCATTAAGGGCCTGTTTCGCTCCCATTGGTGTTATCTTATAAACAATTAACATGTGTAAATTGAAAAACTCTTATCTTTTTTTTTGGCAGAACATTTTATGTTGTTATAAATGATTATGAAAGAAAAATATAACTTTTTGAAAGATTGTGGCTTTTTTCTGTTTTCATTTTGGGGTCTGGCCAGACTGTTGGTAAACAACATATGCAAAATATGTTGGTAGCTTGAGGGTTAAAGAATGTCAACTATGCTTGATTGAGGTTGATGATACAAAGGCATCATATAACAGCAAGGTGCCATTGTCAAGGCAGGTTTTCTTTTCAAAACCGGCATTGACAGAAATGCAAGGAGCCATCTAGAATACGTCATATCATGGACTCACTGAGAACAAAAAATCGCTTTCTTAGTGTTCTAATTTGTAAAGGTACATTCCAGAGGCTCAGATGTGCTAATTGTTTACTTCAAGTTTTGGCTAGAATCTGAATTATATGGTTTATATATGCATCATATAAAATATTAATCTATGTATTACCTCCATAAACCAGGAAATCCATAGTTTTAGGGTCCCAAACCTTCAATATGTAAACACATTATCTATAATCGAGAGGTGTGCCACCCTCTGTCCAAAGAGATCCCATTTCAGTGACCCTTTTTTGGCGAATTTTGTGTTTTTAAAGGCCCACTCCAGTCTAAATTATAATTTTCTTGTCTTTTGAATGTTCTTTGCACAGTGGTATATTGAATACACTGAAAATGTAAAATGTATGTTCTGCGCCTGTTTTACTTACTGTGTTTCGTTGCTAGGCATGCTAGTTCGTATCCAGGTAGGGTTAATTGCTGGGTGTAATATAACATGCAGTTTATATAACGGTATCAAATACAATGCAAACCAAATGGAACATTTTCTATCCAGGGTTTAACCCAAACCTTAAGCACGGCGTAACAACAAAGCAGCCTTATGCATTTGCACAGGCACCAAACCGAAAGTGGAGACCCAGCAAACACAGTACATAACCGCAACCTTGAAGTTAGACTGTGGTGAGGTTGTAATGAATTTGGTCCCAACATAACCTAATGACTAACTTCTGTTAACATAGTGTTAATAAAGGTTGGTGCCATCCTGGTGCCAACACATAGCCAGCTACAAATACTATGTGCAGCATAGACTGTATAGTTCACCCAGCAACAATATATGAGTGCCAGCTAGCTGTGATCACTCTGCCCTTGTTGGACATCAGTGTACAATGTATCAAATTCAGGTTTGTGTGGTTACCAGAGTTGGCTCTGTAACTTTGTCAGTCATGTGTGTAAGAAAAAAAAAGAACAGTTCTGTGTTAAAGGAATCTTTTACTTGGTGTATCAAGCAGCAGAGTAAGTCCATACTATGGGTCTAGCCGTGTGGTCTGAGTCATGAACTGCGTTTTCCATCAGCTCTTGTAGTGTGTTACCCTTTGATCTATCACCCATTCTGAAGCAGTATACAAAGCATTAACATTTTCATGTCATCCCAACCTGTATGTTAATTGATTTGATAGTTCTTGTCACACTTAACTTGATCACTCACCATCACAGGGAGTTGTGAAAACCAGTTCCAAATGGTTGGCCTGATTAGCCTGTTTCCTAACAGTCTAAATCTTACATGTGGACTCAGCAGAGCCCGCTTTAATATCGGGTGCATTCGTTTAGAACACAATTACTGAGACATGTGCGTTTATAGAAAAATAATCAATACCCTCTCAACCAATCACAATCGAGTATTCAGCAAAGCTGTGGTATAATGACTTATGTAAACACACCCACAGCAGCAGACTGTGTATTTCCAAGATAAATAATTCCAAAAATAAATAATTAAAAATAGAAGAAAAAAAAGAGTACCAAGAGTAGTATTAGATGGTCTAACCAGGAGAAAATGAAGTTGAGGTCTTTGCTCTGCATGGCATTTCTCCTATACAGCACACACTTTCTGCCAGGGGCCAGATAATGACCAGCAGTGCTATTAGGAATCATGCCCCCAGTTCCTCTTACCCCTCTCCCCCCAGCAATAACAAGCAGCACTGCCTTTTATGCTCTCTGCCTTTTCTTTGGCCTGTTCTGTTCACTAACTGTTTAGAGTTATTTTAATAAGACTGACTACATATACTGTATCTGGCTGCCTTTTATGGTTTTGAGCAAAAACTTTGCAACTGGAGATGTTGCTCATTACCTGTCATAAACCTGCTATGCTTGCTTGCTATTTTTCTCAAACTACACCCAGGGTCACATCCAGGGTCACATGCTAGCTTTGAGGATTCATACAGTCTTGTTCTAGTCTTGTTCATAAGTGTGGTATGGGGTTTAATGTATAATATGCCTTTTTAAATGGCATATTGAGACTGGATAAAGAAACTGTCAAATCAACCATGCTACAGGGGTGACCTGGAATGGCCACCCCTGAAAAGTGTTTGGCAACCACACTGGCCACCCCAGATTTGATCACTAAAACTGTCAAAAATGTATATGATTCGTAGTCAATGTTACTTTTTTTTTTTTTAATCTCAGGTATCAAACAAACGTTATTACACAAAATAATAATCTTAAAATGTGTTATGTCTGCTTCTGCCTTGCCTTGTCCTGACTGCGTGTTAAATCTGATTGACTAGCTCAAGACAGTCATATCTTCTCTAATATTTTGCGTTCATAGATTGTCTACTACAGGATTCGTCTGCGCATGGTTTTCACATAGGTTGTCAAGGTAGGTATCAAGCAAATCATGTTTAAAAATTGCATGAAATGCGTTTACACAAAACCACATTTTCCTGGGAGGGTACTCCCAGATTTAATTTGAGAATTGACAATAATTATGGATGATAGATACAAGGTGATATCAGGAAAATTGATTCACCAATGTTTTCCGAGTGGCTGCTTATCTAAATAACAAGCTGCAAATATCTTTGATTATGTTATGTATTCATATTATGGTATTGTTAGCACAAAGTGCTACATACTATTATACTTTCTATGTAAGACTTTTGATTTAAAAAACTGCTAGCACTAGGCTAAGTGAAGAGGGAAGAGACAACAATTTATTATTAACAAACATTTCTGACTAAACTGAATGTTGTAAAAAAAAGTTGTTTGCATCATATTAACCATATTATACCTGTAATGTCATTGCTGGTACAAAATATAATGTTATAATTGGAGTTCTCCCTTAAGTTCTCTGCAAAATAACTACTTTTTGGTATCTACTGTATCAACATATTTATTTGGCTTTTCTACAGTATATGGTTACCCTCACTATGATCTGTCATAACATAACCCAAGAGAATTAGTTGTTTCCATGCTATTTGGTTCTTCACCTGACAACAACAATTCTGAATTTTCTGCAACATTGTGCTCCCTGAATGCTGCCCGAACAAAAGTTTTGTCATTACATCGTGTTACTCTTTCTGAAATGTATAAATGATGTTTGTTTACAAGGTGATGTACATAATTTGCACTAAAACGTGGCATGCCACAGGGGGAAGCAAAGATTAAAATTGAGTGCTATTAACTTAGCTTTAAACTGCTCTTAATAAGTCAGAATTGGCTTGCCCACCATTCCGGATAAACAATGTGGAAAACATGGCATTGTGCGAAGTAAAAGTAACCAGGGAGACAGTTTATCAACAGGACAACCCTGAAAAGTTTAGGCTTATAGTGCCATTTAAAAAAAAAATTGCAGTGTATAAGGTTACGTGGGTATAAGGTTACCTCTGCTGTAAGCCCTCCCAGTGCAGGCGTACAACCCAGTACTGTGCGGGCTGGGATGGTTGCAATGTTGGCTCTGGGCAATTTTGGGCTCTTGCTGCTGCCCCCCCACGCCCCTGATGTCCCTCTGGTGGCCCGGCCCGTGACAGAGTGGACCCGGTGTAAGCAGGCACTGTGGCCGTGTCCTTTAGACATATTTTAGATTCCCCTTAGATGTGCCGGGGACTTCAGGCCACCTGCTTTATGTGATTCTCTCCTACTATTTAATGTATCCCGTTTTCAGTTTTCCACAGCCTCTAATCTTATGTTTTCCTCTTTCTGCTAATCTGAGCCCCTTAAAACTAGATTCCAGTTCCTAGTTTACTGTTCAGCATTTGGTCAGCTTGAGGAGTCTGGTTCCTCTTAAGGTTTCTTCCTCCCAGGGAGTTTTTCCTTGCCACTGTGCCCTATGTGTTTCTCCCCTCGGGAGCTTTTTTTTTGCCTGTCTTGATTTTTGGATGCATTTGATTGATTGATTGATTACTTGAGTGCAGTATGTATCTTCCTTACAGCTCCGCAGTCTGAGAGGAGGTGTGTAAACAAAAAGAGGTGAAGATTGGCCTTGTGCTAATGAACTAATTTTTTAATGCAGTCGCTTAGCAACACAGCCTCTATTACTGTACTTTTACAAGCACAAAACCACGCAAAGTGGTGGGCAGTTTCAACAAGTTGTTGACTACACTGTCACTTTGTATCCAGCAATAATTGTTCTTTGGTGATAAATAGTTTTTTTTGTCACTTTGACATAGAATGCCAAAAATGTAATTAAACTCAAATGAAGCCAAGGAGCTCCTCATGAGAGTATTTGACTAGCAGGTGGCCATGGAATCTTACCATGTCTTACATCACTATCCTATCTGTGTTATCACCCAACAGCTTTGAAGCAGCAGTGGCATAAAAGGATGCAGCTGATGATCCACTCTCCAAACCTTACCATTGACAACTAGCCATCTGCCATTCCCATCCCACCATAGCTTAAAACGTGCAAATTGATATAGATGAGAAAACTCAAGACCACAGTCTGCTGAAAATGTTGATTATGAACACTTTTGAGGTAGCCTAAAATCATGAATTGAGAAGCTACTGTACATATGTTTGCGTTCCTCTTGGTGGCTTGTTGCTATGGAAAATTTTAGTTCCCAGAGGTTACAAACAACCCTTATTACCGCCTATCTGTGCCCACCTGTGCTTCAAAAGACTTCAGAACATAACCTGCCATCCCTCACCACATAACAAATACACTATCAAAAGCCAAGCATGCAAAAGGAGGAGACAGACACTTAGTAGTTAGGGGGAAAATATGTGCAGGAATCTGGAGATTCCTCTATGCAATGCCAAGCATAAAATATATCTTATCTGTGGGAAAATATCCCAATACTTTCTTTCACAGATAGTTCTTCCTTTCAGAGCAGACAGGACTTTATATGCTTTAACAAGCCCAGTTATTCAGTATATTCTTAATTTAAGATTAAGTCCATTAGTTCCCTCACCTCATCTGAAATTGTGAAAACACTACCTCCTCCCCTGTTGATGTGCGCAATGTGGTTTGAATCCCTTAACATTTATATACAGCCAGGTATACAGCCATATTAATTTCCAGGCAACAGTATACTATAGTTGGATCCTGTCATCTTAAATCTATGTGGATACTCAAGAGAGCTTTTATGTCCCAGGGAGTTGTGCCTGCATCAAGTGCCTATAAAAATAACTGAACAACAATTATTTTAAATCTCCATTCCTTTCATTTCCAAGATGGAAAAAAGCCAAACTTTTGTACTTGGTGTCTAAAGACATTTTGATAATTAACCTCTTTACCTGACTTGAAATGCAGGCGTTATCTACTAACATGCTTTTGTAGCAACTGAATCCCACCAGCTATTTATTGCTTGTTGATGGTTTCTTGGACTATGTTTATCTGTTTTTTCACCGATTTGCAATGTATAGTACAAGGAAGTGACACACTAGAACAACATAGCCCCATAACCTTTACATAATATGATTTTTATGTACAGTACATAACATTATACATTGTAAAATACAGTGATGCAATCCACTAAGTTCGAAGCCAATAGAGCTTATATCCTTTTTGAAAGTGAATGACAAACTGCTGACAGTTTTCAGCAAACAGTAAAATTACACTTGGACAACACATTGAAGTGTCAACACCAAAGAACACATTGAAGTGGTCCAATTTGACAACAATTATCCACGTTTGCCATTCTGCTCAAGTTTTATTTTTAAAATATCAGCACAAAAGAATCATTCTTTCAATTACAGGAGATATTCTAGTCTTGCTCAGCTTACATGGCCTGCAAAATGTATGTTTATTTGAGTTTGATTAATGTAAATGTCAGAACTTCAATTTACAGTAATCCATATAATCTCCACTGAATTTATGATTTATTGTGGTGATTCATAATGTGCACATTAAGGTATTCTATGATGGTCATGATACCAACAACTAAACATAACTAAACATAAAAGCAATGTACTGTACAGAGATAACATGGATACATACTGGCTTCGATCAAGTCTTATAATAAAATGTGAACACTTACAGTATTGGTTATACTCAGAATTGTATATTAGCTACTTCCCACATTTCATGATAGAGATTGAGTACTGTGTGTAGAGTCCATTAAAGGGTGGCTTAGCAGTGGCTAAAGTTAGCCGAAGTTACTACTGGCTATTTAAACAACTCTGAACCATAGATTACAGTTTCTCCTGGCCCATAGGCTATTTTCAAGGTGAGGAACCATCTGACCACATATTACAGTTTGACTTACAATTTTCAAAAATGTGTATGTGGATATCGTTATATCTGACAAACACAACAATACCTCACACTAAGTACAGGCCTCTTATGCAGAAGCAAACATTCTTCAACAAACATTAAATAAAACACCACATTCAATAAAAGCGCCTGTATTAAGGATTCAATTTCTTGGGCTTTGCTTGCCTGGAGATGGGCCATGGCTTTAGAGCACATAGTCGCTAAAAGTGACTGGACCACATGGCTTATGTATTAAATTGGAGCTGAACTTAAGTAATGTTCTGAAGCTTGTGACCATCAAATGTGCTGTATCATGTGGACTGTACATGTCAACTAAATGCATCGTGATGGCAAACACTAAACTAACGAGTATCAGGGAATTTGCCCCTCAAAGGCAGCACAACCAGTCTAATGGTTCTAGTTTAAAAAATGTTGATACAAAAAATAAACAATAACGCTTGACTTAATGCAGACAGGTATAATGCATTATGATATGGTCATAATGCATTATACTACTTGTCACAGTGCATATGGCCCACTTATAATGTCTTACTATTGTCTACTATCATCTTTTAATGATCTTGAGTTAGCATCAGCCATTTTGAGTAAGTTGAAAAATTGCCACAGAAGAACATAACATATTATGACCATGATGACTATTCACAATTTAGTAGCTCAAGCCTCAGCCTGACATCAACGGTTGTGAACAATACAATTGTCAAGGAATGAGGTAAAACACAATTTCTACTCTGACCCCTTCATAACTTTTGCACTTTGTGATAATTGAGTGAACAACACCTATGGTATTCCAGGGCAAACCAAGAACTGAGGCATAGTTACAGTATGAAATATAAAGTGGATCTTGAATAAAACATTCCAACCAACCTGTATAAATGAGAGGTCAGTTACAACAGGTTTTCCACACATTTTCCTTCTAAAGGAAGATAGGGACTCTCTTTGTATGATAACTGATTAAATATTTAGTACAGGGCAGTTTAAACAATATACTTATTCATATCTCTAACATAGTTTGCATGTAACTCATCATCAGGCATAAATCATGGACATATGTTATCATCTCAGTACTATTGATATTGTAGATGTTAGGAGAGCAAATATAATTTGGTTTGTCTCAAGGGCCCAGTATTTCAAAACTTTGGATCTGGATCAGAATGATCCGGATTCTTTTTTGTTATCCAGGATCGAGCTGGCTGACTCCTCCTACACTACTCAAAATCTGCCAGATAGATCTGATCCTATATAGCAAAAAATAATCTGGATCATTCTGATACACGCTGTTGTGTGTTTCAGAATCTGTCTGTAACTGATATGGTGTCTGCCAAGGCGTACACACTTGTGAATGCAAAAAAAAGAAAGAAACAATGTGGATGTCTGTGACCATCTTTAGTGGATGTCTACCGCTCTGCTGGTTGCATGGGTATTCATATATCATGGGTATAACGTACAGTCAATATGCATTTGTGAAAAAACAAAGGTTATGGTTACAGTATCAGATATGTGTTTGATTGTTTATCTTTCTATATTCTGAAACGAGGACATTTCTTTTCGTTAGGATAGAAGTATGTAACATGCATACTATGTGTTTATCCTATTGATATACAGTATACCCCTAGTGCGTCATTATGCCTTCAGGAAGTTCCCTGGTGAAGAGTCCTGTGTCATATTACTTCCCTCACTAAGAGTGTGTGTGTAGGTATATTTTAGAAGTACGAACCCTAAAGGCACGCCCATACCAAAAAACAATGTTGTTATTTTTAAAAAGTAGGTTTCCGACCCTTTATGCTACAGCAAAAAAAACGTATATGTACACGTTTATTCACAAAAGGTTGTCGACTGAATAACAAGGTCACAATCGTACAAAGTGCCGGCCTGAGTGAACTACAATATTTCACGTAACCTACCTGGCGTGGCGAAAAGCCTACCGACATATTTGCCATACGTACAACTAGCCCTCTCATACAGTCTGCCGTCCAGATACCATTGCCGCTGTTCCGGGTGGGGCACACAACTAAGGCGGAGCTTTACTAGCCTACCCCACCACCCACTCTGGTGAGATTCCCCGTCCTCCTCGCATTTTTACCTGATCATTCATACCCAGATCCAGCACGACATTTCTTCGGACTTTCTTGCGCTCTGCGAGAAACCGGTTCACAACGAACAAAACCATTATAAGGCTACCACATTACCCTTTAATTTACACCAACTTCACGTTTCTTGTGTATCACAGGTAATTCCGCGAGGATCCAGAAACCTAGATATCACCAAGGATGGATTCAACTGCCTGCTTCTTGCTCTCCCTTGTCACTGCTACGATGTTTCTACAAGGTATGGCTATGACACTAAAGCTACTAAAATCAATATAGTTGTAAGGAATCGGTCAGTGCAAACTGTTAAGATATTCTTTTGAGAGTTTCCTCATTCTTGAAACCAAATTGTTAAATGTTAAAGTTGTAGGCTATTTACCTGTAGGCTATATACCTGTAGGCTATATTATTTTATGACTCAGCTTTCTTTCAGGTTAAGTGGTTGACATTCGCTTTCATTTTTAAATTTGCCCTAAAACAAGACACAAGTCTAAAGCTTCCGTAGTGGATGATGACGAGAGGATGATACATAGTATAGAGCACGAGCATAAACAGTTCGATACCTCACTGGCGGCAGTGCGGGTGTGTTTTTAAAGGAGTTTGCCTTGTAGACTGGTGACATTTTAAACTTCTCAAACGAGACACACTGAAAGTTACTGTAAGCAATGTGAATGCCAAATAGCGTCTCTGAGTATGTACGTGTTGGTTGGGTGCCTCAAGCCCACAGTGAAACTTGATTGAAATACTCATCCGATTGCGTACTCTACTTCGAGCACTGGTCGTTACTGTAAATGAGAACATGTCATTGATGAATAATGTTGTATTGCCATCTGTAGCCAATGTGCATGTTTCCGGTAGGGAGGTGGCGGAGGGGGAGGGGGGGATTATTTGAGGAACTCTAATTTTCCGTCTCCTATCATTGGCATGATCTGTCATTCCGACTCCTGCTGTTAACAGAACTGCTCTTTGTTAAGGGGATAGGGACCTGTCTGGACATTGGGGTGGTGCCTGGAGTTAGGGCCTTTATTATCTGATCTTATCTTAGTTGGACAGCCATGATCACTGACCCATGAAAGATGGGAACCAGAGTTGTTTTGGTTTGATTTAGAACATTTATTATCTCAACCTAGCTACTAATGGCTCGGTTTTCTGTTTCATTGCACATCAGTGGTGTAAAGTTGTACCTGACAAGATAATGGGTGTGGTATCTGGCACAGTTGTATTTTCAATTGCTTTTGCCTCAGGTCTAAAGAGTACTGGTAATGCAATCCACCTCTGCCCAGACATGTAAAATAGCTTGGTTGTCTTTTTCTTGAGGTAAACACCTCAGACTTAATTTTTAGCAGCAGGACGGTAGGAAGTTTCAATCAATCACTGGGGTACTCCACGTGATGCTGTTCTGAGTATGTGACCTCAAAGGGTAGTTACCTTCCACTCCCACCACCTCGTAGGCTTTTGGAAAGGTCATAGTCCTTTTGAAGCACACTTTAAAATGCTCTGTCAGGGGCAGAGATTGATCTACCCCTCCTTTATGCAAAGGCACCCACTTGTCAAAGATGTCCAGATCAACATCCAAGTTTGGTTCATCTGTTTTCTACAAATGTGAATTCAACTTAAAATAAAACAAACCTTGACAGGGCTCTCCCCAAAGAAAATCTCCCCAAAAATCCTGGGGAGAACCCTGTTTGAAACTGTTTTGTTTATTTGTGGTCAATATCCAGATACAAATTAGGCATAAGCTGTTTACGTAGATGATGAGCTGTTTACGTACATGACACATTGCAAATTCAACTCGCCATGTTAATGCAACATCATTATGTTAAGAAAGTTTAAATAACGAGGAAACTATGATGACTCAACCAATTTTCTTGCCCAGAGGGCTTGCTTTTCCAAGCCAAGCAGGATTAAGTGTTCAGCAGGCAACCTTGTACACTAAGGGGTTGAAAAAAAAACGGTGTTTACTGCTCACCTTGCTGTGGATCGTCTTTCCCAGCCACATTTATTTAGTCAGACTGTAAATACCATGACTAATTGCTGGGCTCTCTGTAGCCTACCTACGGAGTGTATCAGACTGGGTAGGCCTCTCACACTGCCCTAGACCATGGTTTCCTCATTAGAAAAAGTAGGCTAGTCTTTGTTCTTTCCAAGTGTTTCCACATTATAATGAGCTGATAAAGAACATCTATGGTTACTATCTTGTTAATACCTTACTATTGTTGTTATGTGTCTGGTAAGAAAGGGGAATAACTGACTGAAGTCATAGGTAACCCCCCCCCCCCCCCCCCCCTCAGGAGAGGAAGCTTTGTTTAATGTGCAAGGAAATTACAAAGTGACTCCATGGGGAAATACAGACTTCAGTAACAGAATAAATGCAGTGAAATGGCTCATGTTTTCATGCCACTGCATTTTGATTTGTGGACTGAATTGTTTATGGGCAAAAGGGGACCTGAACTGCATCAGTCTTGTCAATTCCAATTAGATCTCAAACAAGAAAGTTGTGTGCATGGGTAGCATGTGGTTGATGATTTAGATTTGTATATTCAATTCATTGCCTGAAGCACTGTTTAAGAAAAATCATCAAGTGTTTAGAGTAAATGCTTGTTCTAATGCTAAGTCAAGGTTATGAACAGGTACATTTGTCTGTAAAAGTTGTTATGGCACAGTGATGGTGGATAGATAAAGTTTAATCAATTGAAAGCCTAAAGCAACGTTTTTTGGTTGTGTTCATTTCGGTAGACCCCTCTGAGGACACTCAAGTGTTTATCTGAATGCTACTACACGATCAGACAATTACTCTTATTACCTTTGCAGCCATAGTTTGCAGGGGGGGCAGTTAAGACCCCTGGCCATCAACTGCTTTTAGAGCAAGTTACCTCAACCATGTGACAGGCGAATCATCTGCTTTTTTTTCTTCATGCACTCATCTTCTCTCTGTACACCCCACCTAACCCCCTAGTTTGCCAGTGAAGAATTACCCCTCATTGGCTAATAAGTTAATTTTGGCACTGGTGAGGTAGAACCTGCTATCTGAATTCCCTAAATTACTTTGGGTGATTCATTAATTGAAACAAAAACAGATTTGTATCCATTTTACTGTATGCTATACCCCCCCCCCCCATCTGAAAATGAAAACAATGTTTCCAATGAGTTTATCATTTTTCAGCAGATTGTTAAAGCGCTGTGCTGATGTATATATGAGGTATAGAAATTAGTTTATTTGTAGATCATGGCTTGACAGGGCTCCTGAGTGGATTATTTAAATCCAGCAAGGGGAGATTATTGTTCTCCTAGATGCAAGGTTGTTCCCAAACAACACCTCAAACTGCAGAATGGAGAGTAGTGTGTTGAAAAGCTCTGAAAAGATAAGAGTGAAACGTCACTCTTGAGCCCTACACAGCAGCAGAACTCTATCTAACACTGTGGCAATCAAGTATGGAACTTTATAAAACTGTCTCCTAATTCCAGCTGTCACCACACACCCTCTTGGACTGCTATTATTTCAATTGGATTGTGAAAACTTTGAAGCAAGCTGTCAGAACGCACTTGAGAAAAAATCAATAGCCATCAAAGAAAGCTTAACTGGACATGGACTCTGCTGGCAGGTGGTAGGGAAAGGAGTCGCTTGCTCCTGGTGAAAACCAAAAGTGGTGATTATCGCAGTCTTCAAGCAACAGGGTCAGCCTGCTAAGAGCCATTACAGAAATGAGTGGGAGAAATGAGTGTCAACTGCCACATACAGAGCTAATGAGAGACTGAGGTAGTCAACAGCATTGCATGTGCCAGCGATCCCAGCTGGCTAGCAAGTCCACGTTAATCGGGGCAAATTTCATTCAGAAGCTGTCTGCATGGTTTCCAGTGGATATGTGCTTTAAAGTGCTCTGAATCCAGGCTCTTTAAAACATATTTTAGCTCATTACAGGCCAGGTAATATAAATGTATTGATGTTGAAGTCAATGCTGGGGTAGTCGGATTAGCATTGATCACTAAAGCACCCAATTACTCTCCCGAATGTGCTCTGTTACATGCATTTATGGGGATAGCTACTCTACTCAATGACCCACTGGCATGGGCAATTTGCTAATTTAGGTACAGTCCTGGCTTAAAGTAGTTTGAGTATGGCCTGACTAGGTCTCTGAATGAATACTAGATTTGATTTATTTCAAGAAGGAGCTTTATCGTTAATTCACTCAATACAGTTATTTTGATACAATAGAAAAAACTGTTGTTATTGTAGTCTCCTTAGTGATTTCTCCTCAGTCCGGATATGTGTAGACTACGTGTGTGTGTGTGTGTGTGTGTGTGTGTGTGTGTGTGAGTGAGTGAGTGTGAGGGCAGACGACACCACCGAGCTGTCAGTGTGTAGTGCTGAGGGTTAATCTCTTCCAAGAGAAGTAGTTCGTAGCTGCTTGGTTTATGCCGATGGCCCTTTTGAGAGATAATGATTGCCGACAACATAGGCGCAAATAAACACCAGATAGTGGGTCATGTGGACATTGTTTGCTCCTATAATTGCTATCTCCTATGCCCTCACAATATAAGCATTCATCAGCATGGGGTTTCCCCTTAAGGTGTCTGTCATACCCTATGAGCAGTATAAAGTCAATCACAATATTTTAGTTTGACACTATTGGCTAAAGTCCCCACCCCTTAATGTAAGACCGCCACTACAGTGCCCAGTGCCCAGTGCCCACTACTTAGCGGCTACCACTAAAGCTTGTGTTTCAAGTGCAATTCTGTCAGAAGGAAAGGTACAATTAGAGCTACCTTTGTCTTAGCAATGTCTTTTTAATGAAACAAACATGTATATTTGTTGGTATAAAGAGGAGTTATGTGCTACCTCTGACAGCCATTGGGATAAAGGTGGCGCAGCTTGTTGGAAGGACAAAGCTGTCTCTTTTTCCTTCCCAAAAACAAAATGCTGTCAAGACTCCTTGATTGATGAATCTCTTGTCACTTAATCCTTCCTGTGTGGCTTATCACACTACATAATGCTAATGAAGCCAGGTCAAATGTTATGTGCAACTAGATTTAGTGTCAACCTTCCTTGTTTCTTCTGTGGTTGTTTTACTAGGGTCATGTAAATCACACTGAAGAATTGTTGTCTATGTGGCATTTTAATGCAGTAAATAGACCTACACGCTTGTTTAGAGGTGACATTAGTACAGAGACCTGTATTCTTATTCCATTTCTATGAGCATGGGGGTTGGTGTGGTTGAGGGAAGGGGTTGGGACGACAGTCATAAAAAACTATTCAGACTAAAGCCATGACTATGCCTGATCACTCATAGCAGTGACACAGACAGTTAAGTTAGATGAGGACCTCTTTAGTGCCAGCTGGCTTTGGTAAAGCCTGACCCTGGGGGCCCTAGATTCAATTAGATTCTAGCTTATTGTTGTCTAGCAAAACTAGACACTAGTGTTAGCCATGTTCGTAAATAAGCATTTAATAACTTCAGCACAGAGATGAAGCACTGTAGAGTTGAATAAATATGCAGTTTACTTTATTTTTGTTTCAAATTGTTTAGTTGCATGTGCTGTACTCCAATTAAGTAAGAAGAGGGATGATATCTGACTTGCTGGATACCAAGTTTAATTGAATAGGGCCCTTGGTTTTAGCCCTGTAATAGTCCCCTCCTAACAGTATAGCCACATGCCAAAGATGTTTGTCTTAACACACAGTTCATATTGCTGATATTTATGAGAAATCTACTTTTACTGTGATTTTATGTGAAATCGTATCCTGAAAGGTGAGAGGCACTCTGTACTCCCTCTCCTTGATCGGGGCCCCTGTTGGTTATTCTATCCTGAAGCGTGGGTAAAAACCCCGGCTTTTGGAGTTATTAAAGCAGGCAGCAGCCTCTGTGCTCTGAAGCCGAAGTAGAAGACGGATCCCTTCTTGCGACAAATTAGTAGCCGTTTCTCAGCTCTGGCATACAGCTCAGGTTTCACTGTGTTCTCTCAGATTAGCCTATTCTAATGTAGGCGCAAAGGCAGTGCAGGCCGAAATTGATCAACTTGAGGAGTGGAGTCACTGTGTAGATTATGCTAAATAAACAGTTAACAACGGGCAACAGGCATGGTCAGTGACCCGAGCGTTGCAAGTAAATTAATATTGAAGTTGTGAGTGCCCATGTTGTGTAGGAGTCAAATTGCTGTAATTTAGAAGGTATTAGCCTTACCACACGTCCACACCAACTGTGGTTTTGAGACTTAAAGCCACAATCAGCCTAAAGCCACACTTCAATATTAATTTACCTGCAACATTCAGGTCACTGACCATGCTTGTTGCCACACACTTTCTCCGACCGCTATTATTTAATGCAGTCGACTCAGTTCAACATCTCACTATCGGATATGCACCCACGTGTACCCTATTCGCTGAAACCCAATTCAATCACATCTGGAACAAGTTCCTCCTACTCTACCATGGCCACCCTGAAGCCTGAGTGCTTCAGTGCTGCCACCTACGTCAGGATTTACAGAGCCGCTGCCCAGGCGACGCGTTCCATCAGTACCTCAGCCCTCCTCTCTGTGTACTTGGCCATGTAGGCTAAGGAGCTGTGTGACTCCCTAGTCCTAGGAGCAACGGTCGAGCACAAGAAATTGATGGAGCTCTGCCTTCTTGCTGACCATTCGACCAGTGCTGAGGCTACTGGCAGACTGATGGGGCTTGCAGTGGTCGACAAAACTGAACCGCCAAGGGGGCTGCCGCTGCAGGTACCACCTGTTCCCCCCGGAGAATGGGTGGGGACCCTGATGTGCTCATGGGTGGGGACCCTGAGTAGTGGTCTCCCACTGGGCCCTACAGTGGACCAGGGGTACTGACTACAGTTTGTGGGCCCTCCACCGCGTTTTGTGGGTTTTGTGCAGTCCACTGCACAAAGGGACGCAGCAGGAGTCCTCAGCGACTGAATACAGTCTATGTGTCTGTACAGTGGCCGAGGGACAAAGCCCAGCTGGGCTTCTACAGACGTTATTTCCTGAGCTGCCCCCTCTTTGGACAGGCAAGAGGCTTTTTGCCTATGCTTCTAGATGTTTTGTCCAGCCACTACAGTCATGCTGAATGTGTCTGAGGCTACTTCGGATCCTTCTCTGCATCAGCACAGCTGCTTGCTTGTCTCCTCGACGTGCCTAATAGTGCTAGAGTGGTGGAGAGGCTGTCTCATTGGGAGAGTTCTCTCACGCAGGGAGGGTGGTGACGTCAAATGCATCATTACAGGGATGGGGGGCAGTTCACAAAGGACATTCAATGACCGGCATATGGTCAGACTCAATATGCACTGCCTATATCAACGTTCTTGAGCTCTGCACCATATTACCAGCCCTCAGGCACTTTTATCTGTTCCTACAGGGACTTCATGTCCTGGTCTATTCGGACAACGCGTCCTCAGTGACATACGTCAAACGGCAAGAAAATATGTGCTCCAAGCAGCTCCTGGCCGTAGCATGGGAACTGCTGCTTTGGAGCAGCAACCATCTGTTGTCTCTCTGAACAGCACATGTGCCAGACCAACTCAATTCAGGAGCGGATTTACTGTCACCTGAATGCCCCCTAAGAGGAGAATGATGACTCCACCCGGATGTCGTCCAGGATATGTTATTGCAGGGCCGTCATAGATCTTTACATATCACAGGACAACGCGTATTGCTGTCTGTCTTTAGCGATATATGATCACAACATTTGCTGGCTCATCAGTAACCAGGTGTGCTCCTTTATGCATTCCCTCCTGTCAGCCTCATTTCTCCCACTCTGAAGAGAGTGAGATCGCACGGTCAGTCTTTTCTCCTGATTGCTCTGCATTGGCCAGGGAGACCTCGGCGGGCAGAGATAGCACAGGTTCTTTCTGTCATGACTTTGGCACCTCCCATTGTGCAGGGACTTGCTATCCCAATCACATGGCAAAATATTCCATACACACCCCGAGTTGATGGATCTATATATTAGCCCGTAAGAGGTGCAACTAACACTTGAAGGGCTTGGCCTCGAATGTGATTCAGCCACAATTCAGGGTGCTAGAGCCCCTCCACAACCTCAAGTGGAGGGGTTGAGGGTTGGTGAGAGAGGCGGGATGTGCTGTCTTTTCAGTGCTCCACTCTGACAGCCCTCTCCTTCTTACAGGACCTGCAATTAAAGGCTAGCTCCTGCTATCTGGCATCCCATGTTGGTCCTGGTGAAACAACTATAGGCGCACCACATCTGTCCTGTCTCCAGGCTACCTGTCCAGTTTTGGGACATGTCACTGGTTCTCGATGTGCTTACAAGCGCTCAAACGAGCCTTTGGTGACCGTCGACTTTGAGACTTTATCTTATAAGATGGCTTTGTTGCCAGCAGTGCGCTGTCAGTTCATCCTTCATTCCGTTTGCCCCTGGCGACTCTAGGGTTATGATACGTCCTAATGCCACGTTCGTTCAGGTGGTGTGATTAACTACTTGTGTGTTTCGCCGACCTCGTAAGGGGTAGGGAACTATCCAAACAGCGCCTTCCCACTGTGTAGTGGAGGTTATTGCAGAAGCGTACAGTATACACTAAAAGTCTGCAGCCCCCTTTGGGAGTCCGGGCATATTCCACTGGAGTCTGGGCTCTGTTCAAGGGCATTCTGTTTCTGAGATTTGTGCTGCAGCCAGTTAAGGCCTATTCATGCTTCATCGACAGCAATGCAACCAGGGGTCTGCGTAGATTCACGAAGGTCACGCAACTGTTGCACAGGTTGTCGCGCACCTCTTAATCCTATACTTCTGGCGCCAGTAGAGCTGGCTACCTGTTTCAGCAGCTCTGTTTTTTTTGTTGTTATTTATAGTAGTTTATAGTAGTTTTTTAATACTGTTTCTTAAAACCGACATTGGAATTTAACCAAAATAACCATAGACACTAAACTTTTTATTTACTTTTTCACCGTTTTACTACTCATGGGGACTGTTTTTATTCCTGGTGGATCTGCGTGCGCTCTGTGAGACCGCTATTGTTTACTTTCGAGAACAGCTGATCGCGTTGGCTCAGCCTGCCTACTGTACTGGAAGAAATAAGGAGACGGCATCGGGGTAGCAGAGCGGGGGTGAAGCGACGGATGAAGAAAAGGAGGTATAAACCGTATCTTCCTTCTATCATTATGGGCAACATGAGATCTCTGGGCAATAAGATGGAGGAGCTTACGGCACTGGTGAGAGGTCAGAGGGAATACCGTGAATGCAGTCTTATGTGTTTTACGGAGACATGGCTACAGGAGGTTGTTCCCGACGCAAACACCACCATCGAGGCCTTTCAGATGCGGGCGGACGGACAGTACGGCAAAAAGCGAGGCAGAGGAGTTGCTGTATTTGTCAATAACTGAAGGTGCGATCCTGGCCATATTCACGTGAAAGAAAGCGTCTGTAGCCCGGACATCTCACTTTTGGCTGTAGGACTTTGCCCATATTATTTGCCATGTGAGTTCTCACATGTTATCGTTGTAATCACATATACCCCCCCCTCTGCCGGTGCAGAGGCAGCGTGTGAGACTATGCATGCTGTTATTGCGAGACTACAAACCCAGCAACCCAACACATTCATTGCAATCTCCAGGTATTTTAACAGTTTGTGAAGAGCTCCACTAGGGAGAACAAAACACTGGACCTGTTATATGTTAATGTGTCTACATCTCTACAGCACTCCCCCCAGATCGGACCACAGCCTAGTCCACCTCAAGCCCATGTATGAGCCTCTAGTGCAGCAGCACTCTGTGAACACTAGGACTGTAAGAAGATGGACACAGAAGGCTAATGAGGCTCTGCAGGACTGTTTTGAGACAACGGACTGGGATGTTCTCTGTGAGTCACATGGGGAGGACATTGATGGTCTTTCACATTGCATCTCGGACTACATTAACTTCTGTGTGGAGAACACTGAACAACAAGAGAGCCTTCAGGTCTGATGACAAGGATGAACTGAAGCGGATGCAGAGGAAGCTCAAGGAGAAGCTGAAGGAGAGCAGAGACACCTACAGGCGGAAGATGGAGGACAGCCTGCAGGACAAGATTTGGATAAAGGCCTCTGCTAAGTGCCATAAATGTAATGTAAATTATGTGAGCTGCTGTAACGCCTTAATTTCCCCTCAGGGATCAATAAAGTATCTATCTATCTATCTATCTATCTATCTATCTATCTATTTATCTTAGCACCTTGTAGATGTTGCACATCATTGATTGGTTGGTTAGTGAATGGAGGCGGAGCTGAAGTAGTTTAGTACTGGAACAAGATTCGGTACAAGTTTGTGCGAATGAAAAGAAAGCTGGAGTAAACAACGCAAAGTGGAGCTGCGACTGGGAATAAACAAAGCCCATCTTCTTCGTATTCTCTCCTGGCTGGAAGAATTCATAAAGCACCGGGAGACCGAGACAAACTATCCTGAAGTGAATATAGGCAGCCTTTGTTTACTAGCTAGGTAGTTAGCTCGCCGACAGTACAGTCTGACTTCTGCTACCCTACTTTGACTGCAGCTGTTCTCAACCATGTATTATGTAATAGGTACAGAGTGCTTGTGACAGCGTTGCACAGTGCGAACCACGTACTAGTCACATAAGTGATGCAGAAGCATGTAGAGGCCTTTAGACTTCCCCTCACACTTTAGTGAGATTCTACTGTCACTGCACCTTTTTTGGAGCATACGGTCCTTGGCACTGGAACTGAGTAGGGTGAACCTGGACTCATGGAACAGGCTGTAGTTTGTACAGGCTTTGGCAATCAGGCTTCAGATTGCCCCTCTTTTACAGGCTTGTGAAGAGGTGGTTTGCAGAATTAAATGGGCACGCATTGCAGTAGCTTCATAGGCTGGGCTGGGGTAGGGTACGCAGGAGTGCATATCCCATAGTGAGATTTCTCCTCATTTCCTGGAGAACCAGGGTTACATACTGTAAAGTTTCCTTAAAAATTCCTTAAAACTGCCAATGTATCTAAAAGGCTAGGTAAGAGGTCTCTCTGACTTTCTCCTTCTTTCCCCTCTCTCTTTTTTCTTCCTTTCTTTCTTTTTTTCCCTGTTTGTCAAATCCCTCCATCATTGAGTATGAGCTCCCCCCATCCCCTGCAGCCTTTGATTTTTGCGTGATTGTACTCATCACATCGAGCCCAACTTGATTTATTTACCAGCCTGAGAGGTCAAGTATAAAAGATACAGTGTTAGAAGGCCTGTGAATGTGTAAACCCGGCATTTCTGATTTCTGTTTTTTTGCACCCTGCGGAACCACAGGCACTAATGGACAGTGTACTTTGGGGACAAAGCAGGGACTGTCTTGCCATAAGATGTTCCTCTGTTGGAGACTATGAGAGAAGACCCTCACTGGAAGAGAACCGGTCTGGATGTTCTTCTTGACCACAACCCACCTTTAATTTATCAGCTTTTGATCAGACAACAGGAAATCCAGTAGCTTGTCTCTGTTTGAGGGTTCTTTGTTATGCTCACAAGCCTCTGGTCCCCTGCCCAGGCGTAATATCAGGCCAGCCTGTTCTTAGACCAAAACAAATAAAAGCCATGCCGCTTCCTGCTTTTCTCCTCTTCTTCTCAATTATGATAGAGAAGCGGAATCAATAGAGGACATAGAGGAGCTACACTGAGCTTGTGCTACACAGGGCTTGTGCTACACAGGGCTTATGCTACACAGGGCGGAAACAACCCTTAAGACAAAACACCTTATGTGTCTTCTCCCACAGTGTTGTCACTGATATTGCAGTGAATGGGAAGCGTGTGCTCAGAAGGTATTGAATTTGAATTGGGTGAGTGTGAGTTAGTGTTTCTTTGTGTTATTTACCCACAGTCTGGGCTCAAACAGTCTGGCCTCAAACACACACCACACACAGTTTTACTGGTGCCTGACTCGTAGCATGAAGTAATTCCATTATTCTGTGTCACAGCAACGGAGGGCAGGGGCAGAGCCCTGGCATGTAAAGTCATGGCCTAGCATACGTTTTGGCACATGTTGAAAGCCCTGGGGAGATAATGTCCTCCCCATAGGCTAATTTTAAACTCTGGGGGACAGGAACCACTTGGAGCCACTTCTTTTGGCCTTATTGGGGAAATACTGGAGATTCCCTATGTATGTACCAGTCTGTGATAACGCAGCACCCTGCCAAGCTATCTCAGGATGGCCTCACAACTTAGGTATTTCAGGCGAGAAAGGCCTCCACTGTGAGTCTACTGTTTTACTGTTGTACACACACACACACACACAGACATTTACATTTACATTTATGGCATTCAGCAGACGCCTTTATCCAAAGCGACTTACAACAAATACATTTGTTTAAGTAAGTGAATCATCTATCCAACAGTCATCATAAGATAAAGTAATCAATGCTCACACCAGGGGCCATTGGCAGTCGTAATACCAGAAGGCATATATATATATTTTTTATAATTATTTATTAACAGGAGAGAACTTGTACAGGGGGGAAGTGGGGGTGAAGAGGTCTCAAGGGTTGGGGTTAGAGAGACAAAACAGCTTGTTCCAGTGGGCCCACACATGGCTCTTATAAGAGCAGTTTGGTTGACAGATAATCAAATTGACCATCATAACAACAGTTTCCCCTCCCCTGTATCTAGAGTAAAAATTCACCTTACACTGCTTGATAAAAGAACAGTCTCTCAGAAGGGCCCCAGCTTTTGTTTTCAATGTGACCCAAAGGTTCACTGCAAAGGTGCAATTTTCTCTGGTATTTCTGTCTTTCCCTGACACATACAGTTCCTAATAGAGCCTGCTGGGGGTGATCCAGTATGTGGGGCCTATACACAAGTGGTTTATTACTATTCCGAAAGTGAAAGACAGTAAATAGTAGTGATGTGTGGGTCAGCCTGAAACCCGTGGACAGACAGGCTCGCGTCAATAGAAAATAATAGTCAGATCGGGTTGTGCGGGTTCGGGTCAAATTCTATGGGCTCATAAAATGTAGCCTATGTTATGGATTGGTATTTTGTTTCCTAATTCATAGGCTTCATAGTGCCCTGCGTAAGTAATGGGACAGTGAAACATTTTTTCTTCTTTGGCTCTATGCTCCAAAAGTTTGGATTTGAAATCAAACGATTACTATGACGTTAATGTAGAGATTCTTAGCTTTGATTTGATGATATTTGTGTAAATTTTTGGTTAGTCAGGTGTGTTCCGTCTCATCATTTGTGCAGGCGTAAGAGAGCTGTCAATGTCAAGTATTGATTCTAGGCTTTGCGTTTGCCTTTGGAGTCTGCTATTGATGTCTGTCTACATGAGGACCAAAGAGTTGCCAATGAAAGTCAAGGAAGCCATTATTAGGCTGAAAAATCTGAAACACAGCCAAGACCTCAGGCTTGCTAAAATCAACAGTTTGGAACATCATTACAATGAAAACAAAATCATTGGTGAGCCCAGGATCAGGCTGTTAGGCCATGGAAGACTTCTATAGTGGACGGCTGAAGAATTCTCACCATAATTAAGAAAAAACCCAGAACAACTGTCCCACAGATCAGGAACCCTCCCCAAGAGGTAGGACTACCATCCGCAGAATATGACACTAGCCGAACTACAGCGGCTTCACTGCAAAGTCAAATGATGGCCAGGTTATGGTTTATTAAAAGTACTTAAAAGACTGCAGAGATCTGGAAAAAATCCTTGTGGACAGGTAAGACAAATATTATCATGTACCTGAGTGATTGCATAAGGTAGGTTTGGATAAAAAAGGATCTGCCTAAGATTTACAGCATACCACCTCATCTGTGAAACATGGTGGAGGCGGTGTTATGGCATGAATAGCTGCCACTAGAACTGGCTAACTTATCTTAATAGATGATGTAACCGCTGACAGCAGCAGCCGAATGTATTCTGCAATGTACAGAAAGGTGCAAATTCATTGGATGGAACTTCATCATACAGTCAGACAATGACCAAAAACATACTGCCATAGCAACTAGGGAGTTTTTCAGAGCCAAAAACCGGAACATTCTTGACTGGCCAAGACAATCTTCAGATTTAAATCCAATTGAACATGCATTTAATTTCCTGATACTAAATGTTTTGGCAAAAAGGCCTCAAAACAAACAGCAACTATCAATGGCTGCAGTACAGGCCTGTGAAGAGAATATACTCAGTCTCTGGTGGGGTCAATGGGTTACAGACTTCAGGCAGTGAGTGCTCAATTTGCACATTATATTAGTCTGTCCCATTACTTTTGGTGCCCTGAAATAGGGGGACTTTAGCTTCATAGTAATTGTTTGATTTCAAATCTAACCGTTGGTGTAAAGAGCCAAAAGAAGAAAAAATTATTGACTGTTTCATTACCTATGCAAGGCACTGTTTTACTCTAAAATTAAAATGATAAAATATTCTGTTTATCTGATTTGTATTTGGCTTGTTCGCACTACTGACCGTCTATCCTACTTTTCCCCTAATTCATACATTTTTTATGTGTTTTAATATTTTGCGGGTTCAGGCCGGGTTTGGATCATTGTTTTATCTGCATGATATCGGGTCGAGTGGGCTCGGGCCATGTCTGTTAAACTGCAGGTTTAATAGACTCACTTTGTCTCTTTTTTCCATTCCTCTCCCTCTTTGTATTGATGGCCTCTGCTCTTGCACAAGGTTTGTTCTTCATGCAGTCAAAGCTGGTCCCCTCAAGGCTTTTCCAGAAGCATCTGTACTGTCCCTTGTCACTGTCCCTTGTTAATGTGTCCATGCCCAATGCCCACAGCCTCTCTGGCCTACTGGGAATAAATAGTTTCTTTCACTTGTACCTAGTCTACTGTATGTGAGTGTGCACGCGTGTGTTTTCTATGTTCCATGTGTATCTTTTTTAGTAGTTGTGTCGTTTTGAGTAAATACTGTAGCATTACCTTCCCCAGTCGAGGATTGGAGAGACAATAAGCTCTACAGCCTTTGTGATGAGGACGGATGAGAAGCATCCCTTCACCTCCCTGCTATCACTTTGCCATGGGCTGTTTTGCATTACTCAACATGATTAAAACAACAAAAACAAGTCCTATTTAAATCCTTTCATTTTGTTTAGACAATGTGGGGGTTTTGTTTCTGTCTCTTTTAAATGAAATTTCAAACGCATGTGAAATTAAGAGCGACGCCAAAAAGAAGGCCCTGCCCCAAGCACTTGAAGTGAACTTCAAGTGTTTTCAGACTAGTCTCTCTCTCCATCCGCCCCACCCTTGCACAAGCAGTGACATGGGAACTTTGAAAAGAAAAGCTTTGGTGCAATCAAGAGGTCTCAAAGAGGTTAGGGTTAGTTAGGCTAATGTTCATTGAATATGATTTGTTACCCTCAGTTATATTGTTTGAGTGAATGACTGTGTTAAAACCAGGAGCAAAAGGGCTGTATTTTGGATGTGATGCATAGCATCTTATTACTGAAAATTGGAGGTGCCTTTTTCTAGATCTCAATCACTCCTCGGGACCGGCAGCCATTAACATCTCTAATGACTATGTGACCTCATCAGGAAGCACCTTGGCACCTTGGTAGAAGATGCGTGCTGACGCTCCAATTTTGGTGTGTGCACAAACCCCTGCATGGTTCAGATAGAGAACGGAATAATAAATTGGAGGGAACATTTTGCTCCACACAACATTCTGTTGAATCAATTTGGCTACATTTGAAATGGCAGCTCAATATGAGAGAGAGCACTCTGTAAAATACATTTTCGGGGAATTTCATATTGAGTAATGGATGTGCCACAAGCTATTAGAAAATCATGCTTTTTCCTGTCTTCCTGTTGCCCAAGGCTGGAGGAGAAATCTCTGTCAAAATATGTGTAATAAACTAAATGTCTGATTCATAGGATACCCACACTCATTTAATTCCAAATGAGGGCTTTGATTATCTTTTTGGTTATTGAATCTCCCCAAGTGAATTAACTCTCAGTGGTTCACAGCTTTTTTTTCTGAGGACAGAGGAGGGAAGGGTTATACATATGTAACATATTATACATGTAATATGTATCAGTCCTGGCAGAGGCAATACATCAAACTGCGAAGAGTTTGTGTGTGTGTGAGTGTGAAAGCCAAACACTCACTTTCAGATGTCTTCACACGGCCACATACTAGAAATGTTTAATTCACTTTTAACACAATTTAATTAACACTTCCCTCCAGATCTTCCAATTGTGCAGAGTAACTATGTGATTGCTTTACTAATGCTGGAAGTGTGTCTCTCTGCTCCCTCATACTACATGAAGAGGTTTCAACCCTCAAGAAATGCTCAGGCAGGCACGCCTTATAATGTGCAATAAGGTGTGTTTCTAATTATCTGTGATTGTTCCTAGAAAATGTGAGGGGGGAAGGGCACAAAGTTATCTGAAGATGCAGACACCAAGATTTTCCAGTTACACCAATTGAAGCCAAATTCGTTAATGTGGAAGGCCTAGCTCTCTTGTGGAGGGATATCTAGAAACATAAGCCTGATATGTTTGAGTTCTTTAACAAAGGCGGAGGCACTCTGTAATTTGATTAATTTGTGACTGAATCCTTTGTTGCACTGAATCAACATGGCCATGTTGTTTTTTGGAGATACTGCAATCTGCTTGAGGACACAAATGAAGAACTGGGTCTGGAATAACAGAGGGGTTGTGTGTGTGTGTGTGTGCGTGTCCGTGTCCGTCCACCTGTGCCCGTGAGTGTGTCAAGACATGCAAACCACAATGGATCTTTTCAATACTGCATAGACCTTGCACTGAACATCACAACAAAAAAAGGTCAACCTTACCCTGGCCAATTGTCCAGCCCCTGTGCCATATACAGTGCCCTCCATAAGTATTGCAAAGAGGCATTTTGTCTTCTTTTAGCTCTGTACTCCCAACAGTTTGGATTTGAAATCAATATTTTCGGATTGGTTTCACCATTTAGAAATTACAACCCTTTTTATACATTGTCCCCCTATTTCAGGGCACCAAAAATATTGGAAAATTTGCTTGACAGGTGTAACTGGTTAGTTCGGTCTGTTCTGTCTCATAACTCTTGCAGGCTTTGCATTTGCCTTTGGAGTCTGCTATTGTTGTCTGTCAACATGAGGACCAAAGAGACATCAAGGAAGCCATTATATGGCTGAAATATCAGAAAAATCTATCAGAAACATAGACACAACCTTAGACTTACCAAAACAGTTTGTAACATAATTAAAAAAGGAGGAAAGCACTGGTGAGCTCAGCAATCGCGAACAGGCTGGTAGGCCAAGGAAGACTTCTACAGTGACCAAAGAATGCTCACCATAATTAAGAAAAAAAAAAAACAACAACTGTCCTACACATCAGGAACTCTCTCCAGGAGGTAGGTGTAATGTGTCAGAGACTACCATCCACAGAATATGTCACCTGAATTGCAAGGTGAAAACCACTAGTTATCCTCAAAAAGGATGGTCAGGTATGAGCATGTATAGCTGCCACAAGAACTGGTTAATATGTCCTATTTGATTATATTACTGCTGATTGCAGCAGCAGAATGTACAAGCAAATGCCTCCAAATTCAGTGGATGGTGCTTCATCATACAATAAGACAATGACCCTAAGTAAGACAATTGCCATAGCAACTAGGGTGTTTTTCAGGGCCAAAAAGTGGACATTTCTTGACTGGCCAAGATTCTTCCGATTTAAATCCAATGATGATGAATGATCTTGATGATAAGACTTTAGGGAAAAGACCTCAAAACAAACAAAAGATGAACTCCAACCTCCCCTGCTGTGCTCTACAACATCTCCACTTGTGCATCCAGGAATGGGCTACTCAGTCACCTTCGAACACACAAAGCCTGATTGACATCACCCTCAACTACGAGGGTGTGTGTGTGTGTGTGTCGAGTGAAATGAGTGAAGGACTACCTGTGAAGACTTGAAAGACTTCTTGTTGAAATGCTAAGGGCTTATAACTATTATTAATTGTATAAAGTAATTTTCCTTGTAGCCCTTTAGTAACCTTTTGACCCAGAATAAATGTGAGCATATTCAGTCACATCATTTATTTTATATCAAATATATGCAATAGGCCTACCTTGAATCTGTGTACTGGTCGCACCAATTTTTCACTGAGCTTTAACTACTTCCTCTGTTATCTCACTCTGTGCATATCTCTCCTGCTCTTCCTCTCCTTGGCTCACATTGGCATTGTGTGATCAGGTTGTTATGCTTAATACATAGCTGCTCACAATGAATTCGCTCTCTCATTGTCTGAATAGTAATGCTGAGAAGGGAGAAAAGGTGGGATTGACGTGGCTGCTGTGACAAACGGTGCGATCCCTCTTGGGCCCTCTCGTTGTCAGGTCAACAGTAGACTTGCTTCAGCATCTCCCTCCTGCTCTGTCGCTGAATCCTGACGTGTTTTCAAACATCTTCCTGTCACCTGACAACGTCTAGAGATAGGAGGGTGTTTCCATGGCTGCCAAGGGTTTATTGTCCCCCACAGATGAAACCGGAGAGAGGACTATGATTCAGTCCGTTTGTATGTCACGAGCTTTTTCTCCGACACCCGTGGGACAATTTTGATGAAAATGTGGGTGAATGATGGGTCTTGCCATACAGATGGGACATTTACACAATTACACTGATTGGCCCAATTTTGATGAAACTACGGTGAAAGATGCGTCTTGCCATAGAGATTGTATTTATTTTTGTTAAAAAAAAATTGTGTCCCTGGGCTCTCAGCACTCTTTAGCAGTACTGGGCTTTTATTGGTGCTTGGCTACATGATACAGTGCTTTAGCTGGCATGGTAGCTAGCAACGATTAGCGATTATGCTAACACAAACTTTGTAAGAATTTCTATGCTAATACATTTAGAGAGTTTTTGTTTCATACAAAAAGAGTGTATTTATTTCAGAAACTATTGGAAGACATCCTCTTTCAACTGAAGTAGCCGCCGTGAAATTTGTCTTTGTCCCACCCCACCTTCAAGCTGATTGGTCGGCTGGTGTAAAATAGACATTGATGGGCGCAGATTTTTATCCAAAGTTGAACCTTTTTTCAACTCTGCTCAGCATAACAACAAAAAGCTCAGCTCCACATACAGTTTGGTTCTACAGTGCTGAAAATCAACCTGTTCCATTGAGAACAATGGGGAAACAAGGAGAAAAACAGCCACCATTTAAAATTAAAGCTTGCTGTGGACACAGCCCCTCATGCAGTAGGCATAACAAATTTGGGAATAATATTTAGAGAAATCAAGACAAAGCTGTAAGAAGCAAGACTGTTAGTTCATCAAGTTTCCGATAACTACAGGTTCCGGTAAATTTTCAGTGTGGCTACGAATGCAGCTGTAGGCCTATAGCCTAACGAATTTGGGAATAATATTTTGTGAGTGAAGTCTGTTATGTAGCATAATTTAATATCAAAACTTGGCTTATATCAATACGGAAAACCAGAGTTGTCTAACCTTGGTTTACAGCCAGTCACATTTATAACCAAATATTTTGCCTGTGCAAATATTTAGTTTTTCGCTCAAGAATTTGTGATTAATATTTTGAGAATTCAATGTAAAGCTGTAAGAAGCAAGGCTGATGGAAATATTGGCTGTGCAAATATTTTGTCTTAGCCTATTGGTGAGATTTTGTTAGAAGTAAAGGCGTCTTATATGTATACAGAGTTAGTACAATAGTAGCCTAATGGCTCTCTTTGGTCACAGAAGGTGATCGCACCAAGAGAAAAGCCCTCCCTGGGACACAGCACTGTAAAACACAGACAACCAGAGTGTCAAAGAAAACCGTTTATGAATAAACATCTTGCTTCATTCACAGGTTTCTCCATCACTCTCCTTTTATAGTAGAGGGGCGCTACATAATTTGTGGAGGACAACATGTTTACTGTACACTTGTTTGTATGTGTCACTTCCAAAATCTCCCCTGACGAATGAAATGACCTGTTTTGTGACAGTTAGTTGGCCATCTTGAGTGTGTATTTTGTATTTTTGCACACCTTTCGCACATCAACTCCGAAAACGATATGAGAATGAACTTGCCTTTACTTTATGAAGAAACTGTGTACTTTAACTTTACTAAGAAAACAGTACAGTCAAACACAGCTTAACATACCACGTTATTCAATGAGCAGGGGAAGGGGGGGGCACACACGTCCCCATCCACATCAGTGGGATTGCAGTGGAGAGTCAGCAGCTCGGTTCATGTTCTCTCGGTTACCGTCTGGCAAACGGAACTACATGCTACTATTGCTACAGTGCTGCTTGAAAGTTTGTGAACCCTACAGGGATGGTCATTATTTTTGTAACTTGGAGTAAATGTCTCGTATAGCCAGTAATCAGTCTCTGACATCTGTTTTGAGGGATTTTTGTCCACTCCTCCTTACAGAACTCAGCCAATTGAGTGAGGTTTGAGGGATGTCTGACATGAACTACCCGCTTCAGGTCCTGCCACAGCATCTCAATTGGATTTACGTCAGAACTTTGACTTGGCCAATCCAAAATACAAATCTTCTTTCTCCTGAGCCATTCTTTGGTAGATTTGCTTGAATGCTTTGGGTCGATGTTTTGTTGGAAGACCCATTTTCAGCTTCCAGCTTTAGCTCCTTGACTGATGGCTTTGACATTCTGTTCAAGAATCTCCTGGTATACCTCAGAATTCATGGTTCCCTTAATGATGTGGAGTCGTCCAGGTCCAGAGAAGGAAAAGCACCTCTGATTCTACTTACCTACTTGATTTAACCAATGCAACTTGGGGTTCACATATTTTTGCACCTGCACTAATTTCTTTATAATTTAGTTTTTCTATTACACACATGATTTCCTCTAAACCAACATATGGAATTGGTAAATATCAAGCAGCACTGTATATTTATTTTCCCACCCCACTATTGTTGTTGTGTTTCTGCTGCTTATTACTATTGCTACCTACAGTATGTTACTGTTTTTATTATTTTATTACTTTGTTACACTGTTGAGGAGCTAGCTTGCCCTAAGCATTTCATTGCACCGTCTACAGCTGTATTCTGTGTCTATGATAAATAAACTTGAATTGACTCTGGTTTGTTTGACATAAACGTACAAATGACATTAGCATATTTTAATTATATTGGGAGAATGCCTTTGCATAGTCCCAGAGTAATTCAAACCTACTTCTCATTACCAATATAGCCAACTCTCCCAACTTTCCCTCTCAAAATATAAAATCATTTAATGGGGCGAAGTCAGAGCAGAGCCCCTCGGCCCTTGTTCTCTTGTACAACATGGGGTTTGCATTGGGTATCACAGAGAGGCCTGGACCCCTCTCAGGGTCCTGTAGCCACACACCGGGGCTGATTGGCATAACGAGGCCTCCGTGAGGCTTATCTCTCTGTGTGAGCAAATGGATGATTCCACTGCACCTCCGTCTTTTGATAAGGCCTCAGTGGTAGGCTGGGGAAGGAGGGGTCTGTGTGCTGGTGGGGGATGCTGGTAGTGGTCTGGGCCGGGGCTTATCTGGAAAAGGGGGAGATTGGATGGCCTCTGGCCTCCAAACAAAACACACACACACACACACACACACACACACACACACACACACACACTATTATCAATTGCCAGAGTAGTCAACACTGGGGCCTCTATGGCCAGCGTCAGTCACACCTGTCCCCTCCACCCACACCCCCCTTGTCCAGATGTGGGCAGCCAAGCCTACAGCCATCAGTCTGACCAGACAACACCCCCACCTCCCTCACCTAGCCACACTCATCTCATTCATTGCCTTCTCTCCTCCTGACACACCCCTCCCATTGTTGCCAACCTTGTCTTATCTGCCTTACTCAAAGGCCCCTTTATTGGGCCTCAGTAAGAGCACTGTCTGGAGCAGAGCTGATGTATCTGTCACAACCCCTCCTCCCTGTACTCCCATAACCCCACTGTGTAGAGGTTGTAGGGGTCCCTCCGAAATTCTCAAATCTCTGCATTTAACCTCTCACTGCATGCAACGCCCTTGCTTTTAGAGTGAGGCGCTAAGAAACAAACATACCCTGAGATAGATTGAGATTGTATTTCCAGCTGGATGGTGGTGACACGATATTGTCAGCTTTTTTCTTTAGCTCTAGAGCTTGGATTCAGCTGAAATGACATTGGTGTGTGGACGCTGAATGTGACCTTCACTCTAGAGGCAGTATGGGCCAGGTTTGTGAATTGTTAACGTCAGCAACTGAGTGAAAGCCCAGCTCTTAAATTTGTCAGGGTGGGGACATGGGAACTCACTCTGGCGCGATGTTAGTCATCGATGTTAGTGTTCTGTTAGAGTTTCTCGTGTAGGTGATTGAAGTTTGTGTGGGACTTCTGAGGAGACTTGCCACCATCCACAGGCTTTTAATGACAAACGCTTTTTCTCAATAGTCTTAGTTTAGGCTTTTACAAGAGCACAACTCACTGGAATGTAGGGGTGTGAATCTTTCCCTTCAGACCAATTCGATACACATCTAGATACATGGTCTACAATATGATACAGATACATTTAAACGTGTAACAATTCGATGCGATACGGTTCAATTCAACATTAAGTAGACGCTTGGACCGATTCGCATCGACGTATCAGTGAATCATTACACCCCTAATGGAAGGTCAAATAGAGACTGTTGGCTCTCTTGCTCTGTCTATGTCTCACTTTCTCTCTCTCTCCGGCAAAGGGCCAAATGTCTGTTTGACGATGAACATGTCAGCGGCATCAGCTCTTTCACCTTGCTCGTTTGCTGGAAAATATCACTTGGCAGGCCTTGCCCATTAATATCCATTCAGATAAACATGGAGAACTAGCATGAGAGCCTTGGCCTTCTCTGCTCTTTCCTCTCTCCTCTCCCTTTCCAGTAATGGCCCCTCCCTGGGCGGGTGCCCATGTCCCTCATCAACTCTACACACAGCCACACACACACCAAGGCATTCCCTGGGGAACAGAGTTCCCAGAGTGCCGAGTGTCTGTCTGTCTGTCTGTGTCTGTGTGGCTATTTAAAAGTCACCACAACAGAGACTTCTTTGGCTCCCCATGGAGACCTGCTGGCTGACTGCTAAGCTAGAGAGTTGCTAGTAGAGAAAGTTATCAGTCCCTCCAAAATTAAGTGATTGTGATATCTGTGGCCAAAAATCCTTGATTTTGCTGTGGCTTTTCTGAAATCTTATTAGCGTAAAGCAATAAAATGTCATATGTGCTCAGTTCTAAAGAGATTGAGTACTTTATTGTGTTCCAGCATTATATTGCACGGAGCACTAAACAACTTGCCCCCACTGTGGTGTAAAACATTGGGAAATAGTTAGCTGGTATATTTGTAGGCAAATTATATGGATTTTTGTCCATTGCCCTGTCTGTCAGTCATTTGTTTATGTGTTTGATTAGACCAAATAACGAGATAACAGTGCTGTAAAAATTGCAAGGTTGTTTTTGATTGGATCCTTTTATGCTGTAAAAATGCAGTGATTGGTTAAAATGGCAAGCCCTCGCAAAATATGCAAGAAATGGTTGATTTTGCATTCAATTATGCGATTATATAATCGCTAAATCCTGGAAGGACTAGGTTATGCAGCTACACAGGTTACAGTCATAATAGCCCCAACATGAAGCAGTCACAACTCTCTCCACCCTCACCTTTATGAAGCTATAAGCTAATCACACAACCTGATACCCACTCAGACGACTCTGCTTTAAGCTCTCAACTCCTGGCCCCCAGCACATCTGTAAACAGTTACTGTTCCCTCACATTTTTACCCCGTGGTGCCTTGAGTGTTTGCATGCCACCGTGTCTCGAGGTGAAAAACCAAAATAAATGTTAATGGTGTTCAACTTTGTTTTCCCTTTTCTGTCTCTTCCCTCGTAGTCTTGAACACTCGCTGAGGAATTAGAGGCCTCGTTTCTATTGTTGCTGGTAATTAGAGAGCATTCAGGTTCCTCTTTTTATTTATAGTAAGTGAAGACTTGTGTCCCTGCAGATACGCATTAGTCTCCAGACATCTTGGTGCCAATACATTTGAAGGCGACTGGCACTCCCATGGAGTATGAATTAGCATTAAGTCTCCTGGGTATTCTGCTCCATCTCGGGGCAGGAGGAAGGAGAGAGGTGGTCATGCACAGTTCAGGTGTGTGCTTATGTCTCTGTCTGTACTTTTAGGTTTATGTGTGAGCAGTCTGCTCAGATGTGCTTGAAAGCCCTTCTGAGGTGTGTGTATGCGTGCATGCGTGCGCACAAGCTATTTTGTGGCATGCATTTGTGTGTCCAGTTCAGATGTCCTTGTTAGATTCTCAGGTGTGTGTGTGTATGTCACTGTTTGTGTGTGCGTTATGTTGTGAGAAGAGGCATAGAGCATAGCTCTCTGAGAGAGAGGGAGAGAGTATTTGTTTTAACTGAAAGAAACCCCCTGCACGGGCTTGGCTCTCACTAAAAACACTGAATAGAAACTACACTCAAGGGGAAAAAACAATTTTGTGTGATTTAGGAACAGTCAGTGTTTATTGCAACCAAGACTACATAGTCATTATCACTTCTTAGGCTTTAATCCATTCACGATAAACTAATGGTATGCTCCTGTTGGGAGGAGTGAGCTAGCTTCAATACATTGTATGTTTTACAAGAAACCAGCCACCTTTTTGTTTTCCTTCATGTCTTTGCCTTTATTATATTGTTTTTTAATCAAATTCTCCTGAATGTCTTTCGTCTCTCGCACACAAAGGTATTACACAGGCTGGGGGAACAACTCTCAACTTCCCCTCAAAGGCTTGTGGGTTTTTCCCTGTCACGATGGAAATAAAAATAGCTGACCCCCTCTGAGTGGTCAAAGTAACCGCCTGCATTCCACAGTAGGCAGGCAGGCAGGGGAGAGGAGGACAGTAAATGCACTTATAAATCCAGCCCCATCCATTTTTTTGTGTGGCTAGCGGACAGCCAGCTACTGCCTTGATGACAAAAGAAGCTGCTGAGAAGAGGGGCCAAACGCAGACCCTCACGTCAGTTCAAAGAAAGCGGGATCGTTTGTTTGACCCCTCTCGACCCCCTCTCTACTCAAGTCTTACAAGGTGTCTCGTGGGAGAGAGAGAGAAAGAGATGGAGAGAGAAAGTGAGGGAAAGAGAGAGGGCAAAAAAGACTGTTTTACTCCCAGCCACCTGTTCTGCATTTTATCTACTAGTTAATTAATGTTTTTATGCTTATTAATTTGCATACCCTGCACTAGGGAGATTGAGTCGCTGCACCATCTCAGTGTTCAGGCCGTGGGTGGTGGAGGAGAAACAACTACCTTGATATCTGACTGTTTTCCTCCTTCCCTCTGGGCAGAGAAGGGGAAATAGACTGCATTGTAATGCCAAGCAGATGGAAGATAAAGAGGGAGTTGATGTTGTCTTATTTGATGCCTGTCGAAAGACACTGTCAGACGGAGAGAGGCACTTATCTTATTTTTCCAAATGTGTGGATTGTTATTTTGTTTCCTCTGAGCAAGGTCATCAATGTATCAACTGTTTTCGAAACTGTACCTCCTTGGAATGCAAAGAGTTTGGGTCAGCAGCTGTTTTCGGAATGGAGGGATCTAATCTCACATAGAGGGAGAGAAACATTAGAAACATGTGGCCTCTGAATGTGTTGTCCCATACCTTTGTGTTCTGGGTCCTTGATTTGTTGCAGTGAGTCATTTTCTCATACCTAACTTTAGTTTGAGAGGTCAAGGCCTGTGCTGGACATCCTTGGCCTGTCACAGCAAAAACTCCCATCCCATACCAACCAGGCTTACCAACTGGAGCTCCCAAAGCATACCAGGAGTATCGTGCTAACCAAGGCTTTTAGGAGCCATTTTAGTCCTGTCTTAGCCTACATTCTGGTGGTTTTGTTGCTAATATTTTATCACAGAAATCTGCTTTTATATGTTCATGCATGATATAGCACATGGATAAATTTCTTAATTCATTCAACCACAAAATCCTTATTCTTGGGGTACTAAACATTGGAAATGCCTGAACGGCTGACTCAACGGCCATATGAGTCAGCCATGCGCTCAGTACCAGTCCCCCCCTCACAGGCTACCTCAGCGTCTAAGTGCCTTTCTCCCTCAGTGTCTTCCAGAGCCCAGAGTGAGAAGAAACGACCATCCTGCCAATTTAGCAAAATGGGGAGCAGCTAGGCCACAGGCGTTGGATTAATGGTGGTGAATGCAATGTGGGCCAACAGGGGTCCCGAGGTGTGTGGCTGTGTTCATGCGAGTGCGAACCTAAGTGTGTGATTGCTTGTGTGTGTGTCAGACAGAGAACAACAAGTCCATCAGAAGGGGATTATAAAAGCTGTGGATCAATTGCCCTTCCAACTGCAGATTCATACTGGCAAGGCATGGGATTAGGGAAGGATCAAAGCATTTAGTTAGGATTTAGGATTTGGATATGAATGGATATGAAAGAGAGGAGAACTAATGACAGGACAGCAAATACACATGCTGCGCTGTAGAACCCACTGAGAGTTAGGGGAGGAGTTGGTAATAAAAGAACTGCAAGATTTCTCACCATTACAGCAAAGTTCTGACAATGTGCTGACAATCTATCCAAATTTAACACTACTACAGAATAATATGAATAACAGCATGTCACCATGACAGCTGACTTTCACTGATCACAGTAGGCCTATACCAGCCACACAACTACCAGCAATTGCCACCCAGCATCATGATAATTGCAGGCCACACACCATGGGCTATACTGTTGATAGCCTACCCCCTCTACGTCTCTGACGATCAGTGGAGCGGACAGGTCTCACACCATGTAGCCTATTGCAAATGTAGTTGTGGTCATATTTTTACAGGCCAAAAAACAGGAGAATTATTATTTTAATTATTCCATAAAAATTACTGACATTGCCGATTTGCACGTACAGGACTAAAATTACGGAGATGCTCTGGTAATCATTTCCACTTGTTATACTAATCCTGTCCAAATAGGGCTTAGATTGCTTTCATATAATACTGTCCTTGGGCTGCTTTCAAATAATAGGTTATAGCATAATATTGTAAAATAAACACTACTATTTTGTAAGCCTACACGGAACAGCCAAGGAGAGACGGGATGGATGGGACATGAGGAAAATTAGTTTTTATTGAATCCATTGAATAGGCCAATCTTCATTGGCATCCTCCTCGACAAATGAATGAATGAAACAAAATTAATAAATTAAAATGCTGGTCAGATCTGAAAGAGCTTGGATAAAACTTCTCTTCAACAAGCCTGAAAGTGAGCCTTAAGGCAAGCTCGACTGGAGCACCATCTACAAAGCTCAAATAATACTGTCCTTGGGCTGCTAATGAATCAAATAAACACGGTAATGTCATTGTAAATTAGCATTAAATCAAAGGAATCAGATCCAATGATTTCTGACCGTCGTGGGTAAGTGGCATGCCCATGTACAGTAGCATGCATGTCTGATTGGAGATGCAGATATGAGCAACTGTTTAACAACGTATTACCTATCTATTAGAGTTGCTCAACTATGCCCCCTGGTGGTTGTTTTGCTGAGGTGAAATACATCAAATAAAACGTGAAAAAGTCAAGTTGACTCTCTACTGTTGTGGTGATCCCGTCGCACTACCGTCGCTCAACCATGAACTTTTTCAAATCTCACAAACTATACCTAGCCATCATCCTTTCTTCCTTTCACCAGTCACTACTGATTCACCCAGTATAACCCATACTGATGAACCCCTCTCTTTCATCTATCCATCCATCCACTCAACCAACCAACCAACCAACCAACCAACCGTCCATGCATCCAACCAACAAAACTTTATCCACTACCATAATTTGACTCACTTTCTTTCAACTCCCCAGCAAATCTATCTATCTATTGTCCAAACCATCTTAAAACCTTTTCCACTACCAAAATAAATAATCCAAATTCTTCTGGAACTTATTTTTATAGTTCATCTGAACCTGTACATTTTCAGAGGAGAGACTGCATGTGTTATTGAAGTCTCTTTCTTATCAAATATTATGAGGAAGTGTTATAAACATTCATTGTGCCTTATAAATGCAGTTATAGAGAATGATGTCACATCACAAACTGTACATTAGCGGGCTTGGACTAGAGAAAAGATGTAAGTTCTAGACACGTTCCTTGTCTTAAGCTGGTTTAGAGAGGGAGTGTGGGGGGTTGCGGAGTGAATGGCCCAGGCTGAGTGGACCTTGAAACAGCAGGGAAAGAGACATAGATGTTTCCAAGGGGGCGGCATTTTTTCACATTGGAGATGAGCTATTGTACTGGATGAAAACTAGTTTTTATTTGGCATCAACTATAGATTTTGCAAGGGGCACACTGGCATTTTTCTCTCTTCACTGATACATGTAGGGGCTATAAATTGTAAATTGTAAATTGTGGGGCTATCCAATAACATTTCTATTTTGCAAACTGTAGTATCACATTGAATACAGAAAGGCATGAAATCCTGCTGTGCAGCTGGTAGAATACTATTCCCATGCGAAAGACCCTGAGACTGGACTACACCCAAATCATGTCAAATGGAACAAAGAGTCCATCTCATTTTCATATAATCAACCATTATCTTAAATGATCTGTTTCATACGTGTTCCCCATATGACCCCTTGCTACATAGGTAGACAGAGAAAAGACAGAATCAGAAAGTGGTTGGTTGACCCTGACCACTTGATGTAATACCACAGGCCAAGCCTGCGTCTTTCCTTCCGTCTGGGTTGGATATTAGCCTCAAAGATGACTAATGGTTTAGCATGAGAAGCAGATGCAGAAGAAATGAAGCTCTTGTTCCTACCTACAGACTACAGATTGAGCCATAATGATCCCCTGCAGCAGAAATCTTTCTGACGGCTGTTGTTGCTGGGGGTTTGTTTTCCACCGAGTGTTGTTTCTGTTAAATGGCCCCACACTGAGTTAGATAGTTCATTTAGGCCAGGGAGATGGATGGAGGAAGCCCACAGAGGCTGTCTTGTGGGCTGCCCATCGTTTGGGGACTTCCTGGAATCCTCCAGGCCAAGCACATTCATAATTCACAACATTATGGCCATGATTACAGAGTGCACTTACCTTGCAGCCCTGACAGATGAGTGGACAGGGCTCTTTTTTATTTTGTACGTACTGTCTGTTCCTGGCCCCATGCTCCTCTTCATTTGTGTTTGGTCTGTCTGTCTTTCTTTTTTTCTTTTTTTCTTTTTTTTTAGGGCTTCATGACTCAGTGGAGTGATAGAGGATAAAAGGAGGCTTGAGAACTTGACACATGCTTTACATATTTCACATATCTTACCTCAGTAAAGGAAGGGTGCATCCCACTCGCTCTCTCGTCTATCCATCGCATCCTCTCTCTTTGCTTCCTTCTCAAAATGGATTGGAGGAGGAGATCAATGGTCCCTCCCTGTAAGTGACAATATTTTGATCCAAAGCATTTTGAGAAGGGAGAGAGAGGATGCGAGGAATAGAGCAAAGACTATTGGGACTGTCCGTTCCCTTTTCCCATCTCTCTAATAACTGTCACATGGTTTTAATACTTCAGAATTCCATTAGTGCCTTACCACACCCACATTCCTCTCTCCACCATTCAGTTTCCTGTTATTGTGCCTCTGTTTATAGTTCTAACCTGGTTGTGCATGGCCCTATTCATTTGTCTCTATCCAAGAAACCGTCCATCCACCATTTAATGACATCCACCCACCATCCAGCATTTAGTGACATCCCCTATAATTAATAGAACTGGTGATGATCATACTGTTTCAGGTATGAGTTGTTGCAATGTTGAAATGCACCACAGAAAAGGATTTGCAATATAATTGTAATGGCAATTTGCATTTGGTTAGAGTGAAAATGATTTGTTCATAGAATGCCACAGGAATGGTGTCCTGATTGTAGTTCAAGGAACCAGTTTGAAAATTGCTCTAAGGGCATTTTACACATCTGGGCAAAAAAAGCTGTACTGTATGTTGTCAGCTCTGGTGCATACATTTAGGAACATGGAAAATGAAACACCCAAATCAACAGAAGCAGACTTGGGCTGATATGCAACTGAAATCAAATTAGTATTTTGACATACCACAGCCTATGAATGTTAAATCTTTTCTTATTTTTCCTATGGTTGTAGTCCTTTGATAATTGGATTTATTTTTATTGCAGCATAGAGCCAGATAAATAAGTGGAACAAAAAAGGCTCCAATTTGCTTCTGCTAAAGAGTGCTGCACAGGGTTAGAGTTAGGGCTATAAAACCATGTGCAAAGACCATTTTGGTAATTTGGTGTCAATGCAAAGTGTGTCTGCTCGACCAACACAAACTCGGCACCAATATAGGCGGGGTATAAATGGGTGTGCCGGTGGACTTGTCAAGGGAAGCTGGTAAATTCAAACACCTATGACATTCTACGTTCAATAATGACCAATAGTCGAAAATAGACATTTGATCATAATGGGCAACAGTTGGCCATAATACCACTTGGGTATAATACCACCAGTACATCCTCTATAAATATGTGGGACTAGGCCTAGTGTATATTCTCGCATTACAAAATTCTGTAAGTTTAAAACATGGGATGACCAATGTTGCAAGTTATTGTTAAGGTAGCAAAACAATTGTTAATAATTATTAATTTACACTCCCGCTATTGGGTATAGTATATCTATATGAAAATAAAATGAAAACATGCATAATTCTAAAATCAATGTATTGTTTCTGATGGTAATTGATTCTTATAACCAAGAAACCGACGGTCACCGTGTAAACCCACCTGTCAGCAAACCATTCAGCAGGGGCTCTTTGTTTGTGTTAGATAACTCACAGTGCAGGCGGCAGATGAAAATTCAAACACCGTCCATAGGGCCTGGGGAAGACAGAATACAGTAGCAAGATTTGAGATACGTTTTTATCTAAGATTTAAGAGGGGGTCCACCGAATATGTGCCTTTTCTATACACTTTGGTCACCTTTAAGGCCCAATGTCCCAAGTAAAAAAACTACTTAGAGGCCTTTGTGGATGAAATGAAGCACCACCGTAAAGAGGCTTGAGTTTGGCAAACAAAAAATAGATGAATGGTCCCCTTTGAGACCTGCCTGGCAGGGTCTGAGGAGACTTCCATTTCAAATGCTGCCCCATGCTCCATTGCACTCTGTTATCAATGGAGACACAATCTCTCCATGCAGACTGCCACTTTTGTGCTGCAACATTGATCTACAAATGCCCAGGAACTGAATGGTCGGTCAGACTCTCTCAAAGACTGAGAGAGAGCAGAAACACACACACACACACACACACACACACACACACACACACACATACACACACACACATGCACTAACAACAACCAAGATGCTCAAGACTGAATCCTAACTTGAGATAAGCCTGTGTTGTAACATGAAAAGTCCAGCTGCAGGTGCTTATTGCAAATCCAATTTGAAATCTCTGTGTTTTAACCCATAACCCTACAGCAGTGGAAGTATGGCTTTTTTATGGTGCCCCTCTGATACAATGTGGATCAGAACACTGGAGGTACACGTGACAGTGGATTGGCAAGCTTGAAGAACGCCCTGGCCTGTAGGTAGTAGTTGACAGACCTTACAGGACAGGAACACATTGCTTCAACACGACAGTCTGTCATGACACACACACATCAGCGGGCAAGTCTATAAAGATGTCTCAATCATATAGCTATCATATGATACCTTGAGTTTGAAAATATCTATTTGGTTGTTGAGCTACAGTAAGTGAAGTAGATTTACATCCGGTAACAGAATGACGGTAATTTCTGGATTTGAATGTCATTTTGTACATGATTATGTAGCTACAATAGGTAAATAAAGGTAGAAATATACAATCAACACTATCATTTAGGTAATAACATTTTATTTTTATCAACTTATATGGAACATTAAAAAGAGAAATTGATAAAAACTCACAAAACACAAGACAAATAAATATGCATATAAATCGGCCTTCACACTTCAGTTAGCACTAGGCAGTATGTTGAACGCAATGGCACTAAACAGTTGTAGTATTTATTTTTGAAAAGCAGATTTAGCTTGGAAAGTATGGAAATTCACAGTGTGAAGTGCTGCTGAAAGCCACCACAAGGTGGAGATAAGAGCTGTGAAGGATGCCATATATGTCTTGCACTTGCAAACATCCATGTTTGTTTACATTTGTCAGCACGCATTTGACAGCATGCACAAACAACCACCATCGGATTATTTTTAACTCCTGGAAAGTGTTTTAGTCAATTATTTTGATCACTAGTGAGCTCACGTGATATATTGTGAATTGTAATCGTTACATCGGGCATGGAGGATGATCTCACATACCTTAGTCAGAGCCAAACGGGGCACTTTTTCTGTAGCCTCTGAGCACTATGTTGAACCTAATATACAGTATCAAGGACAGGAAAAATGTGAGGGGGTGCTGCCTAAAATGTTGCAGGGGGGTCGGTGAAGGGGGGGCTGTGTTGCATATCACAAGCAATTCTGGTGGCTTTTGAGAGAATAACATAGTGGTTAGTTTGGGTGAAAAGCATGAAATGATTGGATCTCAGTCGTTGATGTAAATGTATTTCGTTTAATGAATGTAGAATTGATTTGGCATAATGGATGGTTCCACTCTGATATATATTGTAATACAATATAATATACATAGTGGGGAGCGTGTAAACTTCTAACCCCCCCACTTGAATAAACAATATTAAAACGAATAAATAAAAGCGGGGAGAACCATGAAATTCCGAAGGTAGGTAACAACAGTTAACGTGCAGGTGGAAGCTGGGGTGGTGGTGGGAAACTCGAATGAACGAGCAGTGTGAACGACAATGCTCAAGCAATAGTGGAACTAACATGAACTGGCTCTTGTAGCCTGTCCCATGAACAGCTGTGTCATCCTTGCCGTGCCTTTCTGAACCTGCATGATACTTCAATTTATGTCACAAGGCCTGTAAACAGCTCTGATAAGCGTTGCATATATTTGTCAGTATGTCAGTCCCAACTCATCCAGTCATGCGCTACAATCTACAGTAGCAGGTGCACACCACCTCGCATTTTGGCTCTTTGTCCCGATTCCCCCCTGATTCCAGATTCCCGGGATTCCCGATTTTGTCAAAAGTTACCAGAATTGCTTGTTTAACATGTGATATGCAACACAGCCCCTCCCTTCACCCCCCTCACTGTAGCCCCCTCACATAAATTCATCAAGAGAATGGTTTGCCTTGTCAGCTTGCCTTATCAGATAGTTTGGCAAAACAGCTCATTATAGCAGCTCATGAATTGCAGAGATAAGGAGTGGAAATTGTTTAAATATTAGGTTATTTTAACAAGGAACGAGCAATGGAACCAACTCCTACCTAGTCTCATACCGTCATCACACATTCTCTCTCAGCGCAGAGAAACAGTGAAATGTCAGTATGACATGAATAAGCGCGAGTCAGCTTTAATAATGATTACAGAATGAAGTTAGGGATTTTCATGCGAGACAGCAGTAAGGATGTTGGGTTTCAGTGGGATTGAGACTGGATAGAAAAGTAGTCTACAGTTGTAAAATCGTCATAATAGGATGAGAACATCCACGTTTTCAGTAAGGGCAGCCTTCTCTCGTTCAATGTAATAATAATTATAATAATAATTATGCATTTATTTTGTATAGCGCTTTTTGAGGGATCGTTTGAAGGGGGAGAGCATGCTGGATAAATTGTCACACCTTTGTTTGTTAATCGGAAACTATCAAGATTACCCTCCCTCATCAACCATACAGTAAGATTAAGATTAAACATTCAAGTCCTGGCTGGCTCGGGAACTTGTAGTTTCAATTTTAGGATTTTAGGTTTTTGGACTGAAGTCTGTGAATAGATTAGCGGCAAAAGTGAGATTTGTTGAAACAGGTCTGAAAATGTTCCAGCAGTTAGGTGCACCATAACTCAAAGCGGATTTACCCATTCAGTGGAGATCCGGGGAACCTCAAGAGTTACCAACTTAGGTTAGGTCATTTACGTTCTTGAATTTTAATAATGAGGTTAGGTAAGCTGGGAGTGTATGCAGTACGGCTTTATACACAAAAAGGGAGTAATGAAGAGATCTACAGGATTTTAACATGGTCCAGCCAACCTTTTGATAAAGTATGCAAAGACGAGTATTAAAACTGTCACCTGTGATAAAGTGTATCTATGGTAGATGGCATCGAAAGGTTTAAGAGTAGTGGCTTCTGCATTTTGGTAGATGATATCACCATAATCAAGCACTGGCATGAAAGTTGATTGCGCAATTTGCTTTCTGCTCTTCAAAGAAAGGCACAATCTATTCCTATAAAAGAAGCCCACCTTAAATCTTAGCTTTTTAACAAGCTCCTCCATATGTTTTCTGAATATCAAGTAATTGTCAAACCAAATGCCCAGGTATTTATAACCGGGGACATGCTCAATGGGGGCACCACCCAAAGCACATATGCATAAATCAGACAAATCTTTCTGTGATTTGGTAAATAACATAGATTTTGTCTTTCTAGCATTAAGCACCAACCTCAGCCCAACAAATGCTCTCTGCAGGACAGTGAATGCAGACTGTAGCTCAGAAAGGTGCCTGGTCAGTCGTGGGGGCAATAGCATATTCAACAGTGCATATAGATGCAGGTTACAATTATTTACAGATAATCCATTATTGTTGATGTAAATAGTAAAAAGAACCGGACTAAGAATTGATCCTTGTGGAACACCCTTTGTTATGTCCAGATTTAACACTATCAGTTAAGACACACTGCGTTCTGTCTGTTAAATCATTTTCAAACCATCTACATGATGCCTGATCCCAGCCTATTTCAGACAACCTCTGAATCAGTCTAAAGCCAGATTGGTACACATTTAGAAAAGAATGAGAAGATAAAAGCTGGGAGTTTACCAGGGAATCAAATACTTTGGAAAGGCAAGATAGATAACTACCGCCCAATATGCAAGCTATGTCGGAGGGGTGACCACCTTTATGGAGAGGGAGCACATGCCCTGCCTTCCAAATGGGAAAGATTCGACCAATAAAGATCATGTGAAAAACCTTGCCAGCTAAAATGTTTAAAATGTATTTTTGTAATGAAGCTGACACCTTTTAGGCTAAACTGTGTGTTTCTTTTATCGTAAACATTAGAGTAGGCCTTCTGCACATGTTGTTTTGCAATGGGGAGAAGGAGCTCACACGCTCGTTTGTGATTCGCAAAAGAGAATTCATAAAATGTATCAGTCTACCTTTTTTTGTTACCCAAGATATAGTCAGATGAGTGTGGAGGTCCACAATACAAAAGTAAAGAGAAAGGTGTGGAACATTGTATCACCATTATATCAATTTAGTTTCTCTGGGCTCGTGAATTTTGCAACATTTTATCGATGAGGCTCATCAGACTTTCCTGCAGTTTGTCTGCATCATCAGCTCCAATCTTAAGGACAGCATCTTCTTTTTGGCTTTACAGTCAATAATGAATTGTAATGTGGTGAGTTGCAAACAAAAAAATAAGCCAAATTTGATGTTTCCAGATATCCAACGTCTTGTTTATGAAAACAATTATTAGACATTTATTACTCCCATTACTGGATTTCAGTTTAGCTGAATTTCACTGCAGATGATTCTCAACATAAATTGAGTATGTTCAATCAATAGGTTCATGTGCTTTAAAGGAGAAGCTGACACTTTTTACTTGTGGTTGACAAAAAACTCAAGACATTTCCGTTGGCCTTTCAAACAACAAGGAAAATGCTTATTTTGTGGGTACTTTCCATATACTGAGATAAGGGGTTGCCTAGTCAAAGTGAAGATACAAACAACTCAAATTCAAATAAACTGTGCGTAGTGATCTTGACTTAAGCAGGGGCAAGTAAGGATTTCAGCCTATGAGAACGAAGCCTGAAAGCAATGTCAACTCAAGCCCCCACCCCCCAGTGACTTCAGCTTTGCTCTGTGACATCTTCAACAAACTCTTTTACCCACATCTCATTAGTCCTGGGTGAAGCTTGCCAAATACCCAAATAGGGTGCATGTCTCTTCCTTACTGTAGCAGGTAGCTAAGGCAACTGGGCATTCCTGGAGTTCATTGCAACATACATCCCATGACATTTCCTGGTGCAGCAATTCCACTAGGTCGCATAGAAGAAACAACCCGTACAATCCCGTTCAAATTTAAACTCAAAAGAAATTCACTATCCCTGTCAAGACAACTTATTGGCCAAACAATGTTGTCACACTTGTTGGCTGCAAACAAGTCTTAACACAAGGAAATAAAAGGCTGGAATTGAAATGTAGATAAAGGTTTGTGCAGGGGAGCAATGTGGATGCAAACAAACAAAAGACCCTTTTGATGGCAGGCATATTTGCATGGTGCAGTAATTGCGGTTGCCCATCAGTGAGATCTATGCTGCAGTAATGCTTACACTTCCGCGACAAAACCCACTAAACCAGCTGCCCCATATCTGAAGGCCTGCAGATGAATACTATGTGAAAGACAGACTAAAAGCCTGCTGTACTGAATTGTAGGAAATACCTTTTTTTTCCTTTTTTTTTAAAGGACCATTTTCAGAGACTTTTCGTCTCCTAGGTTTGGTAACATACAAAAGTACATTTTTTGTATTTATTCCCATATGGTTAGATCTTCATTAACTGTTTAAACTGACACTCCCAGTGTTCTGATATAATTGCAGGCAATTATCTCCATTAACTTGCTAGTAGGAGCAAAAGCACTGGACTGGCATGTGCTTTGGCTTTACATCCCTTTCCAATTTAAGCAGCACAAGGGACCATGTCTGTTGATATAGATGGTTATAGAGACAGATATCGGCATTTAACGTTGATGTGCAAATGGCTGCTCGATTGGCATTTTTAAAGGGGACAAACTATCCATTAAGTGCAAGGAACTTCATCTGGGGGAAAGACTAACCCTAATAACTCAGCTACAAGCCATGGAGGATGCCCTTTTTGAGAGCGTTGTTGAACCTTGCGTATGGTACAAGTGCGTCCTTTTGAAGTGCTCACACCGAATACCCAGCTCCCCAGAGGAAAGCAGCCAAACGACACAGGCTTGTTTAAAAATTCAGGAATAAAAATAAGGATTAGAGAAGAGTTAAAAGGATAAGATTCAAAGTCCTAGATTTACCTGTGCACTTTTGCACACACAGTGTCAGACAAGATGAGTTATCTTTTATTCCTGAGGTGGCTGTTTGGCTCTTTGCTAAGAATAATTCATCAGAGTGCCTCTGTTCTATTTTAAGATCCCTTCTTTTGGATCTCATAGCTATGCCAGCTATGTCTTTGTGAAAACAGGGATGCATTTGAATGATCAGAAGTAGAATGACTGTTTTCTAAAAGAGAATGCTTGATGAACAATGTTGGTGGACCATTTGAGGTCAGTGGCACTTTGTTGCAAAGTCCTGAATAACGTTTGGACTGTGGGAGTCAGTGTCTCACCCCCTGAAAACTCCTAATGTGTTAGCACTTCGTCTTAATGTGACCAATGGATCATGCTGATGCTAATTACCACCTGCTTGCTCACATTTCCTTGGCTTGGCAAGTTAATTTCAATTTTAAATAAGATTCCAGCTTTTATTTTTAGAAGTTCACTGCGATCATGTCAACCAGGTGAGAGCCATAATGTTCGACTCACTGGAGTGCAAGTGGCTATTATCTTTTCTGACTGATTCTGGGTTAGGACTAACACAGCTACAGCTATCCTGTCTTGCCCTCCCACTGGGCTGCACCACATACAAGGTCATCCATAGTTCTACTCTGCCCAGAACAGAACTCATATCTGAAAGAATAGCCCCAAATCCGTAGATTCTGCTGGATTAGGGCCCTTATCCCTTTGACCTCAAGAACTTTGTGCTGTTTTGAACGTTTTTTGTGTGGCCTTTCTCTGTTTTTGTTCACTCCTGACCCCCTTTTAAATGAACCAATGCAGAAGAAAACAGAATATAGAGCTCACAGGATTCCTCAAATTATTGGTTGTAGTTTTGTTGCCTACATAAAATATATTAAAACAGGTTGGATTTTATTTTATTTTCATTTTATAATGAAATTCTGTGCTGAGACTGTTTCTCAGTGAATGTCCCATGCCATTACAGGCCAGAGTTTAATTAATTCCACCAAAACTCTTGGTCTGGGATATATCTTGATTAAAGGTGTGTCTTATTAGGATCCTTGTGAAGTCTGAAATGGCTAGCAAGCAGCCACAATAGGCCCCTTTTAGCTGCATATCAAATGTTGGGAACTGTTGACAATGTCTCTCCAAGGACAGCAGTATACAGTATAAGTGCTTTATAACAGAAAAACAACGGCAATGGAAACAGAAAATCGTTCAAAAAGGAGTTTATCAGTACTGATGTTCATTTGAATCATTTTAGAAAAACCTACGTTGTATTAACATGGTTTTTGGTTGTGTCATTGTATATTGGTCATGACTGAAAATGGTATGGTGCAGCAATGTCTGAATCCAAACATTGTTTAAACATATGTAAAATGATTTTGATTCAGTGTCTTGTGCCAAGAGACGATGGATAATAATCAACTGTAATAATAATAATCATGGATTATTTTCAACTGTGAGATGGTCTGATGCTGACTGCCAATGTTAAGAAAACATTAATTTTCAACCCATGTGAAATCATGTAGACATGTTAGATGATGAGCATCAAATGACAACCTTAAGTCAACGTTTAAATATAACCATCATATAAGAAAGTCTAATTAACATTGTTAATTCCAACCAACATAATATATGCCATTTAGCTGATGCTTTTATCCAAAGCGACATACATTGCAGTGAGTGCATACATTTTTCAGTATATATGGTCCCAGCAGGAATCAAACCCACAACCGTTGAGGGGCGTTGCTAGCAGCATGCTCTACCAACTGAGCCACAGAGGACCACGTGTGTCTAACCAACAGCCATCAAATAACAATGTCAATCCAACATTGCAAAATAGATCTCTAGTGTTTGCATTTTGACGTTTAAAAAACTTTAAAAAACAATACTCTCACAATCATTGTACATCAATTTGGTTTGTTTTTTACTGTTGCAGAACTGTGACACAATATAAAATGTCCATGAGAATCCATGTTCATTTATAATACTAAAGCAATGTACATCACAAATGTTGACATATGAATATATTAAGGCCCTGGCCACACTAATCCTTCAGAAAACTGACAAAGACATATAGGTATGTCACTATCTGATTTGTTCCGTGGACGTGCCGTTTGAAACAGCATAGCTGTTTCTAACTGGCTAAATGGACTGTCAAAAGTTCAACTCCTCCGAACAGTTCTCTCCGTAAAGAAAAATGTCAGAAAGACCCGTACAGACCCGTGCCATCTCCGTTGTCTGTCAACAGATGACTCCCATAGAGATACCATTGGTTCAATCCGTGATTTACAAGACTAGTGTGGCCGGTGCCTAAACCAGGCAGGTTGTGGGCATTGTGAGGGATGAATTGAGGAAATAACAGTCTTGCCCTGTTGGTATACATGTATTTATTTTCTCCCATCTGTCTCTGGGTGTGAGGGGTAGAATAAACAAACAACAGGATCACAATCCACTGCACCACCCGGCTACCATTTGCCAATAATAAATCAGGATTTGATCACTTACATGGCAGTCATCTTTTGATGACTCACACACACTTACGCATACACAGACACACGTGCACACATGCACACTGCCACAGAATGAAGTGGGAGAGCGTTGTTTTTTGTTGTATTTCCCCAGTGCCAATGCATTCCAACTCCCTCTCAAGTGGGAGAAGCATGGCTCGTTATGTGCAATGTCTGGTGTAGTATACAGGGCAAGGAACACTTCCAACAGTTTACTGTACCGCATCACTACCGCTATCTCTATATTCAGATTTATACATGTGTGTCTATACAGTACATGTGTGTGTTCACTACCGGTTACAAACCCAATTTCTCAGCTTAGCAAGAATAGAATTGCAGGCATGGTAGAAGGTCTTTGTATCTGTAATGGTGATGACCTGAGAGAGTTTGAAGATGTGGTGAGTGTAGTGTATTGGCAATAGATGGGTAGATGGATGGATGGATGGATGGATGGATGGATGGATGGATTGATGGTATTACAACAATAGGTGTTAGCTGAAGCAAATACGATGAAATTATTTATAGAACACTGCACATTATTCCAACACTATCATGAGCTCTATTTGATCCTTCGTGAATGTGTATATCAATAACTATTGTCATTACAGTTTGGTCTATAGTGTTATTTAGGGTTAGGGTTAGGGTTAGGGTTAGCTAATGGTAGCATTTCTGAATGTTTACTTAGTGCTTAGGAATTATTAATGTGGAATAAAGGTGTTAAGAAGGGCTCCTAACACAGAAGCTAAACTGGCTGTGCACATGCACAATTCTTTAATGCTCCCATTCTATTCAAAGAGAAAGCTGTGTCACAGAGTTGCTACTTTGTCAGGGTGTTGTACAATGGTAAGATAAGATCACATGTCTTTCCTCAGCAAGAACAAACAATTACATGCTGCAGGTCAGGAATGATTGGCGTTCTATGTGAAAAGGGCGGTTACCACTTGGGAAGCATTTTTCACATTTCAAGGTGACTGGCATTCATTGGTCATTGAGAAGTAGCACATGCCCATATCATACTTCAGATTTTCCCTTATTACTGTATTTCAGATGGCCCTGCAGTGGATTATCAGCAGCAGCTTTTCTCTCTCTCTCTCTCTCTCTCTCTCTCTCTAGTTATTGAAATAAAGCCAGATAATACAGTGAAACATTCCTACATACCCCAGCTTTGTTGATTGCTATCCTGTGGCTGTTTGAAAATTAACAGTTCGCTGGAGATCTAATGCCAAACTCACAGGTTCCATATTAGATGAATCAGTGCTTCGAAAGGGATAGCAACATTGGTAATGAAGACAAATATAGCTGTAGTAGATTGCATCTTTCTCATTTATAGTACAATTGTTTCATGTTGTTGGGTAAAGAAGAAGAGGACTGGGTCCTCGTAAAGACTTTTGCTTTGTAAGGAGTGATTAAAAAGACTTGGTATACAAGCGCCATTTTCGCCTCATTGCTAATGGCAGGGGTGCGTTGCCCTATCAATCCCATTGTGGATAATGTTTGCCATAAACTGTCTCTGAATAGACTTTGCTGGGGAAAAAGGCCTCCCCCCACCCTCTCCTCCCCCCTTCCGGGTGATTACCTGTTGTCTTGGTGCTCCACACCTGGAAGGCAAGGGAAGGCAAAGGGATATGCTACTGCTTTGTTTCCCCAGCCAACACCAAACAGGACTCTCTAGACATAATAAAGGCCTTAGTGTGTGTACAAAGGGAAGCTCACACCTGGACTGTCTATAATGGTCCCAGGTCTTGGTTGAGACTGGGCTGTTCAAACAGATCCATTATTCCCTTCTGTTCCCCTTTCTCCTCTTATACCCAGACCCTTAATAATAGAGCATTTTAGATGGTTTCCCTGGTTACTACCTGCTCTTACTTTGCTGAACAAGTTTCTCAATGTGTGCATACTGTACACTTTGATGAAGCAGAACAACACTGAAAAACAAACAAAGTCATTAACCTCTATTTTGTGAAAATTAATACAGGAGAATTACATTTTCCATGGAACAATATCTACTCTTATTGGTAAAATGAAAAATATTTTCAAATTCCAAGCACTGCTCTGTTCAATAAGGTGATTGTTTGTCTAATTTTAACCGGTTGTCCTTTTGAAGCTGATATATTTAGAATACTCTTAAATGTAAGCTCTCTACACTGAGTTGTCTTGTGCCTCGTGTCTTGTATTAGGGACCAAAATCACATGCATCTATTTTTCATCAGCACCATTATTCACTTACTGCTTGGGACATTGAGAGTGTAAATAGAATAGGACATGAGGCTACTGGAGCAAGCGCAAACGCCACTTACTGGCTGTGCACTATTCATTTGTGGAGGTGTTGCCAATAGCTCACTGCTTTGGCATGACCAGAATTTAAACCCTGGGCTGAAAAGCTCAATACAGAAAGGACTTATGGAAGTGTTTGGACTGTGAAAACCCTCCAGCACTGGTCCTCTGACCTGGCCCCATTTATCTTCTTTCTCTCATCGTGCATAGCGTCTCATCTCATCGCTCGGTCGGTTTCACTGGGAGGAAATGGTTAGGGATGGCACAGTATGACACAGCTGCTTCAGTAGGGTGTCGTGGACCAAACACCATCACACACTTAGGCCACCTTTGAGTTGGAAAACATGGTCCACTGTTTTGTTATGAAACTCCTCACCAAAATAGTCACATGGTCTTGGACTTCATCACTGCGTGCTGCTCAGTTGCAGTACCTTGCTTGAACGAATAGACTCTGTTATTGTTTTTTGTTTGTTTGTTTTTAACCTTTTCCAGATAGATCATGTACAGATTCTCTTTATGCCTGAATTAAAAGTAAAACACTTTTTTTTTTTATGTCAGTGTGTAGTGTACCGACTGTCATTGCCCTTTACGGAGAGACGATTGAAGTGCCGTGTAACGATGGAGCTGCCCAGCCAGAAGGCCTGATCTTCACTAAATGGAAATGTGTAAGTTGATGAATTACTGTACAATTGTTAATTGTCTCCCATTGACTGTAACAAACATACATGTGCATGGACACTTACTCACCCAACTGATTTTAGATCAGTTAGGTGACTGACTTTGTCAAAGCTGACTTTGTCAACTTGGGGTAAAAGTGCCTTTTCGTGCACTGACTTGTATGCACTGAGCCAAGATTAAAGAGTATGATGTGAATGAAGTGTGAAGTGGTAATCTAACACTGTTGTTCCTGTGGACCTTTGGGTGAATTAGGAGAAAGATGGCATCGCCGGGGACCTCCTGGTCAAGCAGGCTCACAAGGACGAGGCAACGGTCCAGGCCACGGACAGTTACAAGGACAGAGTGAGCATCGCAGCAAACTCCAGTCTCCTCATCACTCATGGCTCCTTGGTGGACCAGAGAACTTTCACCTGCATGGTGGTATATGGCTCCAACCTCTTGGAATACCCTGTCAATGTCCTGGTCCACAGTAAGTGATGAGTTCATGTCCTACAACAAAACAAGTGTAGCTTAGGCTTTAGCTCGGCGGGCGGAAGGCAGTGTGACATAAACTGAATTATTACTTCACACTATAGTAAGCACTTTGCCCTATTAGCTAGCTAGATTATTACTCCACAATGTACAATATGTACCTGTTACCCGCTCAACACTCTTCGTGCTCTTGCAGTGCTGTTACTTGTAATCTGCTGGTGTGGTAGCAAGCAAGATTTCTCTCAAAGCTTCCCTGTGTTGAGTGCTCATGGTGAGCAATAGAAGACTTAGATCAAAAGGAAACACAGTCTGTGGAATGAAATTGATGTTTAATCTCAGACCTAAAGTGGAAGCTATTGATAACACACAATGTAAAAACTTCTCCTCTGGCACTGGATGACATACTGTATTAAAAGTCTAGAAAAGTAAAAGAATGAATGAAGAATGAAGTACAGGAAAAGGTTCCGTAAAGCCCCACTCTGATTTCAGTATACTGAGTCACCAACTAAATGTAAACAATGGAATTAATACATTTTCACATGAACTAGCACTTGATTTCTATGACAGAGTGCTCTCCATAAGTAATGGAAAGAGGAAGCATTTTGTTCTTTTAGCTCTATACTCCGACAGTTTGGATTTGAAATCAACAATTACTACGAGGTTAAAGTAGATATTGTCAGCTTTAATTCAGTGTTATTTTTTCAGATTGGTTTCACCATTTAGACATTTAGACATTACAACCCCTTTTATGCATTGTCCCCCTATTTCAGGGAAACAGTAGTATTGGAAAATTGGCTTGACAGGTGTTTCTGGTAAATCAGGTGTATTCCGTCACATAATTTGTGCAGGCATAAGAGAGCTGTCAATGTCTAGTTTTGACTCCAGCATTTACATTTTCCGTTGGAGCCTGCTATTGGTGTCTGTCAACATGAAGACCAAAGAGCTGTCACTGCAAGTCAAGGAAGCCATTATTGGGCTGAGAAATCAGAAAGAAACTATCATAAACATATCCAAAACAACAATTTGGAACATCATGCAAAAGAGGAAAAATACTGGTACTAGAGTGATAAAGTGTGGAGAAAAAAAGGAACTGCCCAAAATCCCCAGCATACCAAAGTCAAAGTCAAAGTCTTGTTTATTTGTCATTACATTGAATACAAGTATACAATGTAACGAAATGTCTGGGGCAGAGCAGTTCTACAACATCAATCAACACCAACAATAGAATGTAATAAGGATAATAGATAAAATATAAACATCAACAGTAATAACATTAAATACAATAAAATATACCACATTTTTGTAGCAGCAGTGAAGGTCTGTGCAATGTCAGTGGAGTGCAATGTCACTAAGGAGGAGGGGGGGTGGAGGTGTAGTTTTGTAGCAGCAATAAAGGGAGTAGAGTGGAGAGCAGGAGGGGGGGTGGAGGTATAGTACATCCTCTTCTGTGAAATATGGTGGAGGAGGTGTTATGGCTTTGGCGTGTATGGCTGCCACTGGTACTGGCTCACTTGTCTTCGTTGATGATGTAATGTAAAGGAATTCTGAAGTGTACAGAAACATCTTGTCTGCTGAAGTACGAGCAAATGCTTCCTCATCAAGCTATATACAGTAGATGATTATTCATTGTGCCTATTTCCTCTCAGGATTGACTGTATGTTTTGTTCATGTTTCCAGAGAAGCCATCGCCACCTCAGATAAAGGACAAAGTTAAAGAGCTGGAGAATGGCAAACTGACGATGGTGAGTAAGATATTTTTAAATTGGAATGAATAATGATAATGATGCAAATGACTACTATTCTACAGTGTACTGTAGCAAATGTATAATTTATTGTACATTTTACATTTGCTCCAGTACATTGTAGAATAGTAGTCATTTGCATTTGACGCTCTTATCCAGAATGATTTACAATAAGTGCATTCAACAACCACATATCATCATCATCATCATCATCATCAGCCCAAGTAAAACCTTTATATTAAATATAGGTGCTAGTAGCAACAGCAGTGCTAAACACATTCACAACTCAAGATGTAGAGGAGACCATCATTAGAGTCAGTCCACCAAAGGCAATACACATTCATTATGGATCAAGAGCTTTTTTTATTTATTACTATTCCTGGCTAACAATTTAAACATTATTGAACTGCCTCAGGCACTTTGGTAAGAGAGAGAGTGAGAGAGAGTGACGTCTGCAATGATAACCTGTGAAAGGGCATATGTGGTTCACACTACAACGTAATTACAAAAGTTAGAGAAAATGTTACCCCTGGCAAATGGATGTCTTGGAATTTGGCAGCTTTGAATGATGTGGAAATATGTGTGTTACTTTTTGGAGACTTTGAATACAAGAGGTCGTGCTTTCATCAGGAAAACTTTAGGTCCAGGTGAATTCGATGAAATTGTAGTGCGTATGTCTGAAATGAATAGCTCTTCCTATTTGCATGTCTGTGCATGTGGGTCTGGTTTTTGTGTTTGGAGTTTCAATTTGGTGGCGCACAGGGAGAAAGCACCTTCTTAGAAAGCTGGTTTTGACAGCAGTGAGTCACTCCAATGCCAAAACACAGTTTCGGAAAGGTCAGCACTTGAAACTCATCACTTCTGGGTATTCAGTCATTGCAGATAGTGGCTTTTCCACATTCTGCTTTCAAAATGCGAGTTTTTATTAAACAGGCAGACCCTTTCAGTATTGACATGGAACATGGCTGAGCACATTCAGTGATAATTTAGAAGTCAAGTGTCCACTGTGTGTATGCTGTATAGGACAGTCACACTGATGAAGCAGTGACCACCACAGCTCTGTCCCCTGTGGTTTGGAGAGCTGAACAAAGTCCTGGTCAAAGGAGCTGTGCTTGAGTCTTGAGTATTGGGGACATGGGTCGGCCCCTATGGGAGTGCTGGCCCCTGTTCTGGGCAGCACTGTGGGAGTGAACTGGACAGGCCTGATGTATTGTGGCTGGATGATTTCGGAAGGTCTTGTCCATTATCTGACGCAGACAGCTCAGTGGGTCCTGCTTTTATCCCCCCCTGGCAGAAGGTTCACTTTCTCATGCCATCCTGCCTAAGGCCATGCATCATCCCATATACCTCCAACTGCCACACGAGTCTCGCCCAGCCTGCGATCGCTATTCGACCCACTTTGACCTCTCTATCCCGTAGCCCTACACACACAAACACACACACACACACACACACACACACACACACACACACACACACACACCCACACCAGCCGCCAAGAGAAAGAAGGATTGCTCCAGTGCTAGCCTGCACCTCACCTAATCCTGTCATCTTTATTGATGAGACTCTGGCTTTTCCTGTAATGGACTTTTTGCACTCACATTTTTCTCGATCCAGCAAAGTTGGCGGTGTTTGTCGGGGCACGCATCACTACAATAAGGACCCTCTCTTCCCATGCACCGACTGTCACGCTACAACTTTTGCCATCCTTCACAGTTACAGGAGAGAGAGCTGGCTGTACCTGTCAGATAGACAGCCCCCACACACCCCTAGGGAAGGCTAGCCTGCTGCCTCGCTCACCTTGTTTCAGGGGATGACATGTCTTTAGATCAGACAGGCCACTTTTGTACAAATTATCCCTGCCTTTTTTTATTCTCTCTGCATGGGGAGTTAGAGAAGGAATAGTGGTGATATAAGTGGTAGTAATAATTGTCATCAAAATCCTCGCTGTCATAAAGATGACTGGTATTATAGACATATGAGTGTAAGCATCAGCCTTATGGTTACAAACAGAGTGAACAGGAATGGTCCAATAGTCCATAAAACACCTCAGTGACTCAGCTTTAATCATCAGAAGAAACAGCATTACAGGAAGTGACACATTAAACAAGCATTTAAAGGTCACTGAAATGGAATTTTGTGGTCTTTCCATTTATCTGCTCTCTCTAACAGTGACCCTGGCTAGTGTTTACCGTGACCTTTGCTCTCACAGTAATGACTAGGCTGGAGTGAAAGTGAGTTAGTTAGTTGGTTACATGGTGAGACTACAGGACAGTATGTATGTATAAATGTATGCTCTCTTGTTGTTAATAGTAAAGTTTGGGAATAGCATACTCAACTCGATTTTACCAAATTCTTCGGGTTAAAAGAACTCATATATGAAGGAAAAAACCTGCACTCTCTAGAAATACTCTTCTATTATGTATTGCATTTGCAACAAGAGAGTTGTTAATAAACATAGTTACACATCAAAAATAATGTATGACAAAATGTCATTACTTGGTGTGAGAAGTGGGATTGCTTTGGACTGGGTCTATGTTTTTTTTTTTTTTTTTGTCTTTCAGCTGGGACTGTGTGTCGCAGAAGATGCTAACCCTGCGGCTAACATTACATGGTCCAAAAATGGCCAGCCGCTGGTGGCTGATGGGAAAAGTAAGTCATCACGTCCTGTCACATACGGCCACCCCCACATAAGTTTATAATGGTAGCAGATCTCGGAAATGAGAAGTGGTTTTAGTGGGGTATTTTATTACAAGACTCTTTCATTCAGTTCTTATGATGTAGATGATGTGTTGGGTATACATAGATAGAGTAAATGCACAATAGAACTAAACATGAACACACCACATCTAACTACAGAATGAATTCATCCTGAATTTTACATCCAGATCTTGATTTGAATTGAAGCTTTATGCCATATCTTCACCCTTATGTATTTGCTCTGTGTCGTCCCCAGCTGTCATCATCACATCCAGTGTGAAGGTGGACCCTCTCACTGGCTTGTCCACCACCTTGTCCAGTCTGCAGTACACGGCCGTCAAGGGTGACGTGGGAGCCCAGTTCACCTGTACAGCCAAGCACAGCCTGGTGCCAGAGCAGGTGTCTGCTCCTCAGACCTTCACTATTCACTGTGAGTGGACCATAGCTCCCCCCTGGAGGCCACAGGGCTTTACTGCACCTCCACTGGGGGCTAAGGCGGCCTATTGACCTGATGCAGGATAGGTTAGCACCCTTGTTCAGACAGAGGGAGACCCTGTTGAGAGGCAACCCCTAGCTCCTTCCCCCTCAAGACATGTGGAGCTCTGAAAATTATGAATAGATGTAAGCAAGGCCAGGGTCTTGACATGGAGGGTGTTTTGTTTGCAACAGCTGCTCCTGGTGTGCCTTATGCCTATAGTTATGTGGTTAGTTTGATAGGTTGTGTGCGTATCTTGAGGTGTTTATATGTGTCCTCTCAAATACCTATACTGTTCACTTATACAGTTCTGCATTAGTCACAAGGAGTAACTGAGATCCTGAGTAACTTTTTTAGATAGACTTTAAATCACAACTCATCAGAATTTTGTTGTGGTCTTTTTATTTTTTTATTTGTGGCATCTTGTCGGACACAATGTTGATAATTGAGTCTGTATGAAGCGTCTCTCTCTCTGGCAGCTGAAAGCAAAAAGCAGATTTGATTGGTGCCTCGGGGTGCAGATGCAATATGACTCGCTCCGCCGCCCCATCCAGAGCCCAATGCCAGCCTTCCCCGCCTGCCAGTCTGCCCGCCGTTGCAAATGACGCGAAAAATGAAGGCTTTCAGCCCCCAGGGGGCCCTGCTGCGGACGGCAGATGCATTTGTGACACCCTCCTCCGTCCCAAAGAGGAAGATATCTAGATAACGCTCCTTTTTTTCCTATCTCTCTCTTGTTGATCTTTCTCTCTCTTCATTCTCTTTATCCCTCCCTCTCTTTCCCTCACTTTCAGATCCAACAGAGAAATTGAGCCTCCAGGTGCAAGCTAAGGTTCCCATCAAAGAAGGGGATAACGTGACATTGAAGTGCAATGCAGACGGGAACCCTCCCCCAACTAGCTACAACTTCCAGATCAAGGTGGGTTGCACCTCTGCTGTGCCTGTGGGGTCAGGGGGTCAAGCCACGAGGCACTCTGCCACCTAAACCATAGAGATTTCAATGGGAGAGGAGGGAGCGTTCTTATCAAGGACTCCATTCAGTGCAAAGAAGTAAATCTAGAGGGTGACCCATCTATGGAATGTCAAGTGTAAATGTGTCCCTGTCATCACAAATTAATTTTAATATTTTAATTGTGTATAATCCCCCTGCATGTGATTTATGCTATGTACAGTTAGAAGAAATAGTTACAACTTTTAAACCCAAGTCTCGGGACAAAGCCGGCAAAAAGAGGCTTAAAGCATTCATGTCAAAACTAGATTTCTGTCAAATGGTTCATGGGCCCCTGATCACAATATTAAGTGCTAAATTCAAGAAAGATTTGTTAGATAATGTACTATCAAATGAAAATACCAATTCATGTTGTAATGAAATGATGACCTCTATAGAACAAATTGTCAAGTATTCAGAGATCAGTGTTGGTACCAAGTGACAGCTTCAAGATTAGGGATGGAGGTCATGCAGAAGTCTTGAAAATAATGAATAACTTCAAAAACACCTACTCAAAAGATCTATTTAATTTAGGGTGACGTGGGACACAGCATTTTTAAAGAAACACAGTGACATATTGGTCAAGTCTCTCACCCACCTGATAAATGTGTCAAAAAGAACTACACACAGAGGGGTGGAAAAGGGCATTGGTAGCATCTATTTTCAAAAACAGGAGACGTTTACCAGGCATATAACAATAGGCCAATTTGCATTCTCCCAGTTCTATCAAAAGTATTGGAGAAAGTTGTTGCAGAACAACTAATGACCTACTTGGAGGAGAATCAATTTCTGCATTCACAGCAATTTGGCTTTAGACGTGAACACTCAACAGAAACAACTAACTGTTTCCTAATAGATAGTTTTAAACGTTCTTTGGACAAAGGCAATGTGGTTGGTCTTATCTTTCTTGACTTAAGTAAAGCTTTTGACACCGTTAATTACAGCATTTTGGTCTCAAAATGTTCAAAAAGTTTGTGTAATAAAGCACTAAGATGGTTTGATTCACATCTCAAGAACAGGGAACAAAGTGTTGTGATTAATTACATCAGGTCTACAGTTCAGAAAAGAAGAATGGGTGTCCCTCAAGGGTCGCTTCTACGTCCACTTCTATTTAGTTTATATATAAATGATTTTCCTGAGGTATTTCCAGGATGCTATTATTAAGATGTATGCTGATGACACTGTAGTTTATGTGGCAAGAAAAACATGTCTTATGGTTACTGATGAGTTTACAGAACATATGGTTTCAGTTGCTGAATGGCTTGATAACTCATGCTTGACATTGAATATCAAGAAGACTTCTGTGATTTGCTTTTCTGCCAGTAAACGGCCAATTGCAGATTCACTTAACATTACTATCAAAGGAGAGCAAATCAAGCAGCTTAGGTTTGATAAACATGCAAGGAAAATCAGCATGTAGCAAGTCTCAACTGCTTTAGATAAAAAATAAACTGTTTACCCTTTGATACTGCACTTTTGTTTACAAACACTATGATATTTTCGCAAATATATTACTGCATGGCAGCATGACTCAAGTGAAACTCACAGTAAACAAATCTATAGAATGACTACAACAGAGCTTTGAACATTTTAGACAAAAAGCCAGGAAGGCATCACTGCCATGTGCTAAAGAAACTTAATTTGCTTAGTTTTTGTAAATTTCTTCATGTGATTTTGTTTTTTAAATGCCTGCATGGACTTGCGCCACAATCACTCTGCAACTTGGTGACCTTATTGCAACCTACAGGTACACATACTCAGGGTGCCACTAGAGGCAACTGTAGAGTTCCAATGTGTAAGACAGCACTCTCTCAGTCAACCTTCTTTGTGAAGGGTATACATCTCTGGAACTTGCTTAAGAATTTGCTAAATCTTTTTTGTTGTTCTGTGTGTGTATATGTGTATATGTACATATATGTATGTATGTGTGTGTATATATATTTTTACATTTATCTTTTCTTATATATATTTCCTTTCTTTTTTTGTTTATTCTGAATTTTCTTACATTTTTCTCTCTATTTAGGGAGAGGCCCTATCAATTACCACAAGATAATGTCAATATTATTGCATATGTCCCTACTCAAATAAATTGATAAAATACAAATTTGGGATAATTATTTTTTCTCCCCCTGGCAGGACCAGAAAGTGACAGTGAAGGACTTTGACACCTACACTCTGACCTCAGTCACTCGTGAGAGCGCAGGAGAGTACAAGTGCTCACTGGTCGACAACAACAACATGGAGGCCACCGCAAGTGTGGTCGTGAGCTGTGAGTATACATGACATATTCTGTAGCTGTGGATTTAAACATGGAGTTGAAGATAGTGACATGACGTCTTCCTGGTGTGCATCCACTGAGCCCACAAACAACTACAGAAGTGTTTGAAAACTCAAACTTTATTTTCACTTTCTTAACAAGCTCCTTTATCCACTGTAAATTAAGTCACAGAAGCAAGAGGTAGGTAATCAAATGTATCTTCAAGTGGCAGTCAGGAGGGCTAATTAGAATTTCTGACATCCGTTGACCAAGCCGAACCATCGGAAGGGATGAATCCAGGAAAACTCTGATAAGCTCCAACACATTTAATTATTCCCTCCTTCGGAGGTGTGTGTTGCCGCCCCGTTCAAAAGGGCCATGGTTATGCCAATATAGCCACATCCCTGTCTCGCTTCTCCAATGCATTTAACACATCTTAAACATAGGCCTTTCCCTCCCACTTACATCTAAATTGACTGTGTGAGGGAGACAATAGCTATGTATGATGGGATGGAATGGTATTTAATGGGGGGGGGATGTCCTCTCGGAATCACAAAGTCTCAGTGACTCATACGTGGCCATAGCAGTGTGGGCAGAGAAGTGAATATGCGTCTCCTTGGAGGATTATGTCAGGGCTTTGTAGCCAGTGATAAGCGATACAAATTAACGTTATTGGGATTGCCTGCAGCGCACTGATACGGATGCTGTCCTCCCTCTCTCCTCTCCTCTCTTCTCTACATCCCCCTCTGTAGACCTGGATCTCAGTCTCAGTCCCACAGGGAAGATCCTAAAGATGGTCGGGGACACCTTGGTGGTGACAATGGAGAAGAATGTGTCAGGTGATGCAAAAGTGTCATGGACCAAGGTAAGAGGGGATTTGGTTAGGCTGCGTGCTGTTTCTCTTACATACGTTGTGTTTTTGGAAGGGGTGGACAGGCAGTGTATGTTGTATGTACAACCTTCAGAGCCTGAGTGTTACATGGTCTAATGAGCCTGGGTTACTCTACTAGGACAACGGCAAGCTGGAGAAGGCACCCAGGTTTGACCAACTGACGTATTCTGATGCGGGCCTCTACGTGTGTGAGGTGTCTGTGGCCGGCATCAAGCGCAGCCAGTCCTTCCACCTGGTAGTAGAAGGTGTGTGTCCATTTCAATACAACACAAAACAGAAACACACAATTCTGTCAATTCTATGTAGCTACCAATTGTATAAGCATATTGTAAAGCATTACACTTCTCTATTCACTGACCTGTAAGCTCATTCAGTGAGGTCTGAGTACATAGCCAAACATATGCTGTCTAACAGGCATGCCGGTAATCAAGAAGCTGACCAAGCAGCGCAGCGAGGATGGCAGACACAAGGTCCTCACCTGCGAAGCGGAGGGAGCGCCCCAGCCCAACGTCCAGTGGAGTATCAATGGCACAGATGTAAGTGTGTGTGTGTGTGTGTGTGCATGTGTACCTTTAATCTTCTCAGCTTTTCTGAAATGCTCCCCACAATTGTAATAGAAGAAGAAGAAGACTACTTTATTGTCCTTTACACAGATAAAATGGAAATGTCTTTTTGCATACCCCCCCAAGATACACACACACGTAGCCCCTACACATACAGTGCCCTGCTTAAGTAATGAGATAGTGAAGCATTTTTTCTTCTTTTGGCTCTATACTCAAAAAGCTTGGATTTGAAATCAAACAATTACTATGAGGTTAAAGTATAATATAGGTTAAATATATAAAAAGTATATTACTTTTTATATATTTTACCCCTATTTTAGGGCACCAAAAGTAATAGGACAGATTCATATTATGTCCAAATTAAGCACTCATATTTAGTATTTGGTTGACAATCCTTTGCATGCAATAACTGGTGATGCTCTGCCAGGCCTGTACTGCATCTATTTTCAGTTGTTGTTTGTTTTTAGGTATTTTTGCCTAAAATCTTATCATCATGAAATTAAATGTATGTACAATTGAATTTAAATCTGAAGATTGACATGGTCAGTCTAGAAGTTACATAATCAATTAAGACAAGTTAGCCAGTTCTAGTGGCAGATATACATGCGTTTTCAAAGTGCTTCATTCAATGACGGTGTATGCTTGTGTGACTAGTGAAGTTGTCCTATAAAAAGATAGCTGCCCCCCCTCAAGCATTAGTGTAATCTAGCTACAGTATATAACACAGCTATGTCCAGAGGTGTCATACTCTGTATAGTAAACAGTAAACAATAGCCATGTGCGCAGTGCACAGTTTATAAAAATTAATCCTACACGCATCCTCAAGTAATCTGTAATATGCATTTATCAACGCTATACAAAAGTGCAGCACTTCCAACTGATGAGCAATTTGATTCTTTCAGCATTTAGCATGGATAAGATTCATGTCATGATAAATGCTTTGTCATATCAAAAACTGCAGACTGATGGGTGTTCTATTCATATAAGACAATACAGTACAATAAAACAAATTGATAAAAAGAAGGCATGGATAATTGTATGTACTCACCCTTACCTGTACTGTAGGCATCCACACTCCACAGCATTTACAGGCATTAATCAAATGATTGTCATGATCAACTATGTCATGTCATATTATCAATAGGTACAATTTCAATATAAAATAAATCACCACTGAATTACATTGCATTACAACTACCCACACTTTAATGCATTTGGAAAAAGTATATTTCAATATCATTGCACTCAAAAGTATGTTTTTTTGTGTGTTTTGGGTAAATTAATCATTTAGAGGGGACTATGGTTTGTTTCTGGACAGAGCCAGAGAGTCTCTTCCACCCTCTAGTGGTGGTACTAAAGTGACCTTGGTTCAAGCACCATGCATTGAGGTTGCCATGGGGTGTGCATAATTTCCCCAAGATGCTCCACTAAAATATGTTTTCTTTTACTCTATTCTCATATTGTGGCTTTCTCTTGGCTGAATACTGATGTTCTGAAATAGGCTGTTCAATATGATCAAGACATACAATAAAAACAATCACACTGTCAAATTGGTTTGTGTAATTACTGTGTTTAAAATCTTAAGAGGTATTGTTTGACAGTGATCATAGATGCTGAATAAAATGTAGATCTTCATTTGTAAGTGGTTGAATTGCTTTCACTAAGTCGTGTGTATGTGTGTGTTCAACATGCAGCATTGTGCCAAAATATGTTACTCATTCAAACACAGCTAAGTGAAACTGTCGTAATTGTCATCATTAATGCAGTACTGTCGATGTACAGGTCAGTTTTGGAACCCTTCTATGGCGCTGTTCAAAAATGTTAAAAATTCATCCTTCCAGATAATTAGGGTTTGGTTGGTGAAAGCAATAGACACCCTGCCTTCACACATTCAGTCACTCAGAGATCTGTAATAACATCAAAGAAGGGACCATGAAGGGATGCATTTTGAAAGTATTGGAACAGGGCCAGTTTGTTCATATGCAGGTGTGCGTTCCCTATAAACTCTGTTATGGTTTTGTCCCCTCAGGAAGAGAGTTCCTACAGCAACGGCAAGGCCACCCACAAGATCACAGTGGTGCCCACAGCAAACCTGACCGTCTCCTGCAACGTGTCCAACAAGCTTGGAGAGGACGTCAAGGCCATCAACGTGTCCTCCCGTGAGTGCGCTCGGAGCGTGCCATGTTAACCAGCCCTAGCTGCTAACAGCTATCCTACTGTAGTCTACCTACACTAATCCCTATCTGCTCTACCTTCTGTGACTCTAAGGATCCACATACATTGCTATGCTTCAGGAAAATTATGTTATCTAATATAACGCCATCTAAAGAAGTTTCTGTAGCAATGTCTGAATTCCTAAGACCATTGAGGGTTCTTGCTTGGCCTGAAAGATGCATTTCATCCACTAGACACTGGCATTAATACCTCATCCTCCCACTCACTCTCTTTCTCTTTCTCTCTCTCTTTCTGCTTTGGTTTGGTTGGGTTTGTCTGAGTCTGGCTACTGGACGTTACCCCCTCTTCTCCTCCTGCCTCTCAGGAAAACACTGCATGGTGTGTGCATCTCACTATTTCTGAGAACATGGATAAATGTTGCTACAGTATACAAAGCCAAAGTGCTACACTTTCTCAAAATTGACTTTGAAATTGTTTGCTTTTCCTAATCAAAACTCTTCCGGCTGGTATTTTGGGTGGGTAGTTTTTGTTCAACTTTTGTGGGTTGGTGACAGCTATTTCAGCTCTTTCCTTTGTGTACTTTTCAACTCAAGGAAATACACAGTATTGTTTGTTTGAAGTTAATTTTATGTTATGTCTGATTTCAGTATTTAAGAAGGAAACAACAGACAAAGGTAAGATTTTTTTTATTTTCATTTAATTTATTTAGATTTATTTATGGGTTTTTTTCGAATCAGAAATAGTATTTTTTGTGAGTTGAAAAAGGCTGACCAAACAGACTAGGTTTGGGGCGAAATTGAAAATAAAGTTACCTGTCATTTTCGATGAGGAGTACTTCTTTTGAAATGGAGTTGACCCCAACCATGCAGACTACTGAAAGCTCTCACACGTAGAGTACTGTACAGTATGTGTTGCATTGCAGTTTGGAGTTTGAACAGCCCAACATGACAAACTCAACAAAAACCTTCCTTTATCCACACTCCCATTTGTCATTGACAAGCAAAAAGCATTAATACGCCATAAAGCTCATACAGTACATAGAGACAAACCCATTGGGTGTAGCTTATCCACTAATAACAGTCATCTGTGCGTGTGTCATGCATTGGTCCAATGTGTAAGATGTTGTTTTGTTGCAGGGTCTCAGAATGACAATGGGGACCAGGCTAAGCTCATCGTGGGCATCGTGGTGGGGCTCATTATAGCTGCAGCTGTTGTTGGGCTGGTGTACTGGCTCTACATGAAAAAATCAAGGTACAACACTTCATTATCGATCTACTATCATAACGATTTAGCTGCATAGTGTTAGCATCAGCTTTAGCTGTGTGAATTAACTACCAAAAAGATAGTGGTGTATTCCTGCCCCAGCAAAAGGTCCTGTAACTTCACTCCACTCAATTCTTAGTGTGTTTATGTAAACCATCTCTTTTCAGACAAGGTAGCTGGAAAACGGGGGAGAAAGAAGCCGGAACGTCCGAAGAGAGCAAGAAACTGGAAAACCACAAAGTGTAGAGACAGCGGGGCTGTACTCGGGGGACGAAGAAGGTATTGGCACCATCACTGACAATACGATAGATGGACTATATCACCTACAACACGCCTGTGTGGATGCAGGTTTTTGCTCCAAGCAGTAACACAACTAATCAAAATCTTGGTTGAAGTCTAGATTAGTTGATTAGTAGAATCAGGTGTGTGCCTTATGTGGATAAGACTAACCACCCCTGGCATAGCATGTTAGTTAGCTTTGATAAGAAAAGTTATAGGACTGAAACATACGGTGTAGTTGTGATGCAGGCTCAAACATGACTGCAGTCATTGCAGTCATTCCCATCTCAAATGGTTCCAAATATCTGTTAAACGGAGTGCATTTATTTCTGTTTTCAGGGAAGAGGCAGATGAGAGAGGCCTTGACATATTGGACTAGCCATACAACACCAAAAGGAAGACATCTGATTGGCCACCGACAACCTCCATCAGGCTTCAATTGAGCAGCACATTATGGCAGAATATTTGCTAATCCAGATGAACAGTCCCACCCACCGCCGTCTCAGAAAAAAAGAAAAATGTTTGTGTTGTGCAATGATTTTTAGTCTGCACTGAAGACTGCTTCTCAATTTTCTTTTTGTGTTCCTGGTGAATGCTCTCGTTTTGCGCGCAGTGGGTTTTGGTTCTTTTTTTATTTTCATTTAGTAAAATAATGTAAATTCACTGTACACTTTTTAGGCCTGTGTGACATGAGTGAGAGTTCTCACTCTGCTCCATGCCTGGAATAGCGGAATATCGATCAGGGAGCTGCCCAACACTGGATTGCCGGTCATGACCGGTTCTGGTGGTTCCCAGAGAATCAAGTCTTCACTGCTGTTGACCCTCCGTTCCTCGAAGTTACATTTCAAGTCTTTGCATACCTGTTTTTTAAGCTGTAGCTATTTTGTTACCCCCCACCCACCCCCAGGATTTTCTTAGTAATCCCGCTCATAAAGGTGTGAATGGTAGTGGCAAATTGAAAAGTCTGCACTTAATATTTTTGAATTTGGTGTGCTACCTACAGTATTGCATGCCTTACAAGTTAAAGTAAATGGGGATTGAGAGTTATTTGTTGCGGACCATAAGGACTTAGCTCTTTAATTTTGTTATTATAGTGTAAAGTGCAACTTTCTTAACTCTAAGGCATTGGGTCTTACTGGCTGCCAAGTAAAGCAATTATGACAAGGTAAACGCCTCACATCCCAATCCAAATAATACAGAAAATTACAAAATGCTAATTAGCTCATTACCACATATTTCCTAAATTGGTAGAAGAGTAAACATTCAGATTTGGCCACCATTCTGCAGAATTTTTTTTTTTTTTTATCCAATATAATTAGCCAAAGCCTTCCTTTTGCCTTACTTGAGTCTCACTTTTTTTGTGATACAGCAAACCATTATCAGGAATGTGAGAAATTCTGCATTTTATGTGAAAGCTGATTAAAGCGCTGACAGTTTTCCCTATCTTCACTTCTGTGAAAATCAAATATAGCCTTGAAACATGACACAAATGTTTTTGATTGTGCATCTTTCTGTTTGCAGAGTTCATGTTTAAGCTATTTAGTAATTTTCTCTCGCTCCTGTGTGCCATACTGTAGTTTAGGACCATTATTAGTGTAGTATTTATGGTTTTGTTGCCTTTTTGGAGGAGGTTCACTGTAAATACAGTCTGTCGGATGTGAATGTCCAGCTTGTGTTTTGATCTATTTATACTGTGTGAGAAGTACGGTTAGCTGCATTTCGGCATGCTTACTAGGTAGGCATAATAAATTTAGATTTGAACCTCCAACGTGCGTCATTTAAAGTGTTGAAAATGTACTGTAGGTTGGAGAGTTCCATGGAGATGCGTTTTAGGCAGTACAGTGTTTTGTGTGTGCTTTGTTTTTTTGAGGGTCTGAAGGACAGTGTAGCTGAAACAATTGAGATGACGGTTTAAGTATGATTGGCAAATTGTGTTTTCATACATTTGTTCATTTCCAGTCATCAGGTCAGCAGTGAAACCAAAGAGGGTAAGATGAGAAGGCCATACAAGTAGTGTATTGTAAATACAGACTTTTGTTTTTGTACTTTTGTTGAGAATAAAGTGTACATTTTGAAGAAAAGTCTCCTTTTCAGCACCAAACTCTACAACATGCCCTTTTTGCTCATGTCCATTTGTTACCATATTGAACACATTGTCTTACAACAGATAGTGTGGACAGAGTCGCGCTATCAACAAAACAATAAATGATTGTTTTGATTGATTAAGTTTAATTCCAGCAAATTTCTTCGATTGTATGACAAGCAAAGGAGTTTAGAAGTTGAGTGTGCAATATTTACTAAGTTTAGCAATGAGGACTAAAACTAGCATGAATTGTTCAGCCAGCCAGTTGGTTTAGCCAGTCACATTTCAGATGTAACAAAACGAGTGCTCATGATACTTCTGTGTATACAAAACAGTGCATATAAGTACCTCTGAAAGTAGCCAGTTACTATAAAAGCCAAGGTTTTAATTGAGTTTTGATAGTTTGTAAAGTAGGTTGCAATGCCATTGAAAAGCAATGGGCGGCAGGTAATTTTTGACGTGATGGCACTATATTTCCGCATATGTGGAAAATCTTTAAAAATCAAGAATCGTTTAACGATTTTAAGACGTAGCTCAGACGAAGCGCTGTCACGCTAGAATGATATCTGACGTCACACAATGTATTGAACAAATAAAATGTTACAGAACTATATAACATAACCCTATACCGTGCCGCACAAAAGAACATGAATGTGTTCTCTTCACATCTCAGGTAATTATTTTTTCCTAATAAATATTTGCGATATTTTGTTCATGACAAAACAACACAAGACAACTCATGTTAATACTGGCTTTTATAAAACATCTTAAAAAACAACAACAAATCACTGGTTACTTTAATTACTGAACAAAATAATATCAAGAGAAGGCTTTAATAAAGTATAAATTAATTGCACACATCACTATGCTTTACATGTTCCACAAGGCATGTTCATCAAACAAAATTCAAGACATACAGTAAGAAGGAGAAAAAGAACTAGAAAACCTCCCCTTGCAACCTACTGTAACGAAGACCCCCCCCACCCCAACCCTTGCAGGCCAGATGGAACAACCGTTTTCAGTATTGAGACTTTCAAGTTTAAGATGATAAAGACCAGTGCAAAATTAAGCTTCAAGTTAAGAGTTCATTAAAAAAAACCTGAACAGAGGAGGGAAAGGATGCAGTTACTGTGATGAAATGTATAAAGTTAGGTTGTACTAGGTAGACAAGGGGATATAGGGAAAGGCCACCTTTTGCCAGCTTCATGTGCTCTGGGGATGACATTGCTCCTAGGATCAGCTTACCCTCCCCAAATCCTAGCCTTACAGATAGACTACGACATCATATCATACAGTGCCTTCGGAAAGTATTCAGACCCCTTCCCTTTTTCCACATTTTGTTGTGTTATAGACTCAATTTAAAATGGATTAAATTAAAAGAATCAATCCAGAATACAGAAATACCTCGTACATATATCACTCAATAAGTTGAATTGAGTCCATCTTAATGCAAGGATAATAGTTAATGTAATTTTGGAATGAATATCTTTGTTTATAGGGTCTCTGATTTGCATAGGAATCAATTACACACTGTGTGGATCAGGTTGTCATTACAAACTGAGCAAATGGAGAGGAACAAAACTGCTCAGAAATGCGACCCTTAGGCCTGGGGAGACTTACAAAAATCTACAAAGTTGAATGGTGGAGAGGAAAAAGCACAGTTGACGGGACAACATCATCTCAGTCACTCTCATAATCTCTCTCATATCCATAATTGTCTTTGCAACAATGATTTAAAGTGATACAGCAAAGAAAGTGGCTGGAAATGTGTTTATTTGGTTTTACTACAAAGCATTAACTTTGGGGCAAATCCAGCACATGCAATGCAGTTTCCGCACCATCTCTCGTGAAGAATAGTGGTAGCTGCATCAAGTTATGGGTATGTTTGTCACTGGCAGGGACTGGGGAGTTTGTCAGGATCAAGAGAAATTATGAAATTTGCTGAGTTGGTACACAGTGTGTAATTGATTCCTATGCAAATCAGAGACCCTATAAAAACAAGGATATTAATTCCAAAATGACATTAACTATTATCTTTGCATTAAGATGGACTCAATTCAACTTACTGAGTGATTTGTTGATGACATTTTTGCATTTTAGCTAATTTTAAGAGTGTCATAGCAAAGGATCTGAATACTTGTGTACACAAGGTATTTCTTTATTTCAATTTTAATAAATTTACTGAAATTTCGAAAAACCTGTTTTCACTTTGTCATTCTGGGGTATTGTGTGTGGATTGATGGCAAATTCTTTTAATTTAATCCATTTTAAATTGAGTCTATAACACAACAAAATGTGGAAAAAGTGAAGGGGTCTGAATACTTTCTGAAGGCACTGTATACAGCAAGGCAACTTCCGCATACCAACTTACCACAAATGTTACAATCTGCCAAGAACCCTAATTGTCTTTTCCCAATTAGCTTGAGTAGGAAGATTTTAATTCTGTTATTGTTGACCTCTGTAAGCTGGAGACTACCCCGCTGTGTGCGATGATGTCATATTTCTGATTATACCTTTAAACCATTAGGGGTAACAATGCAAAACTGGCCCAATATAAGTGTAAAGGGGCAACTTCACCCTATTCCGCCTCATGTGGCAGTCCCCTGATAGACACTTTGTGGTTACTGCTCATGTGTTCTGCTTTCATTTTTATATGGACCTAAATGTATTAGTGGTTGTCTCTTGAGTTTTGATAACAAGAGTAGTCCTCCAAGGGGTTAAATGCCTGACTAGAACCCCTACCCCACCCCTTCCCAAATGTACACATTAGTACTGTAGAACCAGTCTACTTAAAGGACTTGGCTCTGTGGTATTATCAGTATGTCTCCTCCATTTGGCACATTAAAAAATAAACTTAATTGGTTTTCTATTCTAATTATAGAAGAACATAACAGTAAGTGTAATGACAGTTAGGGCCTTGAACTAATATGTCTCGGGAAAGCCCCTGCAGCCAGAACAAATATATTCAGTGGCTATGTTGTCTATCATCGAGAAAAAAATAAGAAAAAACAAGGCTGCATCTGGTGTAGCCTGTGGTTTCAGAGACAGAGGAACTGCTAAGTGCCATAGAACTGTTCCCCCCCCCCCTTCTTATTGTACATTCACAAGGTTCTTGCTGAAAGGAGGGAAGTGGGGAGAGCACAAGTAGACTTTGAGAGTGGCGTAATGGTGTTTCTAAGAGCCTGCGCTCCTGACCTGGAAGAGCCCAGGGAGGCAATAACGCTCCACTCAAAAGCTTCCATCTCCCTACCTCTGCTCTTCTCCAAACACCAACTCATTAAGACTGAGAACTCAGCCAGGGAACCAGAATCATCTATCAGGACTGCAGAGAGAGCAGGTACTATTCTACCTCTCAAAGTAACAGAGATAAAGGAAGAGAAAGAGAAAAAGAGAGAGTGGACAAGGAGGAGGACTGCAGTAAACAAAGATATAGGCCTTTGGCTCCTCCAACTGGTTTGAAATGAACCACACCGAATGTACAGATGCTTTTATGCTGAGTGATTAAAAAACCACAACGTGTTTGTCTGTCTGCCTGTGAGAGATGGTGCAAGGATAACAGATAACTAGAACAATAAACATTAAAGAACATCAGCCAAGGCCAGTCTGTTACAGATCCCTTCCCACACCTGACTGGTTGATTATGCAAGGCTGGGGGGATTGGGGTTAAGTAGTTGATTGGAGACAGCAGCAGCAGTAGGTGTGGCAGGGGCGGTCCTGCACACATTGGCAATACGAGCATTGAAAACCAGAGGCCAGCACTGGCAAGCTCACCAGAAAGGCTGTTCACTGTAAACAACAATCTTTTTCACAGGTTTAACATCTTTCGCAAACAGGCGCTTCTCCCTCAGTTCCATCCTGATTTGGATTGGCTTCCAACAGATAGGTATGCATCGATCTGCAATCCATGGTAAACTGCAACTTCCCTCCAAACCTTTTATTTCACAACTAGAGAGGGAGAACCAGAAAGAATAAGCCCTTTGCATTCTGCACCAATGCCCACACAGGCACACAATGTCTCCTATTTGGGGGTCCCCCCTATCCCATAGAGCTACAGGTTGAGTCTAGGGGCCACTAAGTCAAACTCTCTGAGAATGTTCCGTGCCACGTCAACTTTGTTCTGCGCTATCATGAGCGCCCTCTTCACATCCTCGAAGGAGTAGCCCTCCCCCATCAGTTTAGCGATTTTGGCGTCCACGCTCTCACTCACTGACTCCAGGCCATGGTGCTTCCTTTGATGTATGTCAGGAGGGGTCTTTCGAGGTAGTGGCTTAGGCGGCCTGGCAGGTGCCTGCAAACAATCTATGGCTACTGCAAGGGAAGAAGGGAGAGACATGAAGTTAGTGGATGACGGCTGAGTAGAAAGCAGCAATCAAGAGTTAATGAATTACCAATAAAGGATGAATTACTGATTACTACAAAATTATTAATTTAATGACTTAAATCCTACTGAGTGAAATGAGCTGAGGAGGTTCGGGTATTGTACTGTACCTTGGGTGGGGGGTAACTGGTCGTACTCTTGGGACATCCTGGACAGGGCCTTTGTGTTATCCCCTGTTTGTCTCCTTACAGGGGGCAGAGGAGCAGCACCACTGAGCATGTCAAAGACAGTGTCTGAAACACAAGAAAATAGAACATCAGGACAGCATACAGTGCCCTCCATAAGTATTGGAGAGAGGAAGCATTTTATCTTCTTTTAGTGCTATACACCAACAGTTTGGATTTTAAATCAAACAATTACTATGGAGTCAAAGTAGAGATTCTCAGCTTTAATTGTAATTTGTTTTTATTATTTAGAAATTACAAAATGTTTTAAACATACTATTTCAGGGCTCCAAAAGTATTGGAAACAATCATATAATGTCCAAATAAAGGACTCATGTTTAGTATTTGGTCGACAATCCTTTGCATGCAATAACTGCCTGAAGTCTGCGACCTCATTCACCCCACCAGAAGCTGGGTATATTCTCTGGTGATGCTCTGCCAGGCCTGTACTGCAGCCACCTCTCTTTTTACCTAAAAGTCTCAAGTCTTTTTACCTAAAATCTTATCATCAGGAAATGAAATGCATGTTCAATACGATTTAAAACTGAAGATTGATTTGGCCAGTCAAGAACTTTCCGCTTTTTGGCCCTGAAAAATTCCTTAGTTGCTATGGCAGTATGTTTGGGGTCATTGTCTTACTGTATGATGAAGCGCCATCCAATGAATTTGGAAGCATTTGCTTGTACTCAAGCAGACAAGATGTCTCTGTACACTTATTACATTCTGCTGCTGCTATCAGCAGTAACATCATCAATTAAGACAAGTTAGGCAGTTCTTGTGGCAGCTACACATGCCCAAACCATAGCACCCCCTCCACCATGTTTCACAGATGAGGTGGTATGCTGTAAATCTTGGGCAGATCCTTTTTTTCACTCTGGTACATGATAATATTTGTCTTATCTGTCCACAACATATTTTCCAGACCTCTGCAGGCTGTTTAGGTACTGTGACCATCCTTTTTGAGGATAACTAGTGGTTTTGCAGTGAAGCCTCTGTAGTTCGACTGGTGACGTATTCTGTGGATGGCAGTCTCTGACACATTCACGCCTACCTCCTGGACAGTGTTCCTGATTTGTGGGACAGTTGTTTTGGGATTTTTCTTAATTATGGTGTGCATTATTTGGTCATCCACTGTTGAAGTCTTCCTCGGCCTGGCAGCCCATTTGCGTTTGCTGAGCTCACCAGTGCTTTCTTTCTTTTTGAATGATATTACAAACTGTTGATTTTGGTAAATCTAAGGTTTTGGCTGTTTATGATTGATTTTTCTGATATTTCAGCCTCATAATAGCTTCCTTGACTTTCACTGACATTTCTTTGATGCTCATGTTGACAGACACCAATAGCAGACTCCAAATACAAAGTCTAGAATCAATAGTAGACATTGACAGCTTTTATACCTGTGTAAATTATGTGATGTAACACACCTGACTAACCAGAAACATCTGTCAAGCCAATTTTCTAATACTTTTGGTGCCCTGAAATAGGGGGACTATGTATAAAAAGGTTTACAGGAAAACAGAAAACCCTAAATTAAAGCTGAGAATTGTTTGATTTCAAATTCAAACTGTTGGAGTATAGAGCTAAAAGATAATACTTATGGAGGGCACTGTATGTAAGGGTTAGGGTTCACACAGACGCAAAAGGTATTGCTTCCTCGCACTCCAAGCTCACACAAGTCTCAAACCTGCATCGTTTGTATTACCAACACACATGACCACCCACCGAAATACCCAATATTAATCAGCTATACCAACGAAAATCAAGCAATTCAATAGCACAGGTGGAGGTATTTCTACTTGAGGAGTCTCTTTACATTACGCTTTGGCTCCCTCAATCCATGCCATCCTCCTTGCTATTGCATTTATCCTCCTCTACTTAGATCACTTGCACTAATCCAGGCCTTGCTTCCTCGTCATCTTATCCTACATCCGGTTCTATTGTAACAGCACAAAAAACTGTTTTAACACAAATTAAGGCGCTAGTGGGGGCACTGGCGGTGGGACGTCTTAAATATCTGTGCTATTTTCAAGGCCAGAATTTTCCTGATGGCACCACTGATATAAATATATGGCACTTGACCTGCTCATTGTCATGAACACGGCTCTATTACCACTACCCCATCCACCTGAGCGCAAGCGAGACAGCGCTCCAGGCGAGACAGCGCTCCAGGGCAGTGGTAATTTTACCTGTTACTGCCAACACAAATTGCCAATACGCCTGCGTTTGGACTTGCTTCTGTTTTGTGCTGACTGAAAATAGAGCCCTAGGACTACAACTGTTACTGTCACATATCTTCAAAGGTTTTATCTTACCATACATGGTTGTGCCATAGCTGAATGCATCATTGTAAGTTGTTGGGGATAAATGACTCATTTTGTAATTGCACTGAAGTGAGAAAATACCCTAAAATAGACAATACAACTTACAAAAATAATAGTTATCATTCATCAGTCCACATAAAGAGGTTGGACTTTGATTTGATCAGCTGATCTGGCATGACACAGATAAAATTGCTATTGTGTAAAACTGCTTTCCTGTCTGTGTTGCTTGTGTGTTGGTGGGAACAGAACAACCAGCTTACCAGGGGTTAACAGGAAGTGGTCGTGGTCATGTCCATGTCCGGAGGAAGGTTGGGAGGCTCGTGAGCTGGACGGGGATGAGGTGAGGTCTGTGAAGCTGTGTCGGATCGGAGGAGGGGGAGGGGGCTGCGAGGGGGGGCGACTGTTGAATGGGTCCTCTGCTGCTGCATAGACACAATGAAGACAAGACGATGACTGAGCACAACTGAACTCCAGGCCAAATCAACCATGGTAATCTCCACTAGGGGTAGACAAACATGCCTCGTAATCTGAAACCGTCCACTGACATCATCAGAACAACTGTTTTGCTTTCTAAGATGCTACTATATGCTCTGTTACAACTAATCTTCTGTTATCAGTTGAATGTTTGTTTAAATCATATCACTATGCATATATTGGAATTGTATCATTGCTTTGTAGGTCAAGGCCAGGTCTCCCTTGTAAAAGAGGCCAGGTCTCTGGCTTAGGCGGCCTGGCAAGTGCCTGCAAACAATCTATGGCTACTGCAAGGGAAGAAGGGAGAGACATGAAGTCACCTCTCTACCCCCTGATGTCTCTTTGGTGGGCCCATGACAGAATGGACCCGGTGTAAAAGAGATTTTATCACAATGAGTTTTTTATCCTGGTTAAATAAAGGTTAAATACATAAAACATAACTACAGAATTCTTAAATTAACAATATGAACATGTGGGATGAAAGTGATGATCACCATATCCACACTCTCTCCACTGACTTCAGATCACATACGGTTCATGATGTTACAATAGTGTCCATTCCATGCAGTTGATGGGTGAGGTAAAGAATAATTTTATAGGCAATATGAGTTTGATTGCTGGTATATTCTGAAATAAATATAACACTTAATATACTTTACCAAAGCTAAGGTTGAAATGGGCCTACTGTACAAAACAGCTCTTATTCAACTGCTCCACCACTGTGAGGTGCAAGTAGGTAGACAAACAATGCTAACATGGCAGCTGATGTCCAACCACAGAGACCAGGAGTCCATCAAAAAAGACAAAGCTCTGCATGGGATTACTTTGAGTACTTTGTCGACAGTGACAAAAACAGTGTCAATGCACTGTAGTTATCAGCCGTATGATATGTGAGTGTGTCATGAGTCCATTTGCTGTGGATGTTTCCACTGTCTCTCTTTCTGTTAAAGGTAAAGGTAGGCCTACGAGAGTTTGAATTTTCAGCTGAAACCGACGGGACCAGACGGGCCAGGTCTGATTTTATGACAACTGATTCGGACCAGGCCAGGCTTTGGTTTGCCACAACAGAGCTGTGTTTAATTTGTTTTTAGATATAATCTTGCGTGGCTGTGTGTGATAATTCGCAGAACCCTATTGCTCTCTCTTCCTCTACTCTAGTCAATGATACATGCACAGCAGCAGCACCTGTTCAATTACTGTAAATGTTTTTGTTGTTATTTTCGTTTAGGCTATACTTATCTAAGATAATATATATACAGTATTATCTGCAGAAATAATGCAAATCATTTATTTAGTTTTTTGATTCCCACACATTTGCTAATGTTTGCCTCTGTTCTGTCATGCTCTCTTCACCTGCATCTGACCAAGAGTATCAGATCTATTGAAAGCATAAGAAACTCCGCTGTGTGAATTCAGTCAGTGACCATGTTTGAAAGGACACATTTTAATCAGTTTCCGACCAGCACTGATCAGTACCCTTCAATACCTGTTGCATGATGGGGATAAAATCTGTCCGACTTGCTAAAATATTTATGAGATATCGAGGCTGACACAGATTTTAGGGCTGTTCAGCCCCGCAGTTACTTCTGACAGGCTGCTGGGAGCAGCAACCGCCTTCATTGTGGGAGGTGCTTTTCATGACCAATCATGAATGTTTTCTTGACACATGTACATGAATAAGGAAACACGTGTATATGAATAAGGAAAAGCCCTATATGCCGCGATGTGTAGACTGTGGTAGGATATAAATCATTATGGTATTTGAGAGATCTATTGATTGCACATATACTGTATGCTCAGTTGATGGTTGTGTTATGTGGTGATTATTCATAGAGAATTCACGTTTTGACGTTTGATTTCATGTTATCACTGCCATGTTTTAAACAGTGCAGTCAGAATTGCACTTCATTGTCCAATTTATATCAATAATTTAAATTGTAGTACTAATCCCAGATTGCCCCTTAAAATAAAAAAATTGTATAAAAATAAAAACTGTAATGTAAAAGACAAAACTATAATAACCTTGAACGGTACAAACAGTGTTTTCAAGAGTGGAAATATTCATGGCACCTAAAATATCTTGCACTGTCCAAACATCCGCTACACACCACGAAAAACCACAGACTATAAACACATTGGGGGCTTGACAAACAGACAGTCAGTGGGGTGGGGTGGGGATCTACCTTGAGGGGGGAGCAGAATGTCGTAGTCTGAGGGAGTCCTGTTGTGGAAAGGAGAAAGGGCGAAGCGGGCTGCCATCGAGAGCAATGCACCTGATTCAAAATGCCCATCTGAGAAACACAAAGAGAGGTTGGATGATGATGACAATAGCCCTATTTCGACAGCGGTGCCAATGTTGTGAATGCCACCGCATGCCAATGCCATTTGCTTTTCCACAGTCGCTCCCGGGCTTTAGCAGTGCTTATATCGGGCTATAATGGTGCTTAAAATGCAGGCTTTTTAGCCTCCACTACCCCCCTGGTCCTCATTGGGCCAAAACAGGGCTAGGGGTGCAGTTTAGATTGAGGGCGGGATTTTATTATCATCCAAGAGCTTTAGTTGGCAAGCGAACATGGTGGGTGGCTAGCATTATCCAAGTTATAGCTAGCTGTGGCTACACAACTGAATTGATTTGAATAGCACTTTTTAACAATAAAATTGTTGCCGAAACCTGATGGGTTACCGGAGGCATTTTGACATGTGTTGCTAGTGTCTCTTTTATAGTTCACCACCACACAAACTGCAGAATGTAAACAAACTGGAGATGATACTATGGGGCGGAATAAGAAAGCCAAGCTGTGGAAATTAAAACAGGCTTGAAGCACTGGGCTTTGAGCAGTAGCTGGCTGCTGGTCAGCCTTGGCACACATTGGCACCACTATGCAAAACTGGATAACTTTTAAAGGCCCCAAAGGGCCTATAGCCTTTAGCCTCTTTTTTATTTAACCTTTATTTATACAGGTTTGTCTCATTGAGATAAAAACTATTTTTCAAGAGAGACTTGTTTCGAGGGAACAAAGTTTCAGACAAAACAACTTAAATGCACAGACACAACATTGAAAAAACTATAGACACACATACAGTTCAACAGTTACATATAGAAACACAAACGTCATAACTAAAAACAGCTGTCCTAATGAAAATTGCTCTCATCCGTGATATTTGCTTCGACCAAATGTTTAAACTCCACCAAAGTGACTAGATCCTCAAGTTTTCACCTGTCCTGGAGAGAATTCCAGGACCACAAAGCTGATTAGCTAAATCCTAATCAGTAGTATAGTCTTACCACCATAATCTTACCATGCTCAGCAGGCTTGTGCTTTTTCTCCTCTGCAGACGGCTCTGGGGAGCCATTCTCCAGGTTCCTGATGAGGGAGACAGAGAAAAGGAGAGTGAGAGGAGTTGGCTGGGTTGGGTAGGTGCTTCACATTGGTGGTGGATGGGGTGACTTATCCCCTTACAATGGAACTTTTAGAATAAAAAGCACTAGATGCATGCTATCTGTAATAAACCCCCTAACCTCATTGAGACCAGGCTTTCCTAGTTCGGAAAGCCTGGGGAAATCCATTGCAGAAAGTAGCTACAAAGGGGTGGAAACCCCATTGAAATGAGTGACGCCTTGTGTTAATCCATTCAGTTTTTGCTTTTCTTTTCTCCCAGTTTCTTCAATGTTACAAGCTAGAACAGGAAACAATTCTGCAAAATAGTCCTACCCAGTTGGAAAAGAGACGCACATAACAACAAGCCCCTAGTTTACGGGCATGTAGGGGAGGGTTCTTGGAATGTTACATCCAATGAAATTACGAGCACATTCTCCCATCGCTCCGTCCAGTTCAATCCAGGTGTTGGCCCCCTGATGCAGATGTGCCACCGAGTTGGTATGGGTTGGGGGGGTGGCAGCTGCTGCCTGGGCCGATTTTTTGGGTCCTTCTTCCCTTTCAGTGATGGGTGGGCTCTTACAGTGAAGGCGTTTGGGTTGGCTGGGGTCTCTGCTGTCTCAGCAGGCGCTGGCGGGTTGGAGCTTTGCGCCGGCCGGGGTTGCTGCTTCTATCCGTCCCCATACAGGTATGTGGCAAAGCTACACAGATTGGGGGCAGTGGTGGTTGCCCCGGGCGTTATCTGGGTCTGGCTGCAGTCATTGTCTGTGGGTGGGGGGTGCCCTGCACCGGTAGACAGGTAAAGGCTGGTTCAGCTGGATGTTTGCCCTCCTGAGGCAGGTGTGCCACCGAGTTGGTACAGGTTGGGGGGGGGGGGGGGGCACCTGCTGCCTGGGCTGATTTCAAGTCCTTCTTCCTGTTTAGTGGTGGGTAGGCTCTTGCAGTGCATGGATTTGGGTTGTCTGGGGCCTCTGCTCTAGGCCCTCCCAGTGCAGGCGTATGTCCCAGTAACGTGCGGGCTGGGATGATCACGGTGCTGGCTCTGAGCGTCTCAGGCTCTTGCTGCTACCCCTCTACCCCCTGATGTCCTTTTGGTGGGCCGGCCCATGACAGAGTGGACCTGGTGATAATGGGCGCTGGCCTTGTTCTTTAGATGTATTTTAGATGTCCCTTAGGCCTCAGGCCACCTGCTTTATGCTGATTCTCTCCTACTGTTTAATGTATCAGTTTTTCAGTTTGCGACAGCCTCTAATCTTGTACTGTCCTCTTTCTGCTTATCTGTCCGAGGGGCTCTGAGCCCCTAAAAACTAGACTGCAGTTTCTGAATTCTTCCAGGCTGAGTCTACTCCACCCTATATCCTGGTCCTATACTTAAGGTATAGAGAAACACAACGTTGATTTATATACCTGTTGGGGATCCGAACAGAAATGCAGATGGGAGGCTGGGACAGACACAGGTGGGATGAAGGGATCTGATACTCATCATCCACACGCTCTGCCGTTCCTCTCTGTCTATCCATGGCAGGGCTGGTGAAAGGGTTGAGGTGTCTGGGAGCAAAAGCATACAGGAGAATCAATGTTACAGCTCATTATTATTCTCATACTATATCAATGCTGTGGCAAATACAGAAATTCAGTCAACCACTATCCAAGTGTCCACTAGAGGGTGCATTAAAACACAAAACAACCAACCAGGAAAGTATTCAATGGCAAGGGCCTCACCCCGTAGCCTCCCTGCTCAATCTCCTGCAGCTGAAATGACAGCTCAACTGCTCAATTCCCCCGAACATCCATTGTTCAACACAATAGAGAACCACCAAATCAAATCTCTTTGTAGTTAAAAGGGAAATAGGCAATCAGCAGGCAACATTGGAGGAACCACTGTCCATCATGACTGGGCCCTACGGCATCCATAACTTATTATTGATACAATAATGTCATGTATATAACCCAGTAAAAATATGATTTAACCACATGAAAATACTGCAAGAAAGGGGGAAGGAAGAGGAAAAGCCATAGGATCGGAATGGACTTCCTGTGTCCTTGGCAAGGAGTTGAATGACATTTCCTCTCAACACTGATCTAAGGCAAGTTCCCCCCCCCACCCCATGGTTAGGATTAGGAGAAGGTTAGCTTATCCTATATCTGTGCTTAGGGGCAGTTATTACCCAGAGGCCCTTGACAGACCCCGCAGGATGGACATCACATCCCGTTTCATTTGAGCACTTCCCCTTAAGTTTGTTTGTAAAGCCATAGAGCCACTAGATCCTGTTGGTCTTGCGTAATGGATGCACGTGTCTAAACAAGGCTCTTAGGCTGAGCTCTTCGGGATACACAGCAAAGCACAGTTCCAGCTTCACAATAACAAACCAGTTTGTATAAAGGGCACTGAAGAACTAGGAGTAGCTCTGACAAAGGTGGTTTTGCCGAAAAACCTTAGCTACAATAAACTGACATTTGCATTGATACTATACAGTAGGACCGTGTGTGTGTGTGGTTGTGTGACAGCATAGTGGACACACTCACTTGTGGCTGTTGGCGAGGGTGGGCGGGGGAGGGGAGTTCCGTAGAGGAGGGATGTCATACTCATCACTGACCTGGAGGCCATTTGAGAAGGGCTGCAGACACACAGACCAAGAGACAGACACTCAGACAAAGAGACATCAGTGTAGGAAATAGTGTAACAAATATATACAGTATATCCATGGTGGAGGCCAACTTTACTGAGCGGATAACAGGTAACTGGTTGAAAGTCAGACCCATCCATCAACAACCCATTCACTATACCTTTAATAATGACCCTGGGCAGAGGTTGGCATGCCCCCTGAACACAACCATCTGGATGCTGTGCCCACTGCCCACCTCACCGGACACACTGTCCCGGAGGACGGCAGTCTCAGGGTTTTATCCTTGGGCAATCTGTGGGATCCAGCTAGTGGTATTTGATCGGCAGGGTTGGGGTCAATTCAATGGAATTATAATTCACAAACTGATAATGCCACTTTCATCTTCTATGATGATTTTTCAATACACGAATAGAGTTGAGTAATTGATCGTAGTTAAAGGTGTGTAGATTTGAGCTTTGAAATAGTGCTAAATGGCCATGATAAATCGGTAGAGATCAAGGAATGAGATCACATGATAAAGAATGCTCTGTGGAGAGCGCTGTTTTGGTCCAAACAAAGCACTCAAATCTGTTCTCTGAGCTCTGGGCCTTTGTTTACATGAATATGAATGTTTGCCTAAAAAAAGGTATCATATTGACATTTTCTAATATTCAGTGTGGCCAAAGAAGGCAGCAACGCGTAAAGCTACATGCTTCCCCTTTAAAATTTAATTGACCCCAACCCTGGTGGCAACTGGCAACATAGTGTGGGAGAGTCACACCTGCAGCCCTCCACCATGTCAGCTGGGTTTGGGAGGTGGAATGTGACAGGCAGATGTTTTCCACTGCAACGATTAGGGTTAATCCTGGGGCAAAAAAACAATCCATAATTATGGAGCACACCGAGGCAGAATACTCACACACCCAGATTAGCCCCGACTCAACTAAGTGTGTGCAGTCAAACATGATCTTACAGTGGAAAGCAGAGCTGCTGTCCAGTTCTCGGTGGGAGTGCATACATGGATCTGCCCTTTCATATCCATTTCAAGAGTAGCAGATAAAAACTGAATAAAAGCTATTATAAAACAAGTCTTCAGCTAAGATGGCAAAGTGTGTTTTAACCACTTCTTGAACAAATAGACACTTTTGGTGTTAACGGTAATTTTCAATGGTCCTTTGGTCCTTTGTGGGTTTGTTTAATGCTGGGACCATATATACTGAAAAATGTATGCACTCACTGCAATGTAAGTCGCTTTGGATAAAAGCATCAGCTAAATGGCATATATTATTATTATATTATTATATACAGTGAGAGACCTACAGCTTCCTAATTGTTTTTAGTTGCACCTAGGACGAGGACACTATATGCAAATGCTCCATAATCAGTCAGCCTACAGCCAGAGGGGGAGAGAGAGAGGGAGAGAGAGAGAGTAGACTTTCAAATATTCAAGTTTCTTACACCATTTCAATGTTGCACATACAATTGGATGTCTATGAAAATGGCTAAATCACCCAGAGCACCCAATTTATAATAATTGCAAGGACAGTCACCTTTGCACTGCCAAAATTCATAGCAAGAATAGTGTGAACTTGACTGTTGTTGCTAAGTAACATATAAGTGAATACATCGCACCAGCGTTTTAAATAGATGTGTGAGAGAGCAGAAGATATTGACATGATGTTATGTGGGGTAGCTACTGCCTTCAAACTTAATTTAAACCTATTTAAAGGTGCAAGCAATCTGTAATTCAAACAACAACAAAGTGGGTTCCCCACTTACAATTGCAATGTTTACAAACAATGGTGTAAAACAAGCTTATACTGTATTTTGAGTTCTGATGAAGACAGTTGAACTAAGCTCTTGTTTTTTGGGGGGTGAGTGTCTCTAGTGGGGGTGGGGGGAGGTGAATGTCTTGGGGTGGATGGGCTGAGGGGAAGGTGGGATGTGTGTGTGAGTGGGAATTGTGTATTTGTCTTTTGTTTGTTTATGTCTGTCATTTCATTGTTTGTTGTATTGTTCGCTCCATTATTGTTAAAAAATTCAATATATATATAGTTTTTTTCAGGCAGTTTGTGCCTTGCACTCATCATAACAGAACATGTGAGCAGAGCTGAGCTATCAGAAATCACGCTATTCGCTCACAATTTTTTTTTGGTCTACTGTAGAGTCTACCTTTTAAAAGATAAAATGTGAAGCATTTGCGACACCCAGCCTGGCAGGAATATAAAGCTCTTAACCTTTAAACAACATTTTGTTGTATTAAAACAACATAGGCTATACAAACTGGGATATACACTGAACACTTTATTAGGAACACTATACGGGCCTCCCTTTGCTCTCAAAACAGCCTAAATTCTTCATGGTATTGATTCCACAATATGTCGGAAACAGTCCTTTGAGATTCTGGTCCATGATGACATGATTGCATCACGCAATTCCTGCAGATTTTTCAGGTGCACTTTCAAGCTGTGAATCTCCCGTTCTACCACATCCCAAAGGTGTTCTATTGGATTCAGATCCGGTGACTGGGAAGGCCACTGAAGAACACTGAACTCATTGTCATGTTCATGAAACCAGTTTGAGACAACTTTTGCTTTGTGACATGGTGCATTATCATACTGGAAGTAGCCATTAGAAGATGGGTAAATTGTGGCCATGAAGGGATGCACATGGTCAGCAACAATACTCAAATAGGCTGTGGCATTCAAGCGATGATTGATTGGTGTTAACGCGCCCAAAGTGTGCCAAGAAAACATTCCCCATAACATAACACCACCTCCTGAATGAGAAGGTGTACAGGTGTTTCTAATAAAGTGCTTGGTGAGTGTATAAACGCTAGGCCGGGAGAAGGCCAATGCTCCAGCCTTAGAAACTCTCCACGCTTCAGTCAAAATGTGCTCGCTCCACTTCGCTCTCATGCTGACTCATAATGATCAATGAAAAGATATGCATCCTTAGAATAGGTAGAATGTACAAGAGAGATCTTTTTGTACAATGCGAGCACATTTTACTCTCACCTTGGGGCTGTCCGAGAGGGAATTGTCCATCCTGTGATATGACCGCCCGTTGCCTGCGTCCATGGACAGGCAGCTGAGGGGCCTCCCGTTGATGTGAGAGGGTGCAGAGTGGGCCAGTTTGGGCGAGCAGTCTCCCCCCGTCCTATGGGGGTCGGCCAGGGGGCTCCCTTTGGGACACCAGGCCTCGGAGGATAGCTGGGGGTCGCAAGGCACGCCGGTGGAGGAGGAGGGGTGAGGTAGCCAGGTGAGCCGTCTGTCTGGGGGGATGGGAGGGGGGCGCTCCGGAGGAGGCGGGGGAGGAGGGTCCCTCTGCGGAGGCGGAGGGGCAGGTAGAGGCTTGTCCTGTTTCCTGGCCATCCCTGGGGAAGACTGTGTGTGTGTGTGGGGGGGGGGATAGGTGTTCAATTACAGTACACATAAAGCACATAAAATATAAAGCATCAACAGTAAACCCCTGACCCACCTTTGGGGAGCCAGTGGGGCTGGCGGAGGGGGAGCAGATGACACCTTTCTGGATGAGGTCCAGGCGAGGTGGGACGGGGGGCAGGCTGAGGTGCTGGATGTTCAGGGAATCGCCATGAGCTTTCCTCGGCTGGCTCATAGGGGAGGAGTTGGGTGACATCACTGGGGAGTTTTGTCTTTCTGTACACTGCTAAAAGAGGAAAGAGAAATAACAGCTGTCCAGCCACACACAACTGTTCAGTGCTTTGTATTTTGGACATGGAGGGCTCCAATTTTCTTCCGCTAAAGAGCGCCGAGCACCACTAAAACCATGTGCAAACACCGTTTTGGTAATTTGGTGTCACCACAAAGGGTGTCTGACCAACACAAACTTTGCATCAATATAGGCGAAGCAGTAAGTGGGAGTGTTCAGAGGGTGGGCGAGGGGAGTGGGACAATTATCCATTCCATGTTCAATAATTATCAATCGGCAAAAGTAGACATTTATTTGATCATAACTGGCACAGCAGTTATAATAGCAGGATAATCCCTTATACAGTGGCCCAGTGGTTAATAGGTTTACGCCGCCATTGCAGCGGTGGTCTACATCAATGCTGCTGCCGCAGCAGACACAAGGTGTGAAGTGCTGCCGAAAGCCACCACAAGGTTGCGACAACAGCTGTGAAGGATGTTTGAAAAGAGAATGGTTTGCCTTATCAGATAAATTGGCAAAATCTAGTTTATTATAGCAGCTCTTGAATTACAGAGATGAAGAGTGGAAATGGTTTGAATATTATATCATACCGTCATCCCACATTCTCTCACAGTGCAGGTAACCAGGGGAAATGTTTTAGCGCAATCTGACATGAATAAGCATGAGTCGGCTTTAATAATGCAACATATTTATTACAGAATGAAGTTAGGGATTTTCATGCGAGACAGGGGTAAGGATTTTGGGTTTCAGTGGGATTGAGACTGGATAGAAAAGTAGCCTACAGTTGTTAGGGACGTAGGAAGTATACTTTGCGAGGGGTGCTGCCTAAAATGTTGTGACAGGGGTGAAGGAGGGGCTTTGTATATCACCTGTTAAACAAGCAATTCTGTTGACAGATCAACTACATCAATTTCCAGCTGATTTAGTCTCATTTGTCATTGATTAGATATGGTAATGTCATTGTAATCAGCCTGTAGTCAGTCTCTATTCAGCTTTCCAATAAAGTGTGCATGGATTTGGCAGAGCCTATTGTGACGCTTCACTGTGACCCTCATTTGCTGACAAAATCGCTCACCTTCCCCCAGTCCACACTTTCCCCCACATCTTGCCACACTATATTGTAATTCCCTGCCACCACCAACATTTGAAAAAAGAGTTTGTTCTGTCTGTATAAATTACTGAACCCTCATCATCCTAGACATCACATAGTCTAGACATCACACTGGTTAGGCTACTCCTAAACCCTGCACTTCCAAGCTGGGTAGCCTAAAAAAGAATTGTACCTCTAGAAGACTGTCTAGTGGCTAGATAAATTGTCACGCTTTTGTTTGTTAATGGGAAACAATTTGAGCTTGTTGTAAGCAGAGCTCAAGCAAGCACACACAGGAGCTGAATCAAAATGTGTAGCCTACAGATCATGTCACACATATCAAGAACTGTCCAAGGCTACAGCAATGATATGACACCTATATGAAAGTTATTATAGCCAACTATGATACGTGATGGTATGATGGATAGGGGCGGAAAATAACAGTCAAATACAGAGAGTAGACAACTACAAATGACTTGTTGGATACAGGCAGTAAAACAGTGGAAATACATGGTATGTAACCATTTTTGATTGATTCATGAAAGCTCTCATTTCAATCATGTGAAATACATTCAATGTGAACTTGTGGTGCCAGAGCAGAAAGTTAATGATGAACTGCGCTCTTTGCTTTGTGAGCGTGCTGTGTCCATATAGCATACTGCTGAAATGCGCAGAATCAACAGAGAAACATTTTATGAGTTAATTAATATGCAATTACGAGCAAACACTGCCACATATATTCCATGTCTGTCATAATTGTATGAAGTGTCCATGAAGACATGATTTGTTCTAAATAAAGGATTATCCAAAGATATCATTTGGAATTTCTCCAACCAGACAATAATTTGTCCTTTTCCAAATTAAAAAAACAACTCTAAAGCTACTCTTCATGTCATTCATCAGGCAGCAATGTTTGTAAACACTGAAAGGGGTCGATAACACATTGCAAGCATTTCCATTAGAATTGCTCAACAATGCCTCCTGGTGGTTGTATTGCTGAGGTGAATTACCTGAAATAAAACATGGTAAAGCGTGAATCTTTTAAACTATGACCTACTGTTAGTAAATCCACTACAACATATGTTGAAGTAGGCCTTGTGTATATTCTCGCATTATGAAATTCTGAATGCTATATATTCCCTAAAACATCGAATGACCAATGTTGCATACATCGATCGCCTCTATGCTCTGTGCCAATTACTAATGAAAGTATGCTACTGTGCATGTCTAGAATATCTTAAACATTGTATACTGTACAGACTACAGGCAAATATGCATACAGTAGGTAGTGAGTCAACTTGACTCTTTCACACATTTTATTTGAGGCATTTAACCTCAGCAAAACAATAGGGGGAATAGTTGAGCCATTGTAATGGATAGGCAATGTGTTCTTAAATAGTAGCTCATATCTGCATCTCCACTTGCCCCATTTGTGAACTGATCTTAATTTTAAATTTTAATGTCATTTTAATTCATGTTTTTTACAATGGCATTGACACAAAGTGGGCAAGCAGACAGTATTTTACAGTAGGTTATAGCCTTTCATTCTTTGTAGTTTTATTTGACAGTATTATTTGAAAGCAGTCCAAGTATTTGATGATTAGTTTGGAGTGAATGGGACAGTGAGAGCGGGCCAATCAGATGTGCATGCTATTGTACATGATACTTGCTACTGTACCCGTTGGCAGTAAAAAATCGTTGGATCTGATTCCTTTAACTTAATGCTATTCTACCTTTAGGCCTAGCCATTTTTACAATGACATTGTCGTGTTTCTTTGATTCATTAGCAGTCTAAGGACAACATTATTGGAGATTTGTAGATGGCGCTCGAGTCGCACTTGTCTTGTGGCTCACTTTCAGACTTTTTCGGATATGACCAGCATTTCATTCATAAATGTTGTTTCATTCATTCATTCATTCTTCAGGGAAGATGCCAATGAAAAATGGCATATTCAATGGATTAAATAAACACTAGTTTTCCTCCTGTCCCGTCCATCCAGTCTCTCCGAGGCTGTTGCGTGTAGTGCTTATTTTACAATATTAGGCTATAGCCTATTATTTCAAGGACAGTATTATATATAAGCACTATTCGGACGGGATTCGTAGGGTAATGTAATCATAATGGGCAGCAATCTACAGTACCATATGGGGCGGGGTGGGGGAAGGTAATGGAGGAATTAGTCTCTTTAGTTAGTTAATATCTTTCCTAAAAATGTAAAACTTTATTCTGTAATCAGGTTGCATTATCAAAGCAGACTTGTGCTCATTCATGTCAAAATACCGCTAACACACTTCCCGATTCTCCTTGCTGCCAATAGGAGAGCTTAGGTAGAGAATGCCTGATGACGGTATGAGAGTAAATAATGATATAAAAATGTCTACTCTTTATCTTCCTGTAATTCATGAACTGATCTGCCATCTAAATCATCTTGATTTTGACAAATATAGGAGATATCTTTTTCAAACATCCTTAACAGCTGTTGTCACGGCTTCACAACTTGTGTCTGCTGCAGCAGCGGTATTGAGGTAGCCAACCAATGTGATGGCAGTATAAACCTTTTAAACACTGACCTACTGTCCCTATTATCCTGTAGTCATCATCCTGAAAGTTGTAAAATTCCACTTCTTCTATCCATGGTAATATTGGGAGGGGAGGTAATAGAAACAAGCATACACTAGGCCTAAATAGGTTCTAAATAGGTCCCAATTCAAGCAGTTGCAGATAAAGGCAAACCTCACTGTGGGTTCATTCAGAATGTTTATTACCACATTGACACACCCTGCACACTGTTCCCTCTTGCAGACATATATACTATGCCCTGAGTGAAACATCTGGTCAGTACCTACACATGTGTGAGAAATGCATCAGTACCTTCCTGATGGAGGCCAGTCCGTTCATAACTAGACAGTCCTCTCGGTCCTCCTCATCGTCCAGGTCCAGCATGGGCGAGCTGAAGTGGTCCAGGAAGAAGCATTTGGCGCCCTCATTCCGTGGGTCAAAGGGGTCCACGATGATGGGCTCTGTGCCTTTTATCTCACACCGGCAGAAAGGGCAGCCCTGACCATCCGACTCCTGCCCAAAGACCCAAATAGAGCTTTTGTAAAGACTGACACACATAAGATTACACCATCATGTGCCCACACACACACATGAACATGGACATATTGCTGCAATATTTGGGGAGCATAAGGAAGCACTTTTGCCATAGGATCTCAACTTTAGCAAGAGGCAATTGCAGACAGCTGGGGGGACACATGGTTTCATTCAACAAGACCTGCAGTCTTAAGTTCTACATCTCTCCTTTTCCCTCTTTAAGAGCATTGGCAGAGTAAATTGGACCCATGCACACACACACACATTAAGCAGGAAGCTATACTGTCATCTTACAACCCTCAGTGCCCTGAATACAGATTCCACATGGCAGACCTGTCAAGTCAGGGCTAAAAATAAATAAATAAAATGCTCTGTCTTTCATGATGAGGGTTTCTTCTCCTTCAACTGCGCAAATCAAAGGGGGACGATATTTACAAGAACAAAAGAGGATCATGGCAGCCATCTGGTTGGGGACTTGCAATAGGCATCAAAGCATTTTTTTGAAACCTAATCCTAATTATAGTGGGAGGAGCCCAAGGGGAGGGGGTGGGGGGTGGGGGGGGTTGCACACTGACACCGCAGAAAAGCCCTATCCTCAGAAGACTAGCTTCCTGTGTGCCTGTTCACACACAGACACATTTTAAGCAGACATCTCCAACAGACCTGGGTCAAATGTCAGTTTGATTTATTTAAACTACTCTAATGCAGCGCACCTAATGGTTCTTCAATATGGAACGAATGGAAAAATCCAATAGGTTGGCAATAGGTTCAGCTTAGCATAAGTATCATTGAGAGCAAAACAATGGACCATTCGAACAGCATGCCAGTAAGATGAGGTCAGTTTATTATTTGGGAAAACTGTCTTTAACACTCTTCATTGCAGGGCAGATAGGCTCTATAGCAATGCATTTTGTAAAAGCAGACAAGGATAGGCAATACCTGTTCATATCCTACAGAGCCATGCTCTTCTGCCCCCAACAATTTCCTTGAGCTAAAATGCTGTCGTTTAAGACACCAGGATGTGGTTACAGAATCCTTTGAGCAACGGCAGCTGTTTTCCATGTTATGAATAAGGGCTAGAAACACAGGTACCTCCTCAATGAGTAATCTTGGGGGGGGTGTTCAACTGAAACATATCAGGGTTTTTTAGTCCTCCAAAAGCAGGACTGGAGGTTCCCTCTGTGTGACTAACACACCCCACACATGATATCACTGCGCTGACACACACATTTCTCTGTACCCGTGGAGATGGAAGGTGGGGCTGGGTCACATGAACACGTCATCAGAACAGGAAATGTGACAAACAATGTGGGTGCCCTTGGGCCCTGTTCGGATGATAGCACCCAGGGGAATCACTGTGCACAGTGGAAAAAATTGTGAAACGGAAGATGTAGGTTCACGTACTGTACGTAACCCAGTGCCAACTTCAGGCTACACCAGGCAGATAGATAAGGAGTTAGTTAGAGTTGGATGCTTTTATGATCTCTATAATATATTTTTAATTCACCTTTATTAATTGATAGCCCTTTTAGCTTCGGGGCTTGTGTGAACTGAAAGAGAACCACGTGTCAATTGCCAATTTTACTGCTCTCCAAAACAGTTAAATTGTGTTTATAAATACAAAATGTTCTGATCTTCATGTAATGATGTGACATTTGCTCTGTATTCATTTACCCTTTCAGTAACTTTATCTCTTCATAATCACTACTGTTTGCACACAGGACATCTGTGGTGTGTAATCAGGATCCCACTGTGATTAATCTCAGTGGGTTTAAAGAGCACATTTCTGGAAAACATGAATAAATCTACTAATATGTGACACCTAACACCTAACATAGTGAAAAGAGTGGAATCAGTAAGCAAGAGAGGCAAACTGAAGCAAAAGTGGCATTGGTGTCTATGTTCCAGCTAAAGATAATAATCTGACAGTGGCGTCAGCACAGCCCTGATGTATCTGTTTACTTGGAAAAAGCAGCACAGATGTCCCATTGCAGGGGGAGACACAGAGAGGAGCTCTGGCACCACTACTAATGACTCATTAAGACGGTAATTGCTAACATACACACTGCCACATCAGAGGATCAGACACACAAACACACACACACACACACATCCCAGGTTCCCATTACCTGCCAGGCTGTCAGACAGTAGGTGCACATGAGGTGTCCACAGGGCTCAATCTTTACATCTTTGTCATTCTCGGCGCAGATCTTACACAGCTGGAAGGTGGAGCCCATCTCACAGTACAGCTCATACTGCTCCTGTGAGACCAGAGCAGGCTCGGTTAGCAGTGAGGTAACACAGACACACAGACACACAGCCACACACACAATCACTGACCTGGGTGACTTTAATGTGATCATGAGGAGTGGGTTCACACAAATCTGTAAGGTCCGGGTTATAACTGCGTCCATCAGGAAACAAGTAACTGAGTGAGAGAGAGGAAAAAAAGACATCTGAGTACCTAAATAACAATGTAGATATAGGTGGACTACAGTTCTGACACAAGCTAAATCTGTTACAGTTACACTATCTGAAATGTTCAGAAAGCGTAAACATTGTAACAATGACTTTCCATGACAAACCGTAATTGCACCTCTTTAACAGAGAAGATAAAATTACAATGCCATGGCTCAGATAAAAATAATTTTAGCTAATTTTCATGTAGCATGACACATTAACAATATTATGACACATTAACAATATTATTCCAATCCTCTCTGATCTACACAAGTACATAGTGGGTGGGTACTAAGGGTCAATTTGGGATACGGTGCCTATGATCTGACAGCCTACTCCACCGCCCAGACAGGCAGCGAGGCTAATGTACTTTCATGCATAATTGCATCCCAGGCCATTTTGTAGGAGAAGTGGGCCACCTTTGCTCGCCTCCCAATAGCGCTTTAAACTAAAAGCACTCAAGTGTGAGGAGAGAGGTCCAACTGCATTTACATAGGCCATCAGCCCTGGGTGCCTGAACAGTTAAGGCAGTAAGGATATAAGAAAGTAAGTCAGTGTTTGATAGGTGGATGGTAACGTTGTCTGTCTACACCCAGGCAATGAAATTCTCTCCCAAATGAAGAGGGGTTGACAAACATACACCCTTTTAATGAACTGTGGCAATTGATTCCTTTTTCCTTTTAGAGAAGAATTTCAGTTTACTATTTGACCCTTCATAAGCACCCCATTACTACACAGACCATTGGTTTGGTTGAGCCACCAAAGCGCTCAAATTCAGATCAGACTTGGGGAAAGGAGGCAAGGTGGAGCACAGAGACAGAGTGGCTGGCTGTTGAGATATAGAGTTCACAAGATGTCGCTGGCAGTGACGGTCTCATAATTTGATCAAAGGCACAGAGGTGTGTTCGCCCCCCGTTCCCCCATCCCATGTCCTAGTATTTGATGAAACTCAAGGTGTATAGCAAGAGGCCAAGCTGTGATTGACAATTACAAAAGTGAGGTTGTGTCCAAAAGGAAGTGTTTGATGTGTGTAGAAGCCTGTAATTGACAGCCGAAGAGGACCCACAGAAAGAAGCAAATAGGTCCATGAAGCCTCCCTCAAAGACATTCTGACAGCTGCTTTGTCAGCCTCAGACAGACACATGGAGCTTCATCTAGGAGAGCTATACTGCCAGCACACAACAGACAGCCTAGGGCTAGGCAGTAGCTCATAAAAAAAAATAGGCTGCTGCTATTATTTTTTCAGATGTTTTGCAATAGGGTGGTGCTGGGATTTGGGACTATGATTTGACCTAAACGGTTCTGTAACGTTCACACAGCAAATATTAAAAATTCGTAAAAGATTTAGCTTTGACAAGCATTTGGTGGCAAATTATTTGATTGATTGATTGATTGATTGACTAAAGAGGTGGGGGTACTTACAACCCTTCTCTGCAGCCGTCGATGAGGGCCTGGAAGAGGGGCTTGTTGTGAGGGATGGTCTGCAGGATGTTGCTGTCGTTGGTGACGTAGCCGATGGCCCACTGGCCCAGCCGAGTGCAGCTCAGTCTGAAGATGTAGCTTGGGAGGAGAGGAGGGAACGTTAGACACACAAGTCATGTAAGACAGGACATGAAATAGAATCATATGGGTTACTAAATAGGCTATTATACAGTATCTACCTAATGTACAGTATATTGTAAATGTGAAACAGATATATCAAATCTGTGTATAATTACTGCCATGATAAATCACAAAAACTCCAAATTCAGTTTACAGCAGAATCAAAAAGGACAGCATAACCAACACCATAATCACCATAATCAATTCCATTTTTGCAATGAACTTGAAACAAGCCATAACCCCAAATCCAAGACTACATTTAAACATACATCTATAGTTGAATAAACCAGTTTACTGTCCAGCTACAGGAAGTGGGTAAATACACATGCTGCAGATCTACTGTAGGACAACATAGTATTTCCTTTCAATGACTTTACACAGCATGCAAGGTGGGCAGGGATTACACTTTTGGGACTATTCCATTGGTTCCAGGTAAACTAAATGAACCACACCTATTTGAAAGAAAACATTTGAAAGTATTGAATAGCCTCTCACCCTCTACCCTGAGATAGTGACTGGGATTACTTAGTGCTATACATGCAGCCCATGAATGGGCCCTGAACACACAGTATAATGTTGAACAATCCTGGCCTCCTGTTGATTACATCTACCCACATGTTCACCTCTGATACACACACACACACACACACTGGAGAGAACCCTCTGTATTGATCTCTCTTTGTTACTGTTTGCTGACGGCCTTTGAGACACAGCACTTCAATGCACAGATGTGGCTACCATGGAGTATATGCGTTTCCTGGTTTATATAAAGCTTTTCATGAATAATGAATAAAGAATTTGAAAAATGAGACACAGAATCTGGAATACAACTGAACACAACCCTCCAACCAGAGAGGGAGAGTTGACCGTAATATGATCCCAGCTCCACTGCATCAAAGGCACACAGCTAAATCCATAATGTATTTGTTTGGGGGGGGGGACTGCTATTCTTTTTCCACAGTAGACAATTACAGAGGCGGTGATTGTGGTCTCTGGTGACGAGTGCCTTTAAAAGCAGATGCTAGCCGTCACTGGGGCCTCGGCTCAGTCAGTCAGTGTAATTAACAACATCCCAAAAACTCATTATTTCCTCCTCCATGTTTAGGCATGGCTGAGGACGAAGACACTCTCAGTCTAATAGCAGCCAACGCTAAGGATGGATTTGATGGAGACTTTGTTTCATCATCGCTGTGCTATTAATTCACCAAAGTCAGATGAGAATAATGGGAACATTGTATGTGTGTCTGTATCTATATGAGTATCTATGTACCAGTTCCTATCCCAATAACCCCATGAGGTATGGGGGTTGTTGCAGTAGTGACTGTGTGTGTGTGTATCAGCAGGATGAGGTGGGAGCATGTAGCTGCTCATCCCGGACGACAGCCCTCCCACACACACAGCTGGGTTTGCTGCGTTCAGGAGATTGGTATTTGCATGCTATGATTCACTGAAGGATCAGGGCCGACCACCCACCATCCCTCTGTTTGCCTTTGTTTGTGTTCATCCTGTGGCTCGCTAGTGCTGAGCATGACAAATCAATGCAGCACACACACACAAACACACACACGCATACACACAAACCAGTCTACACACACACAAACACACACACTTCGAGGTGTATCTGTCTCCCCTTGTTAAAACCAGACAGAGGGTGCCCCTTTGATTATAACTGTTCCTTTTTTATTGCCCTGTCATTACCCTTGCCACATCATTACACAATGCTAAGCCTTAATCATAGGGCACTCCTCTGGGCTCTGGTCGTCTCTCAGTACAGTAGCCCTCTTGTTAGCCTAATCAGCTAATCTGCCAGAGCCTAGATTTATTTCTCCAGCTGTAACCTCCTCTCCAGTGCATTGGCAGACAGACAATGCCGTCAGTGGCAAGAGCAAAGAGTCTAATTTCATTAGCTTCTTTCATTAGCTTCACAGAGAAATTGTCCTTTCCGACTGATTTAGCATTAGTTGGCCCTACTCCAGTGATGATATTTAATGTGTCAAACTTTCCTGAGACCAGGCTTTCTTAGTCTGGAAAGCCTTGGGAAATCTTTTCAGAAAGTACCTACAAAGGGTACTTTTCCATTTGAAATGAGTGACGCCTCTTGACAATACCTTGCTTGGGCGGAGCTCCAAAAAAACATAATTCAGTTTTTCCTTCAGGTTTTCTTCCAAGTTGCAAGCTAGCATAGGCAACAACTCTCTGCAAAAATATTCCTACCCGATCGTAAAAGAGACCCATATAACACCAAGCAGCCATTCTACGGCATGTGTGGGAAGGGTCCTTGGAATGTAACATCCAATGAAATTGTTCGCACATTCTTCCATCACTCTGTCCAGTTCAATCCAAGCCAGATCAGCTAATCTAAAAGTCTCCAGACCTCCAAAGGAGGCGTGAGAACAACATGATTTGGAGGTATGGCTACATGAGAGTAAATGTGGGCAGGTTCAAAGCCAAACTGACACTGGATCAGTATTTAGGGACTATCAATAAAGTCTGAGTAAATCAGACTAGGCCAGGGTAATCAACCACCAAGAAAACACTGGCTCAATGGGACAGTGGTTTCTGACAAGCCTAGGTCCAATTTTGCTGCCTGCCCTGTAAACAAATCAACACATGCAAGCACACACACACACACACACACACACACACATGCACGCACAGTATACAGTCCATACCTGCCGGGTTTGGTGATGTACTTCTGTAGCCGGGCCTTGACCTCATCATAGGTCAGGAAGGCCATGTAGCCTGGGTGAGTTACGGCCAGGAAGTTCCAGTTTCTGAGGATGGAGCCCCACGGCTAGAAGACAGAATAGAGGGAGGAGTTAAAGGGTTGGTTCAAGATTTTAACCTTAACTAATAGTCTAACGCTAACTTATAGCCAGATGGTTCATTACCTTCAAATAGTCTATAGGTCAAGACAAAATGTAATGCAATGGTTCAGAGTTGTTTAAATAGCCACTACTAACTTCAGCTAACTTTAGCCACCACTAACAACAAAACAATTGTTCATCCAAACATGTCAGAGAGTTCATTTGAGGTGATTGTGTCCACAAATGTTGAGCGCCCAAACACTCCCATAGTTTTTTTCAAGACACAATCCAACTGTCCTTCAAGGTCAGATGAAAACTATCTTTTAACATTTTCCATCCTTCGCGGAATAGCACTGGTTTCACACAGTGTGTTGGTGCATGCAGGAAATGGCAAGTCAAAGACAAGACTGCGTAATAGCTAGGGGTGTGCTGATTTCATTTTATGTATTCGTATCCGTTTATTTGGGCTTGATACTCGTGATCAGACACACAGGAGTGAGATTTGAATGCTGGAGCGGGTGATTTGGAATGCCATGAGCTGCGGAAGTTGATCAGAACGCATATTAGTGAGCACCTGTCACTATTCCAACTCACAAATTGCAGACACATCAAAACACACAGCAAAGCTGACTAATGGAGTTATCATTTTGAGATTGAAAAGAATTACGGATAATATCAACAAATTATTAGATGATGATGCGTAAAACGCCCAACATCCGTAACGAGTACTCGTTTTGTCCTAGTATTAGACACAGCCCTAGTAATAGCACACCTGAGAAGATGTATTTGCGTACTGCAAGACAGATGCCAAAATCTTACAGACCCCCCATTTACAAACTCCATATTACCATGTCATATTCAAGTAAATACAAGGTAATACGCTGAATAAAGTATAACTGTATTTCAGCCTGTTCTTTTTTCAAAAGTGGTCAGTCCATTGTAGGTCCCAGTGTTAGCCATCCCCACTGGCCCTCACCAAACAGGATGCACAGCCAATGAATCAACTGAGCCAGTTCATGACGTTCACCAGGAGACTAACCGCCTGCCTGCCAGATCAACCAGCCAAACCTGGGGGGATTACCCCCTAAGAGGCATGAGACTCACTCATCTCCAGCCTATTTGCCTCCCACCACCCTCCCTCATCTGGTGGGGCAAAAGATAAGTCATTTTTTTGACAAATATGTTGTAGGGCTGGGCAGTATATTGAGTTTTAACAATATACTCAATGTATTTTTATGCACAAAATGGCTGTCAGATGTATTTTGCAAGTTTTTTGCTTATGTTTGTTAAGTGTTGGTAGGGTGGACCCAAGTGCGGATGGATAACTCAAGACGAAAGATATAGCAAAAATAAAGTTTCTCTTTAATGAAAGGATTGCGCAGGGTACAAAGGCATTTACTTGGGGAAAAAAAAGGGTAAAAATAAAAGTGGAGAAAACCAGTCTTCATAAACTAAGGTACACACTTCACAAGTGGAGTAAATGGCGAACTAAGAAATAATAATAAACAGGCCAACAAGTACAAGGCAACGGGGGAAATGACTAGATAATACGGACAACAGACTGACTGGCTGGCTGGCTGGCTGGCTGGCTGGCTGGCTGGCTGGCTACACTTACGATCGGACAGGGGGAATCTCTGACAAAGACACAGGGGAACAAAAGGGCTATATATACACAACACAGGGCAGGGAAACACAGGTGATCGGAATGAGTAGTAATGAGGCAGCACTGGCACCGGACCGCCAGAGGTGGGCACCAGAGTCACCAGAACAGCAACCTCAGGCGTGACAATGTCGACATACTGTATTTGCGTTCTTTCCCCCCTGTAATACCTTAAGCATGATACATAAGTCGAAATAATGCACTGACTGCAGAGTCTGGCAAAACCAACCTCTCACCCTTTTCCGATTGCATTCGCGTACTGTCATGTTCAAGAAACTAGTTTGAGATAATGTGAGCTTTGTGACATGGCGCGTTATCCTGCTGGAAGTAGCCATCAGAAGATGGGTACACTGTGGTCATAAAGGCATGGACATGGTCAGCAACAATACTCAGGTAGGCTGTGGTGTTTAAACGATGCTCAGTTGGTACTAAGGGGCCCAAAGTGTGCCAAGAAAATATCCCCCACACCATTAGATATTTGTGTTAACGAGCAGTTGAACAGGTGTACCTAATAAAGTGGCCAGTGAGTGTATATATATATTGTGTATATATTGATTCAGCTTCTTCACCATGGCTACAAATACAGACACATATTGGAATTACTATAAGCTAGTATGTTTTAATGACGGAATTCATATATACACTACCTCTGAATGCATGAGCGCAAGGTAGGGGCGGCACTTTCAAAAGGGTACAATAAAGCTGTTGTAAAATCTCGTTAGATCATTGACGGTCATTCAAAGAGGATGATAGCAGGCTGCAGTCCACAGCCTACAACTAGCTTGCACAGAATGTAAACAAACCTCGTCATCTATGGAGACATAGGGCAGAGTTACAATCACTAGCAAGATCTGCAGATAAATCAGTCAAGGACGCTTATTATTTTGACGGCAGTGGCAAACTTGGTTGACACGTAATATATACAGTTCGTTAGTCAACGTCCTTACTCACTTCATAGCAATCGTAACTTCTGCCATCTGTCTTCAAAAGTGACAATGTTTATGATGTACAGTACTTGTAGCTCGACTTTCAGTAATGTTCTTGTTTACTGTTCTCGATTTGCTAGACTATCGCATGAACATTATAGGCTACAGCATATTAGAGAATGGGACTAGTGTAGTTAGTGCCTAGTTGAGGCTGTATTTCCCAACGAGAAATACACAGGCTACACAAAACAGTCACAAACAACGTTGCAATCGAGTACTTTTTATTCCCAAAGTGGAGGAGACAAAACCGAGCAGTCTACTGTATGCCTATAGTAAAATCACAGTTTGTGAGTCCCAGTGGTACAGCTGCGTAAAGGTGTACCTGATCGTACTGTACATTTCAATCGCCCGGTTTAAGTCAGCGAAAGTCGTTTTTTTTTGTTTTTTTTTCCATTCTGTATTAACAATATCGGCAGGCAGGATGAATTATGTGAGTAACAGCCTATGAGTTGTTGTTTCAATTTGGAAAATTATTGGACAAATTATTGTCTGGTTGGAGAAATTGTAAATGATGTCCTTGGATAAATCTTAATTTAGAACAAATCATGTCTTCATGGACACCTGATAAAATGATGTCAGACATGGAATATATGTGGTAGTGTTTCCCATTGAATTGGCAGGGCAGGCCGAAAATTGCATATTCTGAAATGAGTCGTTGTTAAGAAATGGGTGGGGGAAGGTGACAGGGGAATTAAACGTCTAGGCATCTCTGTCACAGCCATCTTCTCATGTCCTATTTAGGCTACTTTTCTATCCAGTCTCAATCCCACTGAAAGACCCCCTCCAAAGGGGTGAAAGTGTGTCACATGTTGTACCTGGCAATCTGAATCTATTCAATAAGCAAGACAGTGGGCAGCAATGACCCCCAATAGCAAGGCGGGAAGGTTTGTTTTATGCGGTCCTGACCTGGAAGTGTCTCACAAATAGGCTACTATTTAGGAGGACATGGGGAGATAAGGGCATGGATATCCTTCTCCCAACTTCGGCCATGCTCTACACCAAAGTTATGTTTGTTATAAACATATGCCTACGCACAATACCCAAAACTGACCCGGCCCGTATTAATTCTCAGAAATTCAAGCCGACCCAAACATAATTTGTTGTTGAAATATTGGAGCAGAAGGACCAGGAGGAGGATAAGCATGGATGAACAAACATTGATGCCATTGTGTAAATGCGCACAGCTTTAGGGTACAGTAGTGTCCAATATTATCGACAAATAACTTGTATCTGATATGTATTTACGCGTCTATTCCTTATCGTTATTGCATCACATTATTTTGTGGTTATTTGCACTTGTTATCAAGCATTATTGGCGCTTCTATTTGTGTCTTGGTCAGGTGAACTTGCGGGTTGAGGTAGAAAACGTTTTGGACTTCATAAAAAAGAAGCAATTACTGTGATCAATAACTGATAACGACATCTACAATGACCGCAAAATTAATGCTTAGGATGGCTGTGTAAATAACAAGATTACTAGAATAGACATATCCCTTTGGTTATATGTAGCATGTAGAGAGCTGTATGTAAAGGATGGCCACACATCGTTCTCCTCTTTCCACAGTTCTGCACGGAGAATGGCAAAAATGGGACAGATTCGTTCCATCATTGCTAAAATGTATTGTCTCTCCCATTTCCGCTTGGTCAAAGAATAATAGGGCACTTTGCACTCAAGTGTTATTGGCGCTTCTATTTGTGCCTAAACATCCTTCACAGCTCTTGTCATCACAGTGGCTGCAGCAGCGGCAGCAGCAGTGGCTGCAGCAGCGGCAGCAGTGGTAGACCACCGTTGCATTGGCAGAATGGACCTTTTAAACACTGACCTACTATAAGCTGTCATCATTTATTACATCTCAAGGTGGTCAGTCGATGGCTAAGTATGAAGTACTTTTTACAGTGATGACCGTACTTTCGAATACGCTCCCAAACCAGTAGCCACTTCCTATAGTAAGCATTATTTTTCCATTGTTACTTTATACATGAATTCATAAACCTTATGCCAAGGGATTGGGACAAAAAAATCGGTTCCAACTATCCTGAAGCCTTTGGTCACTATCAGTGTTTTTTTTTTTGTTATCTTAAGTGGAGCTGATTTTGTGATATTGTTTTATTTACACTTAACTATTTCAGCCATATGTTATTTAGAATATGCAGCAGACAGCCTTACCTTCTTCATATTTTCCTCTTCCATTTCTGTGTTAGGGCTGCTGTAATTAGTGTCTAAGCCTGTAGGGCATAGAACCCTATTGTTTAAATAATGGGTGAGCCTCTTTTAGTCGTCTACTGGAGAACCATGTTGGATTCATATATAGCTTTTGGATTAGAGATTTAATGCTTTCATATTAAGTAATGTTAGCCCCCCAAATTCATATGAATTATAAAGATAAGCAGGTTTAACTCTGCCATAAGTAAATGTACAAACTGAGATAACTAATGAACTGATCAATGTATTTTTTCCAAAAAATCTGATATTGGCCTCTCCATGGTTGCAAGGTCTTATCTATTTTAGCTCGTTTTTCTTATTGAAATTGATTGTAAAAGTTAATTTGTGCGTTTGGGGATATGAATACTAAGTATGTCTACTGCAACATCAGCCTATTTTATTGGTAGTCTGCAATGTAATATAGTGCATTTACCATTTGGTTTTAACCCTGAGAGAAGAAGACTATTGAGGCTTCTAGCTTGTGGATTTAACAGAAAGCTTGAGTCATCTGCTTACAGTCATATGTTTGTGTTTGAGCCCTTGATTTCTAGCCCCTTCATGTTATTGTTGGATCTGATATTAATTGCAAGCATTTCAATGGCCATAATAAATAGGTATGGAGACAAGTACGCAGTTCGCGCTGCAAAACACTGTTGCAAGCACTCTGTAATTCATATTTCTGCGTAGCCTACGCACAGCCTGTGCACAGTGGTGTCATGTTCGTTATATAGAACACCCATACACTCACTGAACATTTTATTAGAAACACTATACTAATACTGGGTAGGGCCTCCCTTTGCTCTCAAAACAGCCTAAATTCTTCGTGGCATTGATTCCACAAGATGTTGGAAACATTCCTTTGAGATTCTGGTCCATGATGACATGATTGCATCACAGAATTTTGTTCTATTGGATTCAGATCCGGTGACTGGGAAGGCCACTGAAGAACACTGAACTCATTGTCATAGTCATGAAAGCAGTTTGAGATGACTTTTGCTTTGTGACGTGGTGCATTATCATGCTGGAAGTAGCCATTAGAAGATGGGTAAATTGTGGCCATGAAGGGATGCACATGGTCAGCAACAATACTCAAATAGGCTGTGGCATTCAAGCGATGATTGGTTGGTGTTAACGAGCCCAAAGTGTGCCAAGAAAACATTCCCCATTCCCCACCTCCACCATGAGAAGGTGTACAGGTGTTCCTAATAAAGTAATCAGTGAGTGTATTTGGCTTTCATATTACCGATTACATAATTAATGGTTGAGAACAGCTGCAGTCAAAGTAGGGTAGCAGAAGTAGCTATTTAACAAACAAAGCTAACTACCTAGCTAGTAAACAAAGGCTGCCTGTATTTACTTTAGGATATTTTGTCTCAGTCTCCTGGTGCTTTATGGAATTTCCAGCGAGGAAAGCATAACAAAGAAGGTGGGCTTTATTTGATTCCCAGCTGCAGCTCCACTTTTCTTTGTTTTCTCCAGCTTTCTTTTCATGCACACAAACTTGTTTCACTGTCTTGAATTGAACAAATGATTAATTCAATCTTCAATGATGCTAGCAAGCTACCAATTGAACTATTTCAGCTCCGCCTTCATTCACTAACCAACCAATTAATGGTGTGCAATATCTACGCGGCAGGTCACTCATCGGGAAATCGAGAGAGGTGCGCGACCACCTGTGCAACCTCCTCTGTAACAGTTGCACGACCTTTGCGAACCTACGCAGACCCCTGGTTGTGTTGTTGTTGATGAAGCATGAATCGGCCTAAAGGACAACCTTGCTTTACTCCTCTTGATAATTTGAAACATTCTGAGAAGTGATCATTATTTATGATTTTAGACCTATGATAGTTATATTACCTTATTCAGAAGAAGAAGTCCAAACATTCATATATAAATTCTAAGCGTACTTTATTAAAGGCTATATAAAAAATAGTTATAAAGACCAGTGGATGTTCTTTGCTAGCTTGACTTGAGGCACAGCTAAATAAATAGCAGGGATGAAGTTAAAAAGGAGGGTTAACTGGACACTGGTGGAGATACATAGGTGGGTAAATGCTTATCACAATATGAAAGGTGCCTACATCACTGATCACTAGTGAGGGTCAAGCTGGCTCTCCTTCACAAATAGAAGAGACCAAATTCCACCCATCGTAGTTAGCAAAAAACAGGTAATGCATTATGTAATTCTTAATACTAATCATACAACTTTAATTTATATCCATTCCAACATGGTACTGGCATTTTTTAATAGACAATGGCTTAGGTAACCTGAGGGAGTTTTATCAGGCTGAAAAGGTTGTGTATTAGAATGTACAGGCCTCATCGCTCTGAGCTCAATCCGTTCTCGCCTTGTCTTTAGAGACTGGGGTGTTTTCCTGGAAATGAAACAATACGCCCACGTTTGAACCCTGGTTTCAGTTATCATCTTGCTCAGAAAACTATGACAGTCTGTTTCTGGCATTTGGGTAACATGAGTAGAAGGATGAGGGGGGATAATTTGCAGAACTAAAAAAGAAGGAAAGTGTTTAGGCTGAAATTTTTTTCATAACATTTTGATGTGTTGGTTTTTAGTGGGATATTTACATTTGTACAAACAAAAATAAGAGTTTTTTGAGTGCAGAATGTAAATGTCCTACTAAACAACACAATCAATGTCAATATATAACGAACAAAAACACAAGGTACAGTTGCAATTTACTTGGAAAAGCCTGGTGAAGATGTCAAACTCAAAGACGGAGATGTAGTCGTTGCAGGTGAGGTCGATGGTGGATTTAAGAGCCATGGCTTCAAGGCCGGAGCTGATGGGATGCACTTCGTGAAGGCACTGTCGGAATAGTTTCCATGGCACGATCGTCCTGGAGGGAATAACAAGGCCACATCCCAACGATCAGAGGAGCCAAACAATGCTGTCAAAAGTGATTTTGTTTTTGTAATTGTATTGTTGGGACATTGTGCGTGTGTGTGTGGGGGGGGGGGGGTAACTTAAACATACACACCACATGCACAATTCTACTACTGTCTCTTTGTAGAACCACATGGCGGAACAACAACTCCACCACTGACCTTTATAAATCAGCTAGCAATGAAAGAAGAGGAGCCAAAACTGCTACAAAACAACAGAGAAAGGTGCACATCCTGTCCCCTGTTAATAGACATTAACGACTCTTGTACATGAGGTGAACAGATAGATAGGGGAAAAATAGTTCACTATATACAGTGCCTATAGAAAGTCATCATACCCCTGTGAAATCTTTACCTTTTGTCACATTACACCCTGGAAATTAAAATAAATCAAATCTAACTTTTTTGAGCTGTATGTACACATTATAACCCTCATCATCAAAGTGAAAATAAAAATGTAAAAAATTCTGGACAATTATTAAAAATTAATTAGTGAAATACCTGGTTTGGTTAAGTGATCAGCCCCTTAGAGCATTATAAACTTGCTCAGGTGCAACCAATCAACTTCCAGATCAAACACCAGGCTAATTGCCCCCCACCTGACATCAATTGTAGTGGTTTTGATTACTTCAGAATAAAACCAGCTGTTTGTTGAGGATTCCACTACTAGAAGTGCATGGTTCTGCAAAGAATTCACCATGGTTGGAAAAGTACTTTCAAAAGGCCTCCGGGATAAAGTTGTAGGAAGGCACAAGTTAGGTGAAGGCTACAAAAAGATTTCGAAGGCTTTAGCTATCCCTCTGAGTACCGTTCAGAGCATCATTAAGAAGTGGAAGGCGTATGGCACCACCAACACCTTGCCTAGATCAGGCCGTCCGTCCAAACTGGATGACCGAGCCAGGAGGACATTGATCAGAGAAGCTACCAAGAGGCCAAAGGAAGGACTTACAAGTCTTTATGGCTGAGACTGGTCTGTCTGTGCATGTGACAACAATCTCACAAGCTTTACACAAAGCTGGCCTCTATGGCAGGATAGCAAGAAAGAAGCCTTTTCTGAAAAAGTGCCACACTCAGTCTCATTTGTGCTATGCAAAAACACACCTGGAAGATTCTGTTGCCATGTGGAAAAAGGTTTTATGGTCAGACAAGACTAAGATTGAACTTTTTGGACTGAACTCCAAGTGCTATGTTTGGCGAAAACCAAACACAGCACACCACCCAAAACACACCATACCTACTGTGAAGCATGGTGGTGGCAACATTATGTTGTGGGGATGTTTCTCTTCAGTGAGGACTGGGCAATTGGTCAGGATTGAAGGGAAAATGGATGCTGCCAAGTACACCCAAATTCTTGAGGACAACCTGCGTCCCTCTGCTAGACAGCTGAAGATGGGCAGGTCATTCACCTTCCAACACGACAACAATCCTAAACATACCGCCAAAAGTCAGAGCCCTGACTTAAATCAGAAAATCTGTGGATGGACTTGAAGAGAGCAGTCCATTGCCGCTCACCACGGAATTTGACTGAACTCGAACAATTCTGCAAGGAAGAATGGGCAAATATTCTCCAATCTAGGTGTGCAAAGCTAGTAGAGACATATCCAAACAGATTGATGGCTGTAATTGCAGCAAAAGGTGGCTCTACAAAATATTAAATCAGGGGACTGATGACTTTTCCAACCCTGTTATTCTTGTTTTTCATTTTTTATAAATTTTCAGAACTGTCGCCTTTTTTTCATTAGTTTGATGTTGTATGGCTAAATTTGTACATAAAGCTTTTTTTTTTAATGGGTTTTGATTTCAGGCTGTACGACAAATATAGTAACTATTTCAAAGGGGTATGATGACTTTCTATAGGCACTGTACCCAAGAAACCCCCAAGGAAACATAACTTAGATTCTATCACCAGACAAGATACTGCTCACTCTTCTTCTTAACCACAGAAATTAGGTTGCAGTAGTTGTCCCCTCCAGTTAGGCAGGGGAGACACAGAAACACAAAGCTTACATTGCCTACTTAACTATTGTCATGAGTTACCCTTTTCAGACAGCTGATACATTTTGATTTAAAAATATCAGTACTCAGTAACTTTATCCATTGTAAGTAATTACACAATGTTTTTTTTATGGCTCCTCAATTTCAGTGGCCTGTCGAAACTAGATGATGCTGCAGATACCCCTGCGGGAATATTTGGATAAATTTTAACCTCCTCATCCCACACCAGAAAAAAAAAAGTACATGAAGCCAGGGTTGATGACAATATTTGTAAAAAGCGCTCTTCAAATCCATTCGATTGTAAAGTTACAGCAAACTAACTTGGATTATGCTTACCACCCAGCCAACTAAAGCACTTTGGTGAGAAGAATACCCTGTCGTGAACTACTTTCAAAGTAGCTTTAGTTTGACAAACTACTGTATATTTCTCTCAAGGGTAGCTTAAGTGTAGTTCAACTTCTTTCTTTGTAAAGTATTTGGTAATGTAGTTAAATACATTTTCATAGCTTCCCCAACACTGTGTGTGAGTCAGAGAAGAAAAAGACAATGAGGCTAAAATCATCCAAATGTACAATGTTGTACTCACTGCACAAAAGTTTCAAGATAAGACAAAAACAAAAGGAGGGTTACAACATTTTCACCTCAAACAGTTTTTCAAAAAGAAAAAGGAAAAAGAAATGCACATCAATCAGCTACAGTATCTTGGCTGATGGCCTTTGGTGTTGCCATTGGAAACTGCACTTACATTAGCTCGTACACATGAGTGGCATTCAAATGAGGGTTTTAAAATAGAACAGAGCTTGCCAGGCTACTCAACTATCTAACCAAGTACATCATGTTCATGATAAATGATAAATTGCACTGCAAAAACAGAGCTGATTACAAACAGGCTCCCATCAGATTCTATGTGACAAATTCTGACAATGTGAGTGCATAACTGTTTGTTTTCTCTGAAGGAGAGGTGACTACACCAATATAATTTGGACGGCTGAAAGCAGTTTGTAATATTATGATTTACAGTGCACTTGTCTCAGCTATGAGCGCAATGAGAGGCTAACTGATTTGTGCAATCAACAACAAAATACATAGACTAAGCTACAAACACACATACAAACCCAAGACACACAGATAATAACACAGGGAGAGAGAGAGATCACGCCCAGCTCACTGGATAAACCTACAATACTAGTGTCCAATATGGCAAGAGCAGTGTACATCACACAATGGACCCGAACTGCAGAATATTGCTGTCCCTAATTCAGAACAAAAAACTTATGAGAAGTCTTAGAATACCAACAAAAACCAAATAAAACAACTCAGAAGCAGTCAGACTTGTGAGAAGGCTTTAATTAGGCACACCATGCCACTTACAGTGGCAGGCACTAATACTATGGTGATTAGAGGATTCGTATGTGAGGTGTCGGAGGAAGAGACTAGAGAGAGAGAGCAGAATAGTAGAGTTGGATAGGTTCACAATGGGAGGATCTGTGAGAGAGTCACCTGTCATTCCTCATCACAGAACAAGATTGAAGGCTGTTGTTTACCCAAGTTGAAGCAGAAATACAACATGAAAACGATCGACTGGATTGGTGATGGAGAATATATAGCAAATAACAATCCACAATGCATAGTAACGCTCTGGCACAAAATGGCACAAAATTCATCACCCAGGTGAGTGCAGTGAATACATTGGTACATATGGTTTATTATCCTCATAAAATGTACAGTGTGTTTTTTGCATACAAAGATGGCAAAAACATACTTTTCTCCAAAGAATCTCCTCCAGAACTCAGCGGCGTCAGCTTTGGTGATGCGGAAAGTGTCTCCCTGGAACTGCCCACCGGGGAAGATGGCCTTGATCTCTGCCAGCATATGACTGAAGATGAGTGAGAGCTTGGTCAGGTTCCTCCTGTCAGCAGGGAGAAAAGAGAGGAAACAATCACTGTATTGTGTTACCTTTACATGACACTATCAAAAAGTGTCACACCAGACTGCTCTTCAGTTCCTCATATCGATGGAAAGCCTTCAACTGTTTTATTGTAATAAGGAAGGTATGCTAGGTCATGGCTGTCATTCCCATTTATGTTTTTTAGCTTGATCTCGGCCACCCCTATTCATACTTTTTCAGATAAAAAGTTGTCTGAGAATATTGCAAAGGAGAGGAGAGGGAATGAATCAGCATTGGAAACATTGAAAGGTATGGGACAAAATTGATCTTAAACCAATGCTCAGGTGCTACCTTGTCCAATGCCTAAAAATCTGCACAGGCCATCAACTACAGACACTCAGCACCCTCACCCTCGCCCCCTTGTTCACAAGTCCTTGAACATCTTTCATAAGTTAATGTGCCTGGCTCTGCTCAAGTTTAAGTAGTGCATGGATAATGTTTGCAATCTAACGCGCAGCCTGAAGGGCCAGTGTAAATATGCAGAGTGGGCTGCTATAATGGATAGTAGAGTGTCTCACAGCTTTCGCCTCTGCCCCAGCAGGCATGGGAGCCTGTGTGAAACTGGAGAATGCTAGGGAGGCAGAAGGGGGTGAGGGGTCACACAACATGTGTCCTTACAAACACCATTCCTTGAACCAATCTATGATCTAGGTAGGACATCAGTGAAGGGAATAACCTGTATGCATACGCAATAACAAATCTCTAATGTTACAGGATCGGGAAGTATGCGCATACGTTTTTCTAAGTGGTTGTAATCTATGACCTTACCGTAAAAAATGTGGGAACAAACACAAAATGCTTATCATAACAAACAAAAAAACGCCTAAAATTTCTCAAGTGATGATAGAACAATGATCGCATATGTGCATTAACAACAAAGCCACAGATCATTACATCATGGTATTCATTTGCAGCACTCATGTGGAACCCACCAACTCCAACCTAAAAGGATATGGGGAAGAAGTTTTGCTGGAGAGGATGGTGTTAAATCCTGACTAGCTCCCCGCAGAACTGGAGAGTAGGAGGGTACACACTCTCAGAGAAAAACGCTTCTGATGACAATTAGACAGGGTGACTTTGCCTTTGTGAAATGCTGACAATCAGCTCTGCTAGGGATTTGTGACCTGCACAATATAAGTGAAGCTTGTATAGCAAAAGTGAGTGATGTCAACTCTTTCAGACAGTACTTGGAGCTTCAACAAACCTAACAAAAACTAAAAAACTAAACTTAGTCAACACTGTCTTTAGAATACTGTGTATTATATTTATAATACACAGTATGGGATGGGATTAATCTTGCAAGAGTTTACAGTATGTGTTAATAAACACTATACCCCTACCATAGACATGGCATAAATAAGTGCCTTTGAGGCCCTCCACCCTTCAGAGACCATTCATGTTGTGGGATTGTGAAACTCATGAATACTGTTAGAAAATCCACTCATTTGAAATCCACTCAAAGGGATAAGAAACAAATATTTCATTTTAAATCTCCCTCTTGGACGCAAAAGGGAAAACATGAGACTAAGAGAGGGATTTGGGTCTGGAATGCTCTCTTGCTTTCTAGCTAAACAAACAAGACCATTACGACAAATATATCTGGCACAGGGGCAGTTTTATATTCCTTGGCAAGCAAGGGAAATAATTCCAAAAGTAATCACTTAGTCATCCTCAGTTTTTTTGCTCTCCTGTAAAAACATTGTTACAAGAGCTCTCATAATAACATAGGAACATAATAATAATGTTGATGTTCTATTGAAATATGATTATGCATCTAAAATCACTTCAAAGGGCTTAAGAAGAAGTAAAACTATGAGAAATAAGCATGATCCATAAGGAGCAGGCAGATAAGATAAAGGCAGCCAGACTCAAAGGCACAGAGAGAGGCAGGGAAGGAAACAATTTGAGCCAGTGAGCGAGGTAATCCCTTCCACCAGAGGCTTGTCCTCAGGTACCAAAAGTCAAATTAAAGAAACAAACAAAAATCCCAGCCGACAGGCTAAGAACTTATGCAAATTTCAGCCCGTTTACCGAATCCACACGATTGATGATGGCTAAAGTCTTATCTTGGGACTAGGGGAAGCTGGGACATCTGCTTGCAGGCTATGTTGTGGAGAAACAATGACGTGCATAAAAGAGCTCATGACTTGACTTCATCATAATATAGACAGACACTTGCTAACATAGAGATTGTGTAGGTGCTAAGGGGTCTATTTAACTCATTTCATTCATGCATTCAGCCATCGAGTTATTTGCCTTACAAAGTAATTCAAGTACAATATACGTATTCTGTATCACATTGAAGGATGAAGTAAAATACATAGTTTAATACAAGTTTGCCTGTGTGCCTCTCTAGGCCGTTATCTACTTTTTCCTTCAGACAGTCCCCCCTCGCTTTTGACATAACAAAGAAAACAAAAAGTATTATGCATCCAAAGTCCAACCTGTAAATTACTCTGTTTATGGGAACTGGTAGCATGTGAGCCAAGAAGGTCACAAACCATTTTTTGACTGTGTGATAGAGCAGGAAAACGATACTTCATATTGCACTGCTACACCTTGTTTGCATTGGACTTTTGAATATTTATTCATTTCTTTATTTGTCACAAACCATGCAAAATGTGTGTTAACATACACTGGAGTGACAGTAGCTAGCAATCACATTGATCATCTGGTCCTGGGGCAAGCATGGTCCTGCTAACAGGAGTGTAAAATAAAGTCTAAAAAAACAACCCTCAAAGTAGTATTAGGTAACACTTCAGCTGCCATTTGAAAATGTAAATATATTACTGATTTCTGATTTCCACACAGACTTCTACACTGCACAAAGTGCATAAGGGCCTCTGCAGTCCAACACAAGCTCTACACTTGCTGCCCTGTCTAGGCCCTTGTCACTGAAGACCAACAATATTTACACTATGGCAGAGGCAGGTTAATGATTGTCTGAGCATGGGGAATTCACTGCTGCAGAAGAATTGCTAAGCCACTTCCTCAACATGTCCAATAAGCAAAGCATGTATTGATATTTATCTAGTCCTATAACCCACCAGTTCCAGTTGCATAGGAAGGATCGAAACACAGAACACACCCTATCTCTGTCTATACAGTAGTTATAAGACTGGGCAAATCACTATGGTCAAAATAATACTGGAGATTGACATCACAATAAGCAGACCCATAACAGTGCTTTCTAAAGATCACTTCACATCCTGAATAAACAGTGCCCTTTGGAGTATAGAGCCAAAATAAGAACAAATGCTTCACTGTCCCATTACTTACGCGGGGCACTGTACTTCACATCCAATTTTAATGTGTTGTTTTGAAGAGATGGCACGTCTTGTCAAGTGTACAAGAAGTACTAAGTAAACTGTTCTGTTCCATAGCCACTGCAGAGAGGATAACTATAAAGTATTATTTCTCCTTGTGTGCCTTGACTGCCAACTGGGCTTTAATTCTCTGTAATTTCATGCTTTTTTAGTCATCATTAGCCCCTTAATCAACCAAAGAGGAACTTTAATTGAGATGCAGGAGGGGAGACTGCAGTGCAGACACTTATAAAAAGGTGAGATGCAATCTCTCTCTTATCCAAAATGTATGACAGACACACAGACACACACACAGGCCTAATTCCCAGGGGATCAATCGGCTGTCTGGCGGGCACACCTCAAAACCTAGTGGCCACTCGTGGACAATTCCCAATGCAATTGCAATGATGGCGTCGGTATTGTTCGTGGCCAAATGAGGTCGATTCCAGGGTGACTTTGATGTTCTACAATTACTTAAAATATATAACTTCATGCATTGGCCGTCGTAATTTATATCCCAGATCAGACGACAGAAGCATTTATCTTACCTCTAGAGTCTGAGCCAGCCAAGAGTCTGAGCCAGCCAAGGGGTGGGAACGCGTTTCTATCAGGCTAAGGATTCTATCAGCACGAGCGAGGAACTGAGAACGAGCATGGAAGCCTTATGAACCATGCTAGACTTCGGCGCGTTGCATTCAGAAGTGCCACAACAATTGAACACTACATAAAATAAAATAAAAAGTACATAAAATCACATTCTGTGTGCACTATAGGCCAGTACATGCATTATTCTTTTGTGTATTCTTCAATGATGATTCATTGATTTTAATGATGACTATGATGCATAATAAATTGTTAATTATGACAATAAAGACATTAATGTTGAAAATTATGAGACTTATGATATGTGATAGGCTATAAATTCAGATTTTGCAAAGGGCATCATTTGATGGCAATTCATTTAAAGTTAATAAATTATGACAGCGACGATTAGGCTGCATGAAGTTGTAATGATTAACCGTGTCCAACTAATATAATTGTGCCTAAATATTTATAACTGCATATCATTTGTGTAATTATTATTCATTTACTGTACTTGCTACACAATTTGTGATTGGTCTACTACATGGATTCACCCCCCAAAAAAATGTGTGTATAAATGTCTGTTTATAATTGTACTAATCATACTAGTGTAAGGGGCCCAAAGTTTTTTTCATGAAAGATGGGACAACTTAAGTAGCATGGCCTATTTATCTATGGCCTGGCTACACACGTTGTACACACGTTGACGGATTAGCGACACAAGCTACTATTATTGAAATTATTCGAGTGACGTCAGACTTCAATGTGTCCATTAATTTACAGTCATGGCTAATTCCATGTTGCTACTCTGGTGTGTTTGTTTGTCTTCATCAGAGTGAGCTGGCAAAGTCAGCAGGATGGTAGTTCTGCTCACATGGCGCCTTGCCTCAAGTCTTCTCTTCAACCCCCTCCCCTACATCCCCAGAGCCACTGGTGCCAGTCTCATTCACTGGTGCCAGTCCATACAACAGCCCTGGGGTTTGTTCTGGAGGGGTTGTAACACTACTAAACGTTCAGACAGAAATGTATTGAGTAGAACTGTATCATTTGCTGTCATACACAGTACAATAGGGTCATATCAGCTTGACATTGTCCTTCTATCTGCAACATTCTGAATACCCCACTGAATACACTCCTGGATCGATCTCTGACAGAGAAGATCAATCTGCAGCCATGTTTTTGGTTGCAGAGCAATTGAGTGGCAGGCTCAGGGCTTGTTTCAGCTCTGCAGTGCCCACATTCTGACCCCACCCATCCCTTAATGTATCCTGCATTCTTTATTCAAATACTCTTAGCTGATAATTGAAAGGTAGTATCATTATGTTGGAAAAAGCTACAATTACAAGACTTGAATGTTCCATGTGGTTTTACTGGTCAGAAGTCTGTCTCTGTCCACTCAATGTCCTGTGCCATTAGATTAGTTCTGTAGTTGGTGAATCTGACTAATAGTTTGACCATTTAGAGCTTGAATAGGAGGGTGGGCAGAGGCAGTGTCCAGCTTCACCATTGGCTGCTAGTTTACTGTGGCTGATTGGACCTTTAGATGTCACTCAGTCAAACGATGATGTTTACCAGTGTAAGCTGTGTCTACATCTATCTCAGGACCCTGTAGGATTCTCAAAGGATTCTAAGTAGGAACAAGAACCATGGGCAAGATCTTAGCAAGAAGCAGGATTAACACTCAATTTAAATATACTGTTCAGTTTCAGGATCCTAGGGAAATTTTACAAATATACAGGATATTTAAGAATCTTCTTTAAGGATCCTGAGCAAGATCCTAATCAAGGTTTTATCCAGTGTTACATAAGGTCTTGTTGGAGACACCTGCCCTCACATTGTCACACTGGACATGGGCCACATCTAGTTTCAGACATGACAAATGTTCCAAATACAGTGCCCTGCATATGTAATGGCACGGTGAAGTCTTTTTTCTTCTTTTGGCTCTACACTCCAAAAGTTTGGATTTGAAATCAAACAATTAATATGATTGAGATTATCATCTTTTATTTGATGGTATTTGTGTACACATTGGTTTCACAATTCAGAAATTACAACACTTTTTTATGAATAGTCCCCCTATTTCAGGGTGCCCAAAAGGGGTTATCTGATGGGACAGATTTATCAAATGTCAAAATTAAGCAATTATGTTTAGTATTTGGTCGACAATCCTATGCATGCAATAATTGCCTGAAGATGAAAGTTGACAGGTTGGGTAACGATGCTGCGCTACCTGATGAGCTTAACAACTTCTATACTCGGTTCGACAGCAACAACACTGAGCCCCCCCATCAAGCACTCACTGCTTGCGAGGACAATGTGCTAGCAATCAAGCCGACGTGAGGAAGGCTTTTAAGTGTGCCAACACCCGCAAAGCTGCCGGACCAGACAGCATCCCTGGCCGTGTCCTCAGAGTATGGGCCGACCAGCTGTCAGATGTCTTCATGGACATATTCAATCTATCCCTGTCCCAGTCTGTAATCCCCACCTGTTTCAAAGCAACCACTATCATCCCAGTCCCCAAGAAGAACAAGGTAACAAAATCATCACAAAGTGCTTAGAGAAACCGGTCAAGTCGCACATCAACTCATTACTACCTGCCACTCTGGACCCTCTTCAGTTTGCATACCACCCCAATAGATCCACAGATGACGCCATCGCACACCGCCCTATCCCATCTGGACAAGAGGGATACCTATGGGAGAATGCTGTTCATCGACTACAGCTCAGCATTCAACACCATTATCCTCTCCAAGCTTGTCACCAAGCTCAGGGACCTGGGTCTCAATACTTCCCTGGTAGACCCCAGGTGGTGAAGGTAGGCAGCATTACCTGAACCACTCTGACTCTCAACACAGGGGCCCCCTACTGTACTCCTTGTTCACCCATGACTGTGCGGCCACGCATAGCTCCAACTTCTCATAAAGTTAGCTGATGACACCACTGTGGTTGGCCTGATGCTGTGGACCGCCCTCGACCATAAGGCTCTTCAGAGGGTGGTGAAAACAGCCCAGTACATCAAGGGACGCATGCTATCTGCCATTTAGGACCTCTACTCTGAGAGGTGCAAGATGAAGGCTGGGAAGATCATCAAGGATCCCAGCCTCTCTCTCTGCTACCTTCTAGCAAAAGGTACTGGAGCATCCAGACCCAGTCCAACAGGCTCCAGAACAGTCTCTACTCACAGGCCATAAGACTGCTCAACTGAGTTTGGAGGTATTTGCTTGTACTTGAGCTGACAAGATGTTCTGTACACTTCAGAATTTATCCTGCTGCTGCCGTGACCAGTTACATCGTCAAAGAAGATAAGTGAGCCAGTTCCAGTGGAAGCCACACATGCCCAAGCCATAACACCCCCTCCACCATATTTCACAGACAAGGTGGTATGCTGTGGATATTGTGCAGTTCATTTTTTTCTCCACATTTTACTCTTGCCATCACTCTGATACATGTTAATCTTTGTCTCATTTGTCCAAGACCTTTTTCCAGAATCATCCTGTTTTTGTTGCTAACTAGTGGTTTGCACCTTGCAGTGTAGCCTCTGTAGTTTTGCTGGTGAAGTCTTCTGTGGATGGTAGTCTCAGACACATTCACACATATCTCCTGGAGAGTGTTCCTGATCTGTGGGACAGTTGTTTGGGAACATTCTTGGGTCATCCACTGTAGAAGTCTTCCTTGGCCTATCAGGCCGTTTGTGATTTCTGAGCGCACCAGTGCTTTCTTTCCTTTTAATTATATAACTGTTGATGTTGGTAGGTTAAAGGTTTTGCCAATGTTTCTGATTGCTTTTTTTCAGAAATGTCAGCCTCATAATGGCTTCCCAGACTTTCATTGATGTCTCTTTGGTCCTCATGTTGACAGACACCAATAGCGGACTCCAAAGGCAAATGCAAAGCCTAGAATCAATACTAGACATTGAGAGCTCTCTTATGACCGCACAAATGATGTGACGGAACACACCTGACAAGCCAGAACCATCTGTCAATCCAATTGTCCCATCACTTTTATGTACCCTGAAATAGGGGGATTATATATATGTGCACAAATACTACTTTAACCTCACAGTAACTGTTTGATTTCAAATCCAAACTTTTGGAGTGTAGAGACAAACTAAGAAAAAATGCTTCACTGTCCCATTACTTATGCAGGGTACCGTACATACACTAAGAGGGTGTATCAGGCTCAAAGTTTTGCTCAGTAGCACTCATGCGGTTGAGAGGCAGGTGAGGTTAAAAAGAAGTGAAGACACTGTAAAAAGATGTGCTGCCAAAGTTGTGGCTTGTCATCAAAGTGCAGACACCTGTGTCAGTGTAGCTCAACGGCCGACATGACATTCTCCTGGTTTCCTGTCACCTGGAAGACATAACCCGTTTCCTATGACAAAGCCATCAATTGTACTTTGTCATCCAAAGTGTGCAGATGATATAAGGGTCATTCCACAAATGAAGGGGCCAAAGTGTGACATTGGGGTAAACATTTTAAAGTGGTTCAATATAGATAAAACAAATGTTTAGTACACACCTCATCCAAAACTACACTGTAAAATGGACACCAAAACACATTTTTCATGAGTAGAGAAAGAGTGAGGGAGAGAGAGATACTGAGAAAGGAAAAAATGGGGAGACATCTAAAGATTTAATGTCAAGTCATATCAGAAAATGTGTTGATACTGTCAGAAGTCAAAAGAAAAGAGGGCTACATATTGTAGGCAGCTTGTGACAAGGTTGTGTCTGAGGTGCGGGACCGCACCAAAGTGTGTGTGTGTGTGTGTGTGTGTGGGGAACACCTTAAAGTACCACACTTTTGCTGATGGTGCATCACGTGCCGTAAGGTGCGAGATAGTCAATGCTTTCTTGTCTTTCGAATATTTACTTCCAGTATTTTTCTCTGATGATCAAAACTATTGCATCATAACAAAATAGACAGACACAAAATCAGAACTAAAACAGCATTGATCACTATAGTGTTGGAACCATGATGACAATATTCATTTTTATTCTGTAATTCTTTATTCTGTGGTTTGAGAGGTGTTGTATCGGTAGAAAGGCAAATGATCACGCAAAATTCAAACAAATATGTGATTTAGTGGGACTAGTAGATCTGCCTTACCATCATAACCTCAAACGCATAAAATGTTACACTGCTACAGTGTGCTTCAAAAGAAGTGCACGCATGTAACAAAGTGAAAAAGAAACCCTGGAGTGTCATCGGATTCAAATGTTACTTGGCATTTTGACAGTATTATAATTAAATTATTTTCCTGATTAATAGCACCATGAAATATGAAGGGTAAGACAAGTATAGTTTTATGTCACTAGATTTTTAAATATTTGAAGGCATCAAGCTAATACAAGGATGTAACAAGCGTTATCTTGTGCTCTTCTTTATCACAAGATATGCTGTCTCACTACATTTCAATGCAATCACACAGAAAAATGTGTAAGTTAAATAAAATGTCTTTGGAACAGCCCTCACAAGTTTTCCATCCATAAAAACTGTCAGTGGCCCCCTAATTTATGGAATGACATTGAGTATTTTATAGCCTAGTTTTTAAAAGGTCTGATGTCCCCTTCGGCATGTGAAATGAAGTTGCTGACTGACTGTCATCTGTCCATCTGTGGTAGGGAGCACTCAGCCCCTCCGGATGCTGTCCTTATCTTTGTGGCCTTACGGCGCATTGCCTCAATGAACAGGGCCAGGATGACTCATCATTAAAACACCTGCTGAACAGACAGACCCCATCAGAGCTGGGGCAGGGGGGGCTTCTTGGCCCACGAGTAAGGGGGGGGGGGTACAGATTACCCTAGCTGATGATGGTAGAGATAGGGTAAAAGTGACCGTCCGCCACAGGACACACTAATGGTCTTGCCAAGGCCATCACATGGATGAGATATCTATTAGGACCCCCTGCTAGCCTGCAAGCTGCTGCTGCAATGGAGAGTTATGGGCTGGGAGGAGAAATGGGGGGGTGGATTCTCCTTTTCACTGTTTCTCTGGACCGTCATTATCATTAACTATTCAATCAGTGGCAAATCATTTGCAGATGGAATAGAGCAACATAACAGTCCATTAAAAAAGGCACAGCAAGAGAGAGAGAGAGATAGAGAGATGGGGGGGAGGAAAGGAGGGAGATACTTTTAAAAACTATTCATTTGAGACAGTCAAAGAAAATGAATAGGAGCATTAGATCAAAACAATAAAAAGTGAGAGAGGGTAAGAACAGGGAAGAAAGGGAGACAAGATGAGTGTATCTACAATACTTTTTTTATCTATCGTCTACCAGTAGCATTGAGCATTTAATGGGGTGTGTGGAGGAAATCACAAGCGTTTTTTCCTCTTGCTGGGAAATTGCAAAAGCACTCTCTCATCCAGTGATACATGCCCTGTGTTAGCTGGCTAATTCATTGATCCTGCTTGGTGAAATATACACCTACACACTGTATTTAGAGAGCGAGAGAGAGAGAGAGAGGTCAGACATTGGAGACAAAGCAAGATCGCTATAGGACCTAAACCGAGTGACACCACAGCCTATTAGAATGGGACACACACACACACACACACACACACTTGCCGTTCTGGATTGCGGCTTTAATTGCAAACCTCTTTCACTCAAGTGACTAAATGACACATCACAATGTAATTGGGGCAAGTGGGTTAGCTTTTTCACAGCAAAGCCTGTGCTGCAGTGATCCCCTGCTTTGTGATTATCAAGGACCATGCCTTTGGTCTGAGTTTGTGTGGGGTATGTTTTGGACTGTGTGTCAGTGCACTGAAGGGGCCTTAGTCAGAGAGGGAGTGAGTAAGATGAGTGTCCACCCACATGTGTCCTGGGCCATGACTCCTGGCTGATGCTCTCTCACTTCCACTTATGGCTCCACACTTCCTCCCCAGATGGCTTCACTTTATGGAAGCTTATTCATCTTGGTAAGAGCAGGAGGCCTTCCATGGGAACCGGTACACACCATTGACGTCATCAGTCCCAAGCATAGTTTGTGCCAGTTTTTAGGTTTGACCTTACTTAAAGTACTGATAAATAGATGTATAACTTTATTTGCTTCTTACACATGGGTGCTGAGCTAATGTTGGGTTAAAAGCTCTTGTACAGGTTATTGGTCAACAAGGTTACAGGAACTTCAGGACATTTTGCCCAACACTCATGTTGTATGTAATTACTAGTGATGGGCACTGATATGGAAAGTTCATATGGATATCAGTTGAATTATGACAGATAGATATGAAAGCCAGGGGAGGCTGGTGGAGGTATACATCAGAGGACAGGCTCATTGTAATGCATGGAATGGGATGACAATGAAAATGTGTTTGATACCATTCCTCATTCCATTCCATGCAATACACTGAGCCCTTCCTCCGATTTCTATCTTCACCAGCCTCCACTTATGAAAGCGAGCTCATACACACGCATGCCTGCTCTGTTACAACAACAGTGTTTGCTACACTATAAAACAAGGAAGGTTTCTAAATTCTTCACTAACAGTAACCCTCACCAGCACAACAAAAGGGAACTTGTTTGGCTACCAAGCACACTATGAATGCAGATAAAGTGTATTGCCTGTGCTGTGCTTATGTAACAGATGATTCTTATGCTTCCACTTGCCATCATCATGTTATTGGTTGGACTGATTATTGGGACTAGCCCCTGCAGATTTGGGGTCTACTGAAACTGTCCTGGTGATAGGTTGCAGAAGTTGCAAAGCACTACAAATATATTTGTTCTATATAGCTAAATGGCGCTAATGCGATCTCACAACAATGTAAGAGGCAAATTAATTTGTAACCTATTGATGCTACTGCCATTACTATTTGATACATATTGTTGTTTATACTGCATTGTACAGATGCCGTCTACAGTAGCTAGCTCCCTGCGGAGGCTAAATATTTAACCTCAGACTATGCTGATTAGCTATCATTATTGCTAGTTGGTAATGTTTATCTTTTTGTTTGCTAGCACACATTCTGTACATGGTCATTGATTTATATGAGACTATGAGGGTCATCGCCTATTCTCTCTGTTTCATTATCAAGTATTATCATGTTCATTTTATACTGTTTCTGAAATTCCATTTACAAACTGTTGTTAAAAGGGGAAGTTTACCCAAAATCAATTTTCATGTGTATTTCAGGTCAATCCACAATGCTTACCGTCTTGAACTATAACCATTTCATGTGCAGCTGCATCATAGCTATTGAAACGTAGGGTCTGTATTCACTTCCTAAAAAAGTCACAAACCACGTTAAAATATGTCAGACGAGTTTGCACTCTGACCCTGCTCTGCTATGCCAGTGATTCCCAGAGAGCAGCACATGCTAGCTCTAATGCTGTTCAACAGAAGGACCTCGGTGGGAGGTAGAGGGGAATCTTGGGAGTTGTAGGAATTGACTCAAAATGGGAAATTTGGAACATCAGGACTAATCAGGGCATTCTATGCGAGATATCTTAACTCAGAGATATTTTTGTGTACACAACGCAGACCAATTTATCACCGCTACACTAACAGCCCTGCTACACCACTCGCGTGAGACTAGCACGATATAAAGTCGATTGACTATATTGTATTCAATATTACCTGCTACACCAGCGCGTGCGTAAAACATAGACGTTGCGTGGCTGCTGTAGCAGCAATGTAAAATTAGGTTAGGTTTTTGATTTCTCCGATCCGTGCGTAAACACCATACAGAGTGCCTGCAATTATATGTTTCAATGCTTTTTGAACGCTTAGAAACATATTCACATATTCCGTCAGCTGCATACTATGGTAATGTAATTGTTAAGTACAAACAATAGTGGTACCTGTATGAAAAACAAGTTGATAAACCGAAAAATATCCTTGTTTATATTTGAAGGTAGAGGACAAACCCCAATTTAATATTTGAAAGGATTCTCAACATAAAACAAGTTCAACGTCAGTAATCGATACATTTGCAAGTTCCATGCAGAAACAGACTGGGAGGGCTATTTATTCTGTATCCACCGCGCAACGTTTTACGTTTCTGGTGTAGCAGGTTAATTAGTGCGCTGACTGGTATATTAACGCGTGCGCACACTGCAACCCGGTGTAGCAGCTACACTACGTCCGGCAAAAACATTCTAGTTGCATGGAGCGCAATCCACGCTGCGTTGTTGTCCTATGTTGAAAACTGCTGATTTTGAACTGGATCTCGATCACTTTTGAGAGGTGAGACACATTTGGGCTTGCTAGAAAGCTGGGACTCCCTTGTTTGCAATAGGATTTAGGACAGAATCTGTAGAGAAGATTGTCCCTGAGTGCATGTATACAGCTGATTGTGAGAGCTGATTTTGGATTGCTGTTCTGGTTTGTCATGTGGTAGCTAATGTGTGTCTAGCGATGTCCAAAACCTAGGCTAGGAAGAATGATTTCTTATTTTAAGCACCATGGAGATCAACTTTGATTTTTCTCTCTACCAGTTTGTTCTGTAGGTCTGTTGTGAACTTGGGCTTTGTTTCAGACTGGCCAGCGGAAAAGATGAGGTGGTATGCTGTAAATCTTGGGCAAATCCTTTTTCCTATTGCAATTACTCTTGTACATGATAACATTTGTTTTTTCTGTCCACAAGACCTTTTTTCCAGACCTCTGCAGGCTTTTTCAGGTACTTTTTAGCAAACTATAACCTGATCCTTTGAGGATTACGAGTGGTTTGCACCTTGCAGTGAAGCGTCTGTAGTTCGGCTGTTGATGTATTCTGCGGATGGTAGTCTCTGACACATTCATGCCTACCTCCTGGAGAGTGTTCTTGATCTATAGGACAGTTGTTTTGGGGGTTTTCTTAATTAACAAACTGTTGATTTTGGTAAGTCTAAGGCTTTGCCTATGTTTCTGATTGATTCTTTTCAGATATTTCTGCCTCATAATGGCTTCCTTGGCTTTCATTGATATCTATTTGGTCCTCATGTTGACAGACACCAATAGCATACTCCAAAGGCAAACGCAAAGCCTAGAGTCAATACTAAACATTGATAGCTCTCTTATGCCTGCACAGATTATTTGACGGAACACACCTGACTAACCAGAAACCCCAGTCAAGCCAACTGTCCCATTACTTTTGGTACACTGAAATAGGGGGACTATGTATAAAAAGGGTTGTCATTTCTATATGGTGAAACCAATATGTATAAAAAATACCATCAAATAATAGCTTAGAATCTTTACTTTAACCTCATAGTAATTGTCCAAAAACATTGTGTAGAGCCAAAAGAAGAAAAAAAATGCTTCACTGTCCCTTTAGTTACACAGGGTACTGTATATTTCCATGTGCTACACTGTGTTCTCTCATGCAAAAGGTTTTGCACATACACATAACACAATAACTTGGAGATGAATAGTCATTGAGAACCAGTTTGGATAAAACACAGGAAATTACCAATTGTGTTTCAAAATGACCAGTTAGATTCAAGTCTATAGTATATATCTGAGCCCTACGTAAGGAAGAGTACTCATTCTGTAACCTCCTTTTGTTGTCAGTGTCCTTCATGGGGATATCCTGGTGTAAGGGATATCCTTAAAAGGAGTGATTTGCCATAACTTCCAGATCACTACTTCATGAGTGTGCACTACTTCCTGTGACGTTGCATCATTCCTGTTAAAAGGAACATCTCAGCTATCCTCAGCGGAGCTGTTCACATCCTCCTAACCCTACATTTGAAAAATGAGATGTTGAATTGTGGTGCAATCTGTTATTGTAATTTGTGGTCTCCTGTTGTCACGTGACAGTTCACTCTCTGAGACCCTTCTCCCCTCAGCCTTACCACCTTTTTAACCAGAAATGAGACTACATACTGCACCTTTAACTTGTTAAGCCTGTTTTGAAGACTTCATGGCATGCTACCTCTTCATTTCCTAGACTATTGTAACCCCTTGTGTAAAAAAGTACTTGTAAAAAGTACTGACTACTCACATAATCCATCTTGTGCCCAGTGCTTTTTTTTTTTTTTACACCTAAAGAACAACATCAGTGTCCATCCCTCCATCACTTGATGCTGTTAAATTGATACTAACAATTGTGACAAACCGACTGGACTCCTGAAATGCTCTATTCTAGTGTCCCCTCCAGACATGCAGGGGGTGGCTGGCACTGGCACCACCCCCACCCCTATTTAGAACCATATCTCTGCACAAGCTCAAGCTAATGTTTAATGAGTGTTGTTTATGTTGTCACATGTTACCATAAACCAATGATCTCACTTCTCCATCTCCAACCATATCTTCAATCCAAAACTGCAGTATTAAAGGTCAACTCTTAATGGCCCTGTGACACATTTTAAATCAGCAAAAGTAGTCAGTCCCACATTGCAGGGAAAACAAACACATGAAATTACCAGGATGTGGGCTTCATGTCAATAGAATGCTGTATGGCAGGAAAGAACACCCCTGCTAGAAGAGGAACTTACACCACAATGAACTTTTTAGATCGACACAACTGGGATTGTATAGGATTCCCAGCCTCTGGTGTCATGGTCTATGCATTTACTGTATGTTTGTGATTACCAGAACATGACATTTCATGTGCAACTGCAAATCGTCCGTCATTCGATTTGACAAGCAATATAGGGGGTGGTTTAAACATCATACAAGGCTATTTCATATTCTGCCTTGAGAGTTAATGGCTCAAGTCAAAACACAGCCAAGCCAGGCCTGTCTTTTTTCCACTAACTCTGCATCCTGGCAAAAGCACTGCACTTTAAATCTAGCTGATTCTGAGGCAATTACTTTAGGAAGCTGCTAAATGCATGGTTGTCAATCTGGCAATAAATGACCTACGTTACAGTAGCTCACAGTACAATTCATTTCATACTCTCAATAGCAACTTGTGGAAGAGCATAAAGAGAGGTACTCTTCAGTTTCAGTTCTGTATGATCATATTGCCAACCCCTAACTGATATCAGCTGTAACTTTTTTTCTCCATTTTCTTTTCTTATGTATAAATAATTTTATTTTGTAGTCTTTTCATTTTACATTTTCATTTCAATTAAAGTCATTTTCTTTACAATCCATTATATTGGGAACTGACATCTACAACAGACAACAAAGACAAGACTAACAGACATCCTTACAGAGAGACAGTGACCAAAAAAATAAAATAATAACCATGACCGACAGAACGGTGAACAGACATCAACAGCCAAAACACTATCGGGCATACTTAAAATGAAAAAGACACCAGAACATTGAACATAACGTTCAAGACAACACCTTATGGAGATTGTATGCCACATGAAATCTTCCTCTTGTTCCCACCAGATTAATAAAAAAGGGCATGGAAACTGTTTGCCCATACATTGTCTCTCTCTGGCTACTGGCTCAGTGCCATCTTACTTTAAATGTGCACTTTTCCAGCCTCTTGTTGAGGCATTAACTGGACTGGGCTTTTAGAACACGAACCCTCTACAAGGCCCAGAGTTCCAAAATGCGTAATTGCACTCTATCTAGAGTGCATAGCAAGTACGGATATGCACAGTCACATTTACATTTCGCAGACGATTTTATCCAAAGCGACTTACAATACGTACAAGTAAGTGAATCAACTATACAACAGTCATCGTAAGTAAAACATTCGATAAGAACAAGTGCCATCGGCAGTGTCGTAGTGTTAGAGAATGGGGGGGGAAAACAAAAACGTTTTTTTCCTGGTAATGTAGTTCAAGTGCTGTTCCCACTCAAATCTGTCAGATGTCAAGTACATAGCGAGTTCTCCTGGCGTACTTGGGAGGTCTGAATAGCGATTTCGATTCCCAGTGGTCATTGCAATTTGCAGATAAGAGGTAGAAGAGATATCGATTTGATTTTTTTCTTCACATAAACTATAGCGTGTGTACACTTAAGTGACAATTGTTTTTAATGAGCTATTTGAAGGTAATTGTTCAATGATGTAGCTAGCAACATACGACGCTTCCATGAAGACAGGACATCGAGGCCACCATCACTGCTATCTCCACCACCATTCAGCAGTTGTAGCTGGCAAAAGTTAAATCAATAAAGGCAAATATGTTGTAAACACAATGTGTATTTGATTTACTACAAATAAATATAATAACCATATTACTACAATTTGATTTACCCGTACTGTTTGCTTTGTAGATATTGAAAGCTAGCTATTATCATAGATCTAGCTTTCGTGTAGTACTACTTACACTTTAGCTAACGATCACTGTGTGAAGAAGCTAGACAGATAATCATGATATTGCTGAATGGGGTGCCTTTGCTTGGATCACCCCACATTATGCCTGATATGTTGAATGAGCAAGAAAGTTTGCTATAGTCACAAATGGAGAGAAACATTTGCAAAGGATTCCTGTGGAGAAGCCCCTTCCTACTAGCCCTGGGTGGGGTAGCCCATTAAGGTAACCCGTTTGTCCAAACTTTTATTCATCCTCTTGCTGCTCTGCAACAATCATGTATGTTGTGTCAAAATGATCCATAAAAATGCCAATAATTACATAATACATTCTCCAGTGCTGGTGATGTACAGTAACTAAATTCAATTAGCTCGCTTGCATAGTTCGCAATGGTAATATTGTAGGGACTCTAGCAAGGTAAGCTACTTTTTCTGATCGTCATGACTCACTGCCCATGGCAAAATGCATGCTATATGTGTTGGTCAAAACTAACCATAATACCACAGCCCCTTTTGATATAGGTTCTCTGAAAATATGTCCATCATTCTATAGGCTACCAGGTGCACGTGATATAATAACACGTTAGCTATCTCACTTCACCTGCCAGCCAGTACGTTGCTTGACCAAGGGCTAAAATTGTGAAATGTAAGCCAGTGTCGTATTTATGACGAAAGACCCCCTCCAGTCATTTTGATCTGAAAATAGACGTTTTAAGTATAAGTATATCAATATACAACCATTTTGATGCGAAATAACCTCACTCATATCGTTTTACAATGACCTGTGACTGGGAAGCAATGACTGTATATAGGAATGGACACATTGTAGTAGCTCGTGTCGCTAATCCACCAACTAAATGTAGTAGCTCGTACATCGCTAATCCAGATATCTCATCTCTCAAATAGGCAGTTGTCTGTTGGTTTGGGTAGCTCTCTTTCCTCCCTTACACAAGTAAAGTGTGGAGTGCCTCAGGGTTCCATTTTAGGCCTCATTTTGTTCTTGAAAATATTTATTTTCCCAGCTCTGTATGCCTATAAAATCCAGTGAAAATGTCAAAAGGGTTGTTCAGTCATGCTTTTATCAGTTGAGAAATATTTCCAAAATAACGTCATTTGTCCTTTGTTGATCTGGGGAAAGTCATCCATGTTTTTATTCTTCTTGACTAGATTATTGCAACTCGCTATATTCTTGCCTCAGTCGAAAGGCCATCTCTTGTCTACAGTTAGTGCAGAATTCAGCTGCAAGGCTTTTAACCAGAAGTAAGAGAAGTGATCACATCACACCAATTTTAGTCTTCTTACACTATCTTCAAGTACATTTTAGAATTGATTTTAAGATTCTATTGATTACTTATAAAGCAGGTCATGGTTTAGCCCCAGTATACAAGTCTAGACTGAAACGTAAAGGTGATCAGGCTTTTGCCATTAGGGCCCTTAGACTTTGGAATGGCTTGCCTGAAGACATAAGACTGGAAACCTGTCTTCTTTTAAATCTCTCCTAAAAACCTGTTTAAAATTGTATTTAATTGTTATTAATGTATCTAGATGTATAAAACTTATTGTGTAATATTGTTTGAAATATTATTTGATTAGTCTATTTTAATTCATTTTTATTTCAATGAGTATCCTGATTCTCAAGATATGTGTTATTTGAATGTTGCTTTCTTTCTGTTTGGAATTGTACTTATGCTGAGGTATTTCTATGATATGTTCTCTTATTTAGTAGTACTTTTGTAACCTTGTTTAGAAAAGCACTATGGAAATGAAAAGTACTATTATTGTTGTTGTTGTTATTATTATTACAATAATACCAGGGTCAAAACCACCAACAATACTCCAACTAGAATGAACAATACATCAACAGTCAATCTCAACCACTATTTAACAAAAAATTACAGTTTTACAGCCTGAGCCAAAAAAATACAAAAATACAGCAGCTGGGAGTAGAACAGATGGGTGCAGATCCACAGAGCAAGCAAACAATTCCAATCCTAGGGAGAAAATGTGGTGATGATGCATTTATCTGCTGCAGCTATGAGAGAAAAATTACACTTTACTTCCATAAGGAGGGCTTGTGTTTCTCTCTCTCACCCTCTTATGAGCTGCTGCTTCTCTTCCATAATGGTGTTTGAGAGGCTGGCCAGGGCGGATGTGATCGATAGCAGAGCTGAAGGAGGATGGAGGATATACTCTCAGGCTGGGAGTCTAGTTGGCTATGTTTCTTTAAGTGAGAGACATGAGAAGTGATATACAGTGAGTACACAGAGTTAAGACATGTCATGGCTGAGACTTGCGCTAGGAGGAATTTTAATTATAAAAGGGTCCACAGCCAAGTCAGTAAGATGAATTAGCCTAATTAAGAGCAAACTTATTAAAAAGGGAGTTAAGCAGGACAACCTCCTCTAGACCTTCAAAAGAATAAGGCAGCAAAGAAAGCAAACGAAAGTAGGAGAACTAGATCTTAGAACACCCACACAGGCACTAGATGAAAGGGCCTTCTATTAGAATGAAAATGCCTTCAACCCTTTCAATTGGAAGTGTAACCTTGGGGGTCATACACAATTAACTCAATGTGTTGTGAATAATTAATGGTATGGAGCAGAAGTGGAACATGTGCCATATGCCAAATAAGTCATATACAGGGACCTTGACTGATATTTTATACAAAATGACAGTTCACACTGTAACAGACTAACAAAAAGGTTGGCTTTTATAATAAATGTATTGGGACAGATGCATAAAAAGGGCAGTTGTGTATTTGAAAGGGGAAGTGTATCTGTCTTAGTACCCACCTATTTACCGTACATTTCAAATATGTGTATGTTTTATTAATATACAGTTCCATGATACAAGTTCCATAACTTAACTTATCTAATAGAATGTTACCTATAGCGTTTTTGCTCACAGCTTGAGGCATTGGAGGGGGGCATATGATGGCCTGATATGGGTATGGGGTTGGGGGGGGGGGAGTGGGGCAGGGCAAGAGGGAACGGGGGAAGCACACATCACAATTAATCAAGCGTATCGGACTCTTAGCAGACCAGCCACAAAGACACAGCATGCTGCATATGGACAACTGTCACCAAACCAGTAATTATTCTGCCTCATTCTTCAAGGACGTAATAATATATATATATTATACACACATACGCCAGATTCTCTTCTTTTTAGCATGTCACAGGACCATATATTGTGGCTTTACTGGAGGTAAACTATTGACATGGCACAGCGTCCAAAGTGAGAGACACAAAGGGAAAGCCCTTCTCCCCCTGCTCTCGAATCTCCTTGAGGACAGCCTCCCTGAAACTGCCCCAAAAAATCCCTCTTTGGGTTGCATCCTTCTTATTTCCAAAACACTTCACTGTGAGTCCAGCACCAGAAGTAATGCTAAAATAGAGATGAGAGCCCTGTGAGACAAAGAAGGTATTCTCCGGTTTCAAAGACAACCGTTTGAAGTGTTGCAGAAATCATGACACCCACCCCCACACAACGCATGAATACAAGAGTCACCCACAATACCTGAAACTGAGGACTGTGTGTGTGTGAGAGAGAGAGAGCGAGAGCGGAAATGAAGCTATAATGAAAGAGAAAAAGCTAGATTAGCTCAAGAGGAGGGGGCAAGAGAACAGATGTTCCTGACCAAACTCCCAGCAGGAACACAAATAAAGCACTTCAGTAAATCATTCATTAAAGCAATATTCACATGTGTAACATAAAAGTTTCTACAGCGTGTGCTTTTTGTGCTGTGGTCGATCCAGATTACATCGGCATTGGCAGACATACAGTACTCTGGGAGTATGGGAAGGGGGTGGCTGATGGGGGGGTGTGTGTAGAAGGGAGGCACCAGTCCCCAGGCTAGGCCAGGCTGGGAGAGGAGCAGATCAGAGAGGCACAGTGCAGCCCAGTCTTGGTGAGGTGATAATTAAAGAGAGAGTGAATGCAAAAAGGAAACATATAAACAGGATGTAACTGGGGCTTTTTCCCCTCCCTCCTTCATCAACTCCCTCTCTTTGCACTCTCTGCCTTTGACTAAGAAATGACTGCCAATAAAACAAAACAGCACAAATGGCAAAAGAGAGGAGTCCTGTGAAGCCTCTGTCTACGCTACACAACATGTAATTCATCCAATCCATGTGTTAATTGGGGGGGGGGGGGATCTGTCATACTGCAGCAATTCAGCCATTCAGACTGCGATCAGTGAATTAAAAAAGCAAAAGCATCCCTTCTCTTTGATAGCCTGTAAAACAATAAATAATTTATAAGGACAATAGTTAATAGGTATGGCTTTAGCACCATCTATACCAATACATTAACAGTTCAATTTCAATTAAATACTTAGTTAATGGTACTTAATGGTACTGCATTCATTTGTAATTACCAACTAACACAAGGCACCATCTCATCCAGTTAAAATGTTTGCACAGGCTAAACATTGGCAAGGCTAGGTTACCCAAAATGATGTGTCTCCTCCCTGTGACAAGTCTGAGGAAGGCACCAAATATGTACTGTTACTATTGGTTTAACCTTTTTGAAATGGTCAACATTGAAAAGTCAGTCCTGAGCCGCTTCTTAGTGTGCTGGGTTTCTCCGGAGTACATCATCAATTAAATTTGTTCAGTGTGATGATTGCAAACAAATATATATATTATTCGGGAAAAAGGACAATTTCCTTTGCTTCAAACTTGGCTCTCGGAAATGGCAAACTTGGATATGAGCAAGTCTGCTTTAGAATTACATTTTTGTAATGCTTTAACCCACTATACTATTTCGGTTTGTCCTGACCAAGGTGGGAAGGACTTTTAGAAGGGCAATGTTATAGTAATGTAAGAAGAAACAAGCAAAAACATTTCGGTACTGTATATGATGTACTTCCACAAAAATAAATACAAAAAAAATGTTTGTTAATTAATGGATCCTTATAGTAAAGAGCTACCATAGCAGTTATTGATTAGAAAGGACAGAGGCTTAAGAAAGAGAAAATAGGGCGGAGCTGGTCCCCGTAGGTAGAGCAGACCTTCTGGGAGTCAGAAAGAGAGAAAGAAGAGAAAAAGACCCATTCTATGAGGCCTTTCATTCTGGGGCTTTGTTGGTAAATTACTTGAATGAGAAACAGCAAGTCCCCCATTAGTTCATGACGCACACCACCAAGCAGAACAACTAGATCTATTATCTTGTAGTGGAAGTAATAATAACGATTCAATTTGAATCGCTTGTCTTACAAGGTATTCAAAGTTATTTTAGGGTTAGGGTTATCACAAAACAAACAGAGTATAATAGGTCTTATTACCATTGAGTAAAATTGGAAGGAAATATGACAGGGTGTGCAGCCCTCACATGGTCAGGTAAGCTAAATTATGTCCATATTCCAAATCATTAGATTGAAGTTGTAAAGGCGAGTTGGGCAATTCCACAGTAACATAATGATGCTGAGACTCTATTTTTCAAACGTATGCCAAACAAAAACCCTTGATAGCAAACTTCAACAAACCATACAACTCTATGCACAAGGACTACATCTAACAATTAAACCAAATTAAAATTTTAAAAAAAAGAAACACATGCAGATTCAAAGTTTCATAACGGAATGACCATAACATCTCCCTGGGTTTTTTATATAACCATGTTTCCCCAAAACTCTGTTTAATATCTAATTAAGATTCAAATATGTCTGCAGAAAGAGTGGAGTGTTAGCTATCATATGATATCTTGAGTTTGAAAATATCTATTTTGGTTGTTGAGCAGTTAAGTGGATTTACATCCAATAACAGAATGATGGTAACAGAATGACTGCATGGGTCCCCTACAGAAATGCATCATTTCTGGATTTGAATGTCATTCTTTATATGATGATGTAGCCACTCTGTCCCAAATAAGGACAGAGGTAGAACTATACAATAGACATTCTCATTAAAGGTAATAATGTATTACTTCATCAACTTATATACTATACAACATTAAAAAGGGAAATTGATTAAAAAAAAACTTACAAAACACAAGAAACATAAATCTGTCTTTGAAACTCTTCATTTAATGTGACATTTGTGGTTTTCAGTATCTTATTCTTCATTGTACCAAAAGACAATAGCCTACACTTTTAAATAAAATACAAGTAGGCCTACATCATGTGCAGACAGAGACACCCAATCTGCTCCTAGTTTGCCTCAGAGATAGCCTCTGTTAAATGAAAAAGTTATTTATTGTCTGCAAAAGATCCAAAGAATCTGTCGTAGATCGCTTGTTTGGTGGTGCACATTAGCATGTTCAAAAAAGGCTTTGTTTTAACAGTAGGAATTAAAGTATTCAGTGGAACTAAAGTATGGTTTTATACCATTCAGAAATCTTAGCCTTTATCCATCCTCTGATTGGTTATCGCCTAGCACTGTCACCGGAGATTTCGAAAAAAATAACTGGATTCTGTTGTCTAGTCGGTTAAGGGTTCGATTTTTGGCTGTCTCTGTGGAAGAACCCTTTTGTAACCCTTTTACAGTTTCATGTAGGATCCTTTCGGGTTCCATGTAGAGCTCTCTGTGAAAAGGGTTTTACATGGAACATGAAAGGGTTCGTTAAAAGGTTCTCCCACAGGGACAGGCGAAGAACCCTTTTAGGTTCAGTACAACCTGTACAATAAGTGAATTAGGCAATTCAATTTTCCACATAGAAAATTCCACTACCAATTTGATTTGGTCATTCTGTTACCGATTTGAAAAATATCTTACACTTAAGTATGTGTGTTTTGGTAACAGAATGACCCGGAGACTGGGCAATGACTCTTAAACTTAAGAAGCAAAACCATTTCCTAAAAACAAAATAAGTGTTGATATTAGTTGACCAGGGTCATACTTGAACATTAATGAGGTTCTATGTTTTTCTTAGACACTTTTCCATATGATTGACCAGAAGTCAAAGCCTTTGCTTATCCTTATTCTTATTATGGAAGATGGCTGAGAAATGTATTCTGACTTCATATCCAAAAAATATACTCTTAGCTTTCATTTGACACCCAATTTGATATGCTCTGATAAATTTCACATTTTGGTCCACATAGGTCCTTTTACATGGAAAAGGATACAGTAGACCATGCCCAGATACAGTAGACCATGCCGTTCTGATTCACTGAGTGCAAAACAAGCAGTAAACTGACCTTTTAGCCTCTTCTTTACAATTAACATGGTTGCTGTGACCAGATTGAGGCATGATTGAACAGCAGTCTGGCACTAAACAGGTGTGAAACTGTGCTTGTTGTGAGCTATGCTGTAACTTCTTGTGGCTCGACATTTTGCTTGTCTGCCATTAGGAGTAGGTCTTCTCCTCAACAGGATGTTTGGCAGTGAGGTCGTTACACGCTTAAAGTAAACACCTGCCCCATCTGAGTGATGCCTCTCTCCTAGGAGATCACTTATTCTGTTCCTCTTTCATGTAGACAACAAAGTGTTCGAAAACATGAAGCAAACATGACTTTCAAGTACAGAAGGAGAGAGACAAAACACCACTTTGATTTACAGAGTGGCTGACAAGGTATGCAAAACAAAGCAACATATATATTTTTTTTTTCTTCTCTCTCTCTCAATGTGATCCCTTAGTCAGTCTCATGCCCTTCAGCACAACAGAATAGATCACAGATTACATAATTTGATGTAAATTAGGGTGACAGGCCAGATGGTGGCAGACCATTAACCAATACCTGTTAGATTTGTCACAGCTTGCAGATACAACTGTGGTGGCAGACTGTCACAGAGTGGCCCAGAGTAAAAACTACCACTGTGTCCTCTCTGTCACCCCAGCGTAGTGGACAAACCTCTCACCCACTTCAGTTCTCATCTCCATCAGGGTTGCCTAACCTTGTGCTTGTATCCAGTTTTGGGAGATTCATATTAATCAGAGGTTTAGCGCTATAGAAATAAATATAATTAAGTTTAGTCTAGCTCTGGCCACCAAAGGATAGACTTCCCCTTCCCATTTTATTTCTTTCACACTGGAAGGATATCAGCTGACAATACTTAGCAACTTGGCAACTTCAAGCCACCACTGTAGATAACATGCTAACAAGGTAGGTCTAACAAATCAAACATTTTCAATCACCCATTTCAAATAGGCTACCAGGGCCTCATCATGATTGGCTTGGTTTTGGTTGGACATCTCCCCCAAAAACACTTACATCAAAGTAACCAACAAAGAAGCTGATGTAACATGTGGTTATTGTCGCAAGGAGATTCATTTTGTTCATACCTGTCCTGGGATTGTTCCTCGTACATCCTCTCTTTGCCTTCCTTGAAAAGCCGTATAGCCCGTTTCGATTTCTTCATCAGGCTATCAATGTAAACCTTAAAGTACTCATTCTCGCTGAGCTGAGTCAGTCTCTGGTTCTCCTCATATTTGCACAATATTAGCCTCAGGTGCTGGTACGTGTCAGGTAAGATATCCAAGATGTATGGGGGGCTGTTTTTCAGCTGTAGCCTAGGGTTCTGACAGAGACGAACCTGCAGAGAAACAGAATGTTAACAGTGGCCCTTCTGACAGTTCTAATAATTGCCCCACAATGATGGTTGTCAACCATTTTGGAAATAGGCGTGAGGGGTAGAGGGGGGAAGTGGTGTTAGGCTTATGCATAGACTAGCTCACTTCTGGGCTACCAGATGCGGAGTGAATGCAACTAAAGGTGCAATCCTTAATTTGTTTTTCAGTCAAATGGCATATATATTTTGGTATAGGCCTAGTTGAGAGTTGTGACCACTCAAATTCATAAATAGAGCTCTTACCTTAACAATCCAAAATATTAAAATTATAGTTTTAAACATTTTTCAAAGCTATACATTGTTTGTTAACAAATATATTGTTTACAAACAATTAAGTGTGCTAAAAACCTGACATGTAGGCCTATTCATATTGTTTGAGAATCAATGGGTCCTATATATGATGTATTTAATTGACCACAGCAGAACATTAGAGAATGTGCCTTTAAACTTACAACTTTGTCCATAAGTTTCCATGTTTTTTCAACCGTCCTGCGGTCGGCTGCGGCTTGTTTTGGAGGTCCGACTGCATCCTGAATAGCGTCAATAATGCCTAAAATTCGACCTTTGCGTTGATTTGGTCCGCGTCCACCCGGATTTCGGCCACTGAGAGCAGTTGCCATTTTCTATACACTGAGATGAATACAAATAATTGTTGTACATCATTATATTGTAGCACGTCACATTACGTGGCACACCTACTGACTGCTGACGACTTCACCTAGTTTTATATCATCATTAATAGCATGCAGCTCACAATTCTAACAATATCGTGGTGACTTTAATGTAGCCTACTGGCTACCGTTGTGATGTTTACAAAACACACTATCCTACTGTAGGCTGTATTCAACTTTACAACACAAAAGAACCCTTTGTATTAAATCAATCTTAATAGGCTATAGCCGAATGGTTGTGTCTATTACAGTAAGGTACACAATTCCGAAGTAAAAGAAAGAGAGAAAATCCTGACTTACTGCGCACAACTTATTCCTAATACCAATTATGGCAAGGAATATCGATGGAGTGATCCTGTTTCGAGGCTGAGAGCAGACCACATAAAAAACACGAAGTAACAAAAGGAAAGCAATTGTCGGCTACGACGGAAATTAAACACATATAGCCTAGATTAAGCAGCGCAGTCGGTATCAATCAATCCTGAATATTCCAAAATCATTAAAAGGACTGCATCATATTTTGCTGATTGGTAGAGTTTAGTCGGATAGATTACGTGGAAAGAGTCTCTTTACTGCCGGGTAGCCTGCTGAAGATAGTAACGTCCCACTCCGCGCCCTGACAGCAGCGATACTTGTAGGAGGGGCAGTGAGAGCTGTTAGAATGAAGCACATACAGTATTTTCCAGGAACCTATCGAAACGGCCATTGGATATAGTCCATGCACGAAATTCATAGAATCGTCTCAACACCAATTACAATAGAGGTGGGAGTTGTAAACATTGTCTCCGCAAGAGTGACATTAATGTTGTGGATATGGTCGACTGTAGCCTATCTTTCACAAGCTAATGAAATCGACTAATCGAATAACAAGTGTACAGTAAACATGTTGTCCCCCACAAATGATGTAGCGCCCCTCTATAAAATGAGAGTGATGGAGAAGCCTGTGAATGAAGCAAGACGTTTATTCATGAACGTTTTACTATGACACTCTGGTTTTCTGTGTTTTACAGTGCTGTGTCCCCGTTGCGCACAGGGAGGGCTTTTCTCTTGGTGCGATCACCTTCTGTGACCAAATAGCAAAAATAATTGTGGGCGCCTTTAGGCTTCTATCGTACTAACTCTTATTGATACAAGATGTCTTTACTTCAAACACAAATTTCACAAATAGGCTAAGACAAAATACACTCACCGGCCACTTTATTAGGTACACCTTGCTAGTACAGGGTTGGACCCCCTTTTGTAGCCCATCTGCTTCAAGGTTCGACGTGTTGTGCGTTCAGAGATGGTCTTCTGCATACCTTGGTTGTAACGAGTGGTTATTTGAGTTACTGTTGCCTTTCTATCATCTCGAACCAGTCTAGCCATTCTCCTCTGACCTCTGGCATCAACATGGCATTTTTGCCCAGAGAACTGCCGCTCACTGGATATTTTCTCTTTTTCGGACCATTCTCTGTAAACCCTAGAGATGGTTGTGCGTGAAAATCCCAGTAGATAGATTCTGAAATAGTCAGACCAGCCCGTCTGGCACCAACAACCATGCCAAGTTCAAAGTCACTTAAATCACCTTTCTCTGATGCTCGGTTTGAACTTCAGCAGGTCGTCTTGACTACGTCTAAATGCCTAAATGCATTGAGTTGCTGCCATGTGATTGGCTGATTAGATATTTGCGTTACCGAGCAGTTGAACAGGTGTACCTAATAAAGTGGTCGGTGAGTGTATTTGCAGAGCCAATATTTCCATCAGTCTGACAGCTTTGTGTTGATTTCTCAAAATATATTCCCAAATTCATAGCTAAAATAAAATATTTGCACAGGCAAATTATGTGGATACACATGTGGCTATAAACCAATTACACAACTACGGTTTCCGTATTGGTTAAATTCGTTAAGCTACATGTCTTACAGCTGCATTCGTAGCCAGACTGAAAAGTTACCAGAACCTGTAGTGCTTATTTGATTCATTATCAGCCTTGCTACTTATAGCCAATCGAGTTTATTTGAAGGCAGTCTACAGATTTGAGGTAGGCTGAAAGGTTAGAGCTTGTTGTGCAAATTTGAATAATTTTCAAGGATTTGACAGTATTATTTGAAAACAGTCAATTGGCCAAAAGGTGCACTCTCCTCTTCATACAATGTTTATCCGCACCGTCACGAGATGAATCGGCGTCACCTCGAAACTCCTAAACAATCTCTATGGCAAGATGCATCTTTCGCCAGTTTTGTCAAAATTGGGCCAATAAGTTTAATTTAGTAAATGCCGCATCTGTATGGCAGGATGCGTCGTGCACTCAAGTTTCGTAAAAATTGTCCCAATGTTGTCGGAGATAAAGCGTGTGACATACGAATAGCCAATCGCGTTTATTTGAAGGCAGATTTGAGGCAGGTTGAAAGGTTAGAGCTTGTAGTGCAATGTACCTTCCTACACATTTGAAATGATTAGAAAATGTCACCTTTAGCAATATGAAAAAGTCAACAAATCAATATCATTAACATCGTTAAACAATCCATAAGGATAATTATCAATGATTAACATGTAACAATTAACCCTCCAGGACTTAGTGCTGCCATTTCCAGGTATACAGTGCATTTGGATAGTATTCAGACCCTTTAACTTTTTCCACATTTTGTTATGTTACAGCCTTATTCTAAAATGGATTAAATTATTTTTTTTCCTCATCAACCTACATACGATACCCCATAATGACAAAGCGAAAACAGGTTTTTAGAAATGTTTGCTAATTTATAAAAAAATAAAAAAAAACAACTGAAATATCACATTTACTTAAGGATTCAGACCCTTTGCTATGACACTCGAAATTGAGCTCAGGTGCATCCTGTTTGCATTGATCATCCTTGAGATGTTTCTATGACTTGATTGGAGTCCACCTGTGGTAAATTCAATTGATTGGATATGATTTGGAATGGCACACACCTGTCTATATAAGGTCTCACAGTTGACAGTGCATGTCAGAGCAAAAAGCACGCCATGAGGTCAAAGGAATTGTCTGTAGACCTCCGAGACAGGATTGTGTCGAGGCACAGATCTGGGGAAGGGTACAAAAACATTTCTGCAGTATTGAAGGTCCCCAAGAACACAGTAGCCTCCATCATTCTTAAATGGAAGAAGTTTGGAACCACCAAGACTCTTCCTAGAGCTGGCCACCCGGCCAAACTGAGCAATAGGGGGAGAAAGGCCATCATCAGGAAGGTGACCAAGGACCCACTGGTCACTCTGACAGAGCTCCAGAGTTCCTCTGTGGAGATGGAAGAACTTTCCAGAAGGACAACCATCTCTGCACCAATCCACCAATCAGGCCTTTATGGTAGAGTGGCCAGACGGAAGCCACTCCTCAGTAAAAAGCACATGACAGCCCACTTGGAGTTTGCCAAAAAGCACCGAAATGACCCTCAGACCATGAGAAACAAGATTCTCTGGTCTGATGAAACCAAGATTGAAGTCTTTGGCCTGAATGCCACGGGTAACGTCTGGAGGAAACCAGGCACTGCTCATCATCTGACCAATACCATCCCTATAGTGAAGCATGGTGGTGGCAGCATCATGCTGTGGGGATGTTTTTCAGTGGCAGCGACTGGGAGACTAGTCAGAATCGAGGGAAAGATGAACGGAGCAAAGTACATACAGATCCTTGATGAAAACCTGCTCCAGAGTGCTCAGGACCTCAGACTGGGGTAAAGGTTCACCTTCCAAGGTGAACCCTAAGCACACAGCAAAGACAACGCAGGAGTGGCTTCAGGACAAGTCTCTGAATGTCCTTGAGTGGCCCAGCCAGAGCCCGGACTTGAACCCGATCGAACATCTCTGGAGAGACCTGAAAATAGCTGTGCACCGACGCTCCCCATCCAACCTGACAGAGCTTGAGAGGATCTGCAGAGAAGAATGGGAGAAACTCCTCAAATACAGGTGTGCCAAGCTTGTAGCATCATACCCAAGAAGCCTTGAGGCTGTAATCACTGCCAAAGGTGCTTCAACAAAGTACAGAATAAAGGGTTTGAATACTTATGTAAATGTGATATTTCAGTTTTTTATATTTTTTTAAATTAGCAACATTTCTAAAAACCTGTTTTGGCTTTGTCATTATGGGGTATTGTGTGTAGATTGATGAGGGGGAAAAAAATAATTTAATCCATTTTAGAATAAGGCTGTAACATAACAAATGTGGAAAAAGTGAAGGGGTCTGAATATGTTCCGAATGCACTGTATATACAACTTTTTTTTAGATACTGAAAGAAGTAAAGAAGTCTTAACCTTTCCTACAAAAACAGCAAACTATCCGATATGCAACAAGAGGGTCTGATCTCGCTATTACTAAAACAGGAACCGGGTGGTCAGTATGAAGACCCAGTCTATTTAAACAACTGTAGGACCCTTACCCAACAATGTTGTGATGCAGAACTCCTGGCAAAGTGTTTAGTGCACAGAATTAAGAAGGTCTTAGCAGATGTTATTCATCTTGCTCAGACAGGATTTCATGATACATTGGAGATAACATCCGACAATTACTTCAGAGAAACCAGGCCTGGTCATCATTGCAGATTTCGAAAAGGCTTTTCACAAAGTGTGATTAGAATTTATTTATAAATGCCTTCTTCTTTCATTTTGGAGAATCTCTTATAAATTGGGTTAAAGTTATGTATAGCAACCCGAGGTGTAAAATAATGAATAATGGATACTTCTCAGAGAGGAGAGTATTGAACTGTCGAGGTGTTAAACAAGCTTGTCCAATACTCGATAATTGATAATAGCAACTAAAATCTGATTCAATAATATGATCAAGGGGTTAGATATTCAAGGGTTAAACAGAAAAGTGTCAATGTATGCAGACGATACAAGCTTTTTCTTGAGTCCACAATCCAGATCACTCATAGGTCTTATTAAGGACTTGGACAGCTTCTCTAGTCTCTCTGGATTAAAACCTAATAATTAAAAAGAAATATACCAATTAAAATGAAAAATATCTTGGCATGTACACCATTAATATGTTAATTCTGTGTCCCATCCCCTCTTTTGAAATATTTTGAGCAACTTTGTGCATTGTTTTGCTCAAGAAAAATGAGACCCCTTGACTCTTTTGACAATAGCAAAGCAAGCAGTGTCTGGAGCCAAGGTAATAGGGGCTGAACAGAGGTGCAGTAGACATTGTGCATGAATCTTGGTTTGAACTTGCAAAATTAGCGAAAGGATGCCTTGCTCACATTGCCAGGTCGGCCTCATGACATAGAGAGGCCTCGTGACGGGAGAAAAAAACACCCAGGAAACCAGAAGAAGATCCATTTGTACCTGTGGCATGTTGACCATTGAGTATGTGAGAACGGTGAAGAGCTGACCTGTTTTCCAGGTAATGGTTGGTTTTGACAGTTTTCTGTGGAAAATGTCGGTCGAGATCAACTCCCATGCATTTGTTTATAAATCTCTGTATTTGTAGTTGGATTATCCAGTTCTGGGAAATGTCCAAGATGTATAGGTTACAAAATCCTCCAATAATAGTAATACACCGTATCGTCAGATGGTTTACCCTGAAGGTACAATGTCTATCTATATGAACAAAAAAACTATGGGAGCGATAGGGGCGTAGAATAGTTGGTTGGAAGTTACTTTGAGTTAATTTGGCCACACATTTTGAACGTTCGACGCTGGTGCCCAGTGTCATCATCATGTGTCTGGCTCCACCTACAGTCCAGATATGAAAAAGCAGCCTACCAAAAACCTGCGCTGACATCATCAGGCTGAATCGCGCGAAGAGCAGACACATTTTGACAAGTAAGAATATTAGCTAGCCATTTCAAAACATTCTGGTAGGGCGGTTGTCCATCGTATCAGGCATCAAGCTTGCCAAATGTCCCTTTCAAAGTACAAATAAACGCACCTTTCGACGAAGCGAGCTAACTTTACTATTCATTTGTTAAAAGTTAGCTCGCTAACATCCCTTAGCTCGCTATTAGATGACCGTCGAGCTACATTTGGCACGCTTGATAACCAAATCGATGGACAACCACCCGAGGAACGAAAGTAGGATTTTATTTCAAACGTGTATCTTCTTGGCGTGGTCATTTTTATTTCGATACATGACAATATCTCCGACTCTAACTAGGCTTTTAGTAGTAGGAGAAAGACTAGCCAGATAGCATCCAGTCCGGCTATGAACAGATAAAATCGAAGATTTATATCGAAATAAAAACGCAAGACAGAGTCAAGACAGTTTGTGATAACATCTTTATTTCACTGACTCGTGGTGGTTCGTCATATGTCTGTGCATAGGACTGCACAGAGGAGGATGCTATCCGGCTAGACAAGGAGAACGAGCAACTAGCTAGCAGTAAAGTTAGTTATAGTTAACACAATGTTATTTCAAACAGAACTGTGCAGTACTAGGAACATTTTATGGATGGTTATGATGCTTTTCAAAACGGGTAACAATGTTACCATTATATGTTAATGTTAATATTATCAAGCCCTGAGTATGGAGCTAATCCAGCTAGCCATATATTGGGCTAACTATTACTGAGTGCGGTACAACTGCATAATCCTAAATAACACGTGTGTCATTTTATCCATGTAGGTGAAGAGAAGATGGAACAGGTATTGCCAAATCAAAAAAGCGGTGTGTGTTGTGCATACGTTGACATTGTTTGTTGTCCTGTCCTCTAGTCAAGACTAACCTACAGTGTGTAGACTGTCATTGTCAATGTGATGGTGGCCAAAAGGGGCTGGCAAAAAGGGGCTGGCATAGAACTTTAGTACTACCCACCTCTGTAATGTATAGAGGAACTATACAGCAAGTTTCTTCATCAGGTTACTTTTATACTGGTCTATACTGTACTGTGAGGAGAGACAACTTTAGCAAGAGAAGAGATGGACTGGAAGAAATCAAATTCTGTGTTTCAGTCAAGAGACAATACATATGTTTATCTGTGGACCTACACCCAGTTCCAGGTAGAGCTTTAGTCAAAAATATGCATTTAAATACTTTTAAAAAAACATTTTCCTAACCCTTTTCTTTTTTTCAAGCGTTATTAATTATTTTCTAGTTAAGCACAATCAAATACACATAATTGCTTTTGATAATTTGAAGCAGCTTCCCTACAATACTTGTGTTTTTTAATGGACTTGGTGAAGTGCTAGTTTTTCTCTGTGCTTGAACTTTGCAGCAGGAGCAGACTGAGTGGAATTCTGTGAACAGACTTCTCCAGCACCATGGGTTCAATCCCGTTCATTTTGCTGATCCAATTGGAAACAATAATCTTGCAGGTAACATTAAACATTATTTTGTTGGATTATGTTCAGTGCAAATGCTTCAGAGCAGTTACTATGGCACCTGCTGTCTGTGCATTGTTTCCTCTAAGTGAGCATTCAAACTCTCCACTTTCTGTAATAAGCCTGTCCCAGAGGAAAACATGCCATATGGTACATGCCTCATGCTAGTTGGCTATTGGGGGTCTCCAGCGTGTGTTTTGTGTTGAATGTCTTATCTACATTATCGTTCCCCATCACTGTGCTGAAGCCAGGAGTAGAGATGATTGCTGCTTATATATCCACCAGGGATACCCAATATTTGTCACATTCTCCTAGATTTGGTTCTTCTGGAGAAGAAGTCAGCCTTTGACCTTAGGACTATGCTGAGGACGATGCTCACAGACTCTGAGAGGAGGCAGACCATCATTCAGGAGCTTATCCAGACCAACAGCCAACTGACGTAAATAACCACTATCCAATATCTCCCTGATATTATATATTATATACCCTGCATAAGTAATGGGACAGGGAAGCATCTTTTCCTCTTTTGGCTTTACACTCCAGAAGTTTTGATTTGAAATCAAACAATTTCTATGGGGTTAAAGTAGATATTCTCAGCTTGTATTTGTGTACATATTGGTTTCACCATTCAGAAATTATAACACTTTTTATGCATAGTCGCCTTGTTTCAGGGCACCCAAAAGTGATGGGACAGATTTATCAAATGTACAAATGCAGCACTCATGTTTTAGTATTTGGTCAACAATCCTTTGCATGCAATAACTGCCTGAAGGCTGCGACCCATTGACCCCACCAGAGCCATGCAGCCATGTTCAGTTGTTGATTGTTTTGAGGTATTTTTGCCTAAAATCTTATCAGGATATGAAGTGCATGTTAAACTGGATTTACATCTGAAGATTGCCTTGGCCAGTCAAAAACTTGACAGTTGTTGGCCCTGAAAAACTCCCTAGTTGTTATGGCAGTATGTTTTGGCTTACTTACTGTATGATGAAGCACCATCCAATGAAATTGGAGGCATTTGCTTGTACCTGAGCAGATACGGTGTTTCTGTACACTTTAGAACACATTCTGCTCCAAAGGCTTGCTCCAATAATTCCATATGTGTTCCTTCATAGTTTTCATGTCTTCAATATTAATCTACAATGTAGAAAATAATAAAAAATAAAGAAAACCCATTGAATGAGTGTGTGTCCAAACTTTTGACTGGTACGTCAGTTGGCGTGAGTCAGCTTTTTTCCAGTAAATCCTAGAGATTCAGTTTATGATAATCATCCATTTGGTCCTTTGTCTAGCCTCTTGGTCATGTTTTTGTTGGTAGGTTTTTAGCTAGTGAGTACTTGATTATGAAATATCTGTCAGCTCAGGTTTGTATGATTGTCCCATCTGCTTAATAATGTAGATCCTCTTTTGTGCCAACCACCTGTTGTCACACAATAGTGACATGAGCAGTATAGTGAGACCGGCAGGTGCAAGATCCTTACCTGAGTTATCACTTGCTCAGCTGGAGCATGACAGGGAGACCACCCCCAAAGCTTTTACACATTCATGATAGATGTTTTTGGCAGTGTGTTTTTAGGAAAAATGATTACAATCTATAGACCAACAATTGAGGTCTCTCTCCCTTTATGATGGGATGGCATGACATTTTCATGAGATATTCAAGTGAATTATTATCAAGCATTAGTATGGATCATTGTTTGTCACAAGTTCCAGGATTAAGAAACTGATTTAACACGTTGAATTGTCTTTGTGTGCCATTCTATGTTTTGATAAAGAGAGGAGGCTCAGCAGCACCAGAGTCGAGCTGCCCAGCAGTCTCACAGGGCAACAGAGCTGGAGGGAGTCCTGGATGGAGTGAAGAGCAAGGATCTGGAAGACAGCTACATTGGCAAGGCTGTGCAGCAACACAGCCAAGTGCACCAACTTCAGCAGGACAAGATGGATGCACAGGTGCCAAGAGAGATGCACATTTTCCAACAGAATGTACCCCCTTAAATCAATAAAAATTAACTTGTTTTTTTGCATGTCCACTGGTAGAGACGATGGCAATCCCTAGAGAAGAAGTTGTCAGAAGAGAAAGAGGTGGTTTCCCAGCTGCAGAGGAAGTTGTACTTCACTGTTAAAGAGAAGGAGAGGCGAGTTGCCAGGCAAAACCAGGTCTTTCAGCAGATCCACAAAAGATCAGCCCAATCGCACTCACCTGAGGACCAGCAGTAAGTAGCCTGGCAAAAATATGTTGTCTTATCGTTGCGTCATGATAAATTGGTAGCGATCAAGGAATAAGATCGCATGATGAAGTACGTTCATTGGTGAGCCTTATTTTGGTCCAGACCAGACTTTTTTTTTTAAATCTGGTGTTGTAGCCGAACACTGGCCTTTACATACCATTTGTTTGTTTTGTGGATATGCACACATTTGCTGGCATTAGAAAATGTAGCATAATTGTAAGTTTTCAGATTTTGTGCCGCCAAAGAGGGCAGCAACTTGCAAAACTACAGTAGGTAGGGGTTTAATAGGTACAGGCTGACATTTCAGCACTTGCAAACATCCATGTATATTTACATTTGTCAGCACGCATTTTACAGGGCGTACAAACAATAACCACCATAGGATTATTTTCATTTCCTGGAAAGTGTTTGTCAATTATTTTGATCACTAATAAGGTCACAAGTAATAGGATAAATTGTGAATTGTAATCACTACTTCGTGAACAGAGGATGATCTCATATGATAAGATATACCTTAGTCAGAGCCAAACGGGACAGTTTTACTGTAATAAGCTAATATACAGTACCAAGGACAGGAAAAGATTGTTAAACAAGCAATTCTGGTTACTTTTGACGGGAGAATAACATAGTGGTTAGTGTGAGTGAAAAGCATGAAATGATCGGATCTCTATGACACACGGCATATAGTCAGCCCCCCCCCCCCAGTCTGTCTCCAGTCTGTCTCCAGTCCGTCCCTGTCCCTGGCTGTAATAAAAATGTAACAAAAAAATGAATAATCGTCCTCCCTAATCTTGGAACGGCACCAGCTGTCAATAATCGTCCTCCATAATATAAATATTCCATTCACCCATTCTCCTGTCAAAAGTCACCAGAATTACATATGATATGCAACACTACCCCTCCACCCCCTCGTAACGTTTTAGGCTGTAGCTCCCTTGCATAAGTTCATCTGATATCCAATACAGGCAAAATTGAAGATAAAGTCAAACTACTGTGTACAAGCTAGACTAACCTTTTTAGCCTACAGAGGCTATGACAAACAGAATGGTTTGCCTTATCAGATAGATTGGCAAAATCAAGTTTATTATAGCAGCTCATGAATTGCAGAGATGAAGAGTGGAAATGGTTTAAATATCAGGTTATTTTAACAAGGACCAAGCAATGGGACCAAGTCCTATCTACTCTCATACCGTCATCAAGCATTCTCTCACAGCGCAGAGAAGCGGTGGAAATGTTTTAGCACAATTATATTTTTTGAGGGGGTGCTGCCTAAAATGCTGTGAGGGGTGATGATGTCTTTGGATGAACCTTAATTTAGAAATAATTAATGTCTTCACGGACACACAAAATTATGTCAGACATGGAATATATGTGGCAGTGTGTCTGCGAAATTACATATTAATTAACTCATAGATATTATGTTTCTCAGTTGATTCCGTGCCTTTCAGCTACATGGACATAAATATGTTCATATGCACTGAGAAGCGGGGGGAATCTTTAGCGTAGTCTGACATGAATAAGCGTGAGTCGGCTTTAATAATGCAACACATTTTCATGCAAGACAGGAGTAAGGATTTAGCACTTTTTGGTGGATCGTTTGAAGGGAGAGAGTGTGCTGGATAAATTGTCACACCTTTGTTTGTTAATCAGAAACAATAAAGAAAAAGATTACCCTCCCCCATCAACCATTCAGTATATCACGATAAACATTAAACTCCAGGCTGGCTCGGGAGCATCTTGCTCCAGTCACACTGGATTTTAGGTTTTAGTCTGTGAATAGAAACGCGCCAAAACTGAGATGTGTTGACACAGGTCTGTTTGCTACAGTTGTCATAGAGAACAACTACCAGTCAGCTAAATCTAGATTTTTGTTAAAACATGGAACAAATGAAATAATGTAATGTAATCTTGTTTTGTTCACACATTATTTATCATAATGCCATTGCCTATTTGGGAGGAGACCACCATTTTTTTATTGATACAAATGGCAACTGCCGGTGTCTTGAATAAATTCGGCGGATATCCAATCCAAAATTGAAGATAAAGTTAAGCTATACAAGCAAGACCAAACCTTTTTTGCCTACCAAGGTTATATGGCTCAAACCGCAGCGCACAGTGCATACGCATATGGCGCAACAACCATTCTCTTTTCAAACATCCTTCACAGCTCTTATCACAACCTTAAAATTAAGCTACTGTATACAAGCTAGACCAACCTTTTTAGCCTACTGAGGCTATGATGCTGTACAAAACGCAGAGCGTTTGAAACAACTCATACAGCAAGCTACAGTAGAGTACTCTTGCAACATAAACATATCCATCATGCTCAACGATGCCTCCTGGTGGTTGTTTTGCAAGGTGAATGACCTGAAAAAAAAAACACTGGACTCCCAAGACATCGTCACACCAGTGGGGACTTTTAAAACTCCTACCTTCTGTACATGCTACACCTTTAACAGTGCATACTTTTTTAAATTTATTTTTAAATTTAATCTTTATTTTACCAGGGGAGTCCCATTGAGATGACGAGACCTCTTTTTCAAGGGAGCCCTGGCCAGAGAAAGCAGCAACACAGTTTAAAACAATATAAAAGCAAACATCTGCAGAGTAACACAACATATAAGCAACATTTAAGCAAGTAACACCAAGAGCACAAAAGGCAAAGCACACAAGCAGCACACAGGATCCTATGTGTAACAGTAGACACACAAAAGCAACACACAACCAGCATTAAAAGGTACAAAAGCAAGACATAGAACACAACACACAAGCAAAACATTAAAGCACATAAAATACAAAGCATGCAGTAACAGTAAACACCTCGCAGAGGCATAAGGAGACAGGGGGAAACGTCCTCCTATGGAGTCTGCTTCCAAGCCCTTCACTAGACTTTTAAAAGCCCAGACCGGGATCAGATCCTGTATATTGTATAAATGTTTCTAAAAGTTACATCAAACAACATAAACATACGGTTTATATCAAGTATTCATGGTTTGTAAGATAAGTAGCAGTCCCATAGAAAGTAAAGGGGTGGCATGATAATATCACAAGATAGGATCTAATTTATGGCTTTAGAATCTTCATTTTTGAAGTCCTACAGCACAGGTCAGTTGAGGTTCAGTGTGTTGAGTAGGAAGGACACCACTTGTTGTCATACAATTGTATTCAACCTTGATAAAATGGCATATTCCCATTGTACACCAATCCTTTTACATTGTGATGTTAAACGTTTTTTCCTTAGGGTATTGGATGTGATTGACGTCTATGAGGCCCAAATGGAGCAGCTGCAGGATGAGCTAAAGTAAGTAGAAGTAGTAGTTGTGGCTTCTAATTAGTTGTGCTTATTTCTCATCAAATAAATATAGCCCCCTCTTACTAATCAGCCTTTCCCCTAGCCTGTCCCTCAGGTCCCTCAAAGGAGGTCCTGGGGGATCACTGTCACCGGACCAAACACAGAGCACAAGAGGGTCAACTGAAGTCTCTTCCCACTACAAAACCCTTCTGAAGGTGACTCACGTGATGAAAAACACTCTAATGGCGCTTTTCCACTCCAGACCAGGCCCCACTCCAGACTTTTTTTGGTGTGTTGTGTTTCCACCAATTATTAATTCTGAGAGATGAGCAAATTATCCTACGTCATCTGAAGTGTGCTTCCAGACCCAAGAGGGTTTCACCCAAACCACCATGACTACTCGTAATATTTAATAAATATATAAATCTATTCACACATTTAACGTATTTCTCCAGTGATTTTCTTAGTAACATGACTTGAAACTCTCAAAGGAGTGTAGTTGAATATGGTGCATGTATTTAGTTTGGAAATTTACAACAAAACGAGCATAAATTGTTGAGTTAGCCACCCGATGAGCCAGTCACATTTTCCATGAATGGAAATGAGTGTTTACCCGCAGCTAAGCAGACATAATAGTGCATATAAATGTTTCTAAACGTGACTCCAAAGTAATAAGTAAAGCAATCCCGACTCCGACTAGCCTAGCCAAACAATGGGAGTACTCAGTACACATTGCACGCCTACCCCCAAGCCCACCAAATATCTCCCCAAGGTCCCAGGTCAGGGGGGGACCTTGGGGCCATTGCCCTCTGCTTTTTTGAGCCGTTGTTGGAGATGGAAATGCAAAGGTCTGGGGCTTTGGGCCAAGCACTGGTGCCAAAAGTGACAGTGGGAAAGCGCCATAACCGATTTAGTTTGAAATGAACAGTGTAAAGAATATTGCTGTCTCCCACAGACTTATCAGCAGCAGCTAAAGGAGACCAAAGCTCAGAGAGAACAGCTGAGGAATGAAATTCAACAATTGAGTCAAGATTTAGAATCAAGGTATATGTTCAAGAGTGAAACATTGATTGCTGAAACAGGCTCCTGGACATGAACAAACTACAGTGATGCTTTTTTGAAAAGTTGGCATGGACATTTCTACATGATGCTTTTTGTAAAAAAACAAAAACATGATTACTATATACTCAAATACTTATCAGATACAAGCTTATAACCCACTTGAATATCTCGATTTGTATTTTTTCAGAACAGCGATGTGATTAGTAAAATGTATTTGAATTGCTAAACTCAGATGGTTGATAAATTGGGGTTCACTTGAACTAGGCGGAAATTGAGAGGATTCCTATCTTTTATCTCCCACAATCTCAATACAATGTCACCAGTTTTGAGTTGACAGGAGTCTTCTGTTCAGGCCTACAGTGAAAGAGCTGAAGTCCTACAAACATCAACTGCAGCGTATGGACAGAATCATCAAGCAGAGTAAAACAAGGTGACAACAAATGCAAGAGACAAATACTACTGTTATTTTTATTGAAGCACCTGACCAAACTAACCTCATAGTTAATCCCTTCTGTTCCTTGACCTATTGTTCTTAACTGTCAGACTTAACTGTACAGTGCCTATAGAAAGTAATCATACCCCTGTGAAATCTTTACCTTTTGTCACATTACACCCTGGAAATTAAAATAAATCAAATCTAACTTTTTTGAGCTGTATGTACACATTATAACCCTCATCATCAAAGTGAAAATAAAAAATGTATTCTGGACAATTATTAAAAATTAATTAGTGAAATAGCTGGTTTGGTTAAGTGATCAGCCCCTTAGAGTATACCATTATAAACTTGCTCAGGTGCAACCAATCAACTTCCAGATCAAACACCAGGCTAATTGCCCCCCACCTGACATCAATTTGTAGTGGTTTTGATTACTTCAGAATAAAACCAGCTGTTTCTTGCGGATTCCACTACTAGAAGCGCATGGTTCTGCAAAGAATTCACCATGGTTGGAAAAGTACTTTCAAAAGGCCTCCGGGATAAAGTTGTAGGAAGGCACAAGTTAGGTGAAGGCTACAAAAAGATTTCGAAGGCTTTAGCTATCCCTCTGAGTACCGTTCAGAGCGTCATTAAGAAGTGGAAGGCGTATGGCGCCACCAACACCTTGCCTAGATCAGGCCGTCCGTCCAAACTGGATGACCGAGCCAGGAGGACATTGATCAGAGAAGCTACCAAGAGGCCAAAGGCAACTTTGAAGGACTAACAAGTCTTTATGGCTGGGACTGGTCTGTCTGTGCATGTGACAACACAAGCTTTACACAAAGCTGGCCTGTATGGCAGGGTAGCAAGAAAGAAGCCTTTTCTGAAAAAGTGCCACACTCAGTCTCATTTGTGCTATGCAAAAACACACCTGGAAGATTCTGTTGCCATGTGGAAAAAGGTTTTATGGTCAGACACGACTAAGATTAAACTTTTTGGACTGAACTCCAAGCGAAAAACCAAACACAGCACACCACCCAAAACACACCATACCTACTGTGAAGTATGGTGGTGGCAACATTATGTTGTGGGGATGTTTCTCTTCAGTGAGGACTGGGCAATTGGTCAGGATTGAAGGGAAAATGGATGCTGCCAAGTACACCCAAACTCTTGAGGACAACCTGCGTCCCTCTGCTAGACAGCTGTAGATGGGCAGGTCATTCACCTTCCAACACGACAACGATCCTAAACATAAATCCGATAGAAAATCTGTGGATGGACTTGAAGAGAGCAGTCCATCGCCGCTCACCATGGAATTCGACTGAACTCAAACAATTCTGCAAGGGAGAATGGGCAAATATTCTCCAATCTTGGTGTGCAAAGCCAGTAGAGACATATCCAAACAGATTGATGGCTGTAATTGCAGCAAAAGGTGGCTCTACAAAGTATTAAATCAGGGGACTGATGACTTTTCCAACCCTGTTATTCTTGTTTTTCATTTTTTATAAATTTTCAGAACTGTCGCCTTTTTTTTCATTAGTTTGATGTTGTATGGCTAAATTTGTACAATTTGTAACTATTTCAAAGGGGTATGATGACTTTCTATACAGGCACTGTATAAGGTTATAAGGCAGTAGTGATCTTATTCCTCTTCTGTCCACCACAGGTCTGCTCAGGTGTTTAAAGAAGAGGACAACACTGAGCAGAGCAACATGGAGGTGGGGAACTTCACAGTCATGGAAGCCAGTCTGTGTCATAGGTATCTCAAGGCATGTATACTGCTTGATCCTTCTGTATCTCTCGTGTAAAGTGGGCTAGTTCAAGTATGATTAGAAAATATCATTACAATTCGCTCTCCGTCAGACATAAACGCATGCATTTAAAAAAGATATATTGTTCATACTCAAACAAAGATCTTTGCGTCTGTACAGGGTCGTAGCGATTAGAATTTTTGCTCCCTGGCTGTGCAATGTCTTTCCGCATATTTGGGTACCTCACACAGCTCTGTCACTGGGATACAGAGAGATTAACACCTTGGTGTGACCAGTCAGAGATGGAGGGGAGGGAGGTAATTGTAACATTTGTATCTGGGTAGAAGACAACTTGGACTATTGCACTTTAATAATAATAATGCATTTTATTTGTATAACGCTTCTATCACATACACAGAGCACTTTGCAGGTCAAGCAAAAAAACAAAACATAAACAAGGTTCTTTATTCACTGTGAATCCCTGTTCTCATTACCCTAGTATAATATGTAGTATTCCCACACCCCTTTTTTTTAATGTATTTATTTTATTTTAATTTTTTTACTGTTGTCCTTTACTGTGCTTGCTCCCTACTCACTTAAAGGTGCACACACAGTATATGGTACATCATTGTTTTGACCCGCCACATACCGTTATGACGGTAACAATGGTTATTTGCATGACAATAAATCGTTACTGAAATGTTCATGATTGTCACAGGCCTAATCAGAATTTATGAGGTCCTTCTCCTTACTGCATTGTTTAATTCCTCAGTATGCAGAGTATCTGTCAGCAGCTGGATGTCTGAGACTTCTACCGTCTGATGTCTGCCTTGAAGGGAAGGTGTAATGAACCCTTTTTCAAAATGAGAATCCCTGTTCTCTCTAAATCTGCAGTGGTTGTCAATTAGTATTTTCTTAGGAGATTCTCCTTTTATTTATGAAATTATTATGCAATTTAATGTAATTATGATTGTGTGTGTGTTAGGGCTGAAACGATTCCTTGAATAAGTTCATAACAAAAAAATCCTTGATTAGAATTGTCTGCCTTGAGTATTCTATTAATAGTGCCTTATAATTTCCCCGATGTGGAAAACGCAAACGGAATCACAGAATTCAGATGTGAAAACGGAATTAGGCTATATGGAAAATTTTAATAAGAAAACAACTTAATTTGCAACATGGCAATTATATTTTATGAAGAGTATACATTTGTGATTCAACCCCAATTATTTTGGAGAAATGTCTTGTGTGTGTATATGTGTGTGTTGTGCACCAACTGCAGAGCTGGCTTTATGTTTGTAGCCTTTGGCGAACATTAGCAATGCAGAGACTGGCCTTATGTTGGTAAAAACAGCTTTTCAAAATGTAATTCAGCAGTAACTGCAAAGCAAATTATAGAATACTACCTGAATTTATTTTGTTAACTGAATAGGCCACTAGATTCAGCTTGTGCACAAGCAGGAAAACACAAAGGAAAACCTCTGTCACTTGGTGTGACTTGGTGCACTCAAGAGTCTGGGTGCACTCGTTTTACGATATTGTGTGTGCCTGGTGGCACAAGATGACACTTGGTAAAAAAAAAAAAGACTTCAGTGTCCCAGCTCAACAGCATGGGCCTCCTGTATGTTGCATGTTTTGTTTATCAATATTCTCTTATTCACAAACTTATTTGCAGTGAATGTTTATATGATTCATTTGTAGCAGCTATTCTAGAAGCACTTGAATTTAGATAATAGACATACTATAATTTGATGTCATCTTTTAATGATTCCAAGTGTAATTTAAAAAAAATGGTCATGAATCCGAAATTGAGAAAAATAAAACGGAATAAGGGGAAAAATTATGTTATAGGGCCCTATATTAAGTAGGGTTTTTTTGTTGTTGCATTGTCATACTCAGTGCTAAAAAAATTACATGTTAAAAAAAATTTATTATCTGGTTCTAAGCATAGGCATATGTCAATGGTTCTAAGCTGCAAAGGCTATAGCTTACATAATTTTAAAAATGTTCAATCCGATTACTCGATTAGTCATCAGAATGATGGACAGAATACTCGATAACCAAAATACGTGTGTGTGTGCTTCACTTTCAGATCTTGAATGACATCAGTGAGATTTTGACAGGTACAAGAGCGCCGCTGCGGCTGCACAGACAGAGGCCTAAGGAAATCTCAGAGACGGTGGAGTTTGATGGGCTCCTCTCCACTCTGGAGATGTGGGCAGAACAGATGGGGTCATTGAAGGTGTGGGCTGATTGTCTACCCCCTCCAACTAACTCACAATCTAAATTGTTATTTTTTTACTGGCAGGTTAAACAAACTCACTTTGCTTTCCCTAATTCTGTTTGTTTGTCAATGCCTTTTTTTCTATTCATAGTTCAGTTGTTTATGTTTCTACTTGTGTCTGTGTATGTCCCTAGGACCTGCACCGTGCCCTGAGTAAATTGATGTTAAGGCTGCTGCCATGGCAGCCAGGAGGCTGTGGTAGTAGACCTACTGAGGATATAAAAGTGGAGGACCTGATGTTAATGGTGGACACTTTGCTGGAGGAGACTGCAACTGGTGATAAGGTAGTCCTCACAGCAGTGACTAGCGTTTATTGAAAGTGTATCTAAAAGACAGTATTCTGTATTATATGCATTCTGTCAGAACTTGATGTTTTGTAATATCTCAATTGTGTAAAGAGGGCTAGACACAATCCCATTATGCCAATGATATGAGTTGGATCAGTCCTCAGGCCTAAGAGGAAGACCAGGACTAATAAAAAGTACCTACTCCTCTCACTCGACAGGAGCTACGGAGCCCCACTAAAAACACCCTTCAGTCCATGGTGTCACATTTCCAGAAACTGTTTGATGTATCCTCCCTCAGTGGGGTATATCCGCGCATGAATGAAGTCTACATTAGGCTGGGGGAAATTACCAATGCCATGAGGAACCTGAGTGATGTCCTGGCTCTCGGTAGGGCTGGAAAAAACCTAATACTCTCTAATGTACAGTTCTTCTATTGCAAACTTTTAACACACACCTGCCATATTTGCCTGATTTAAACATAATTTCAATACTTCACTCTCCTCAAATGATTTTTCCCTCCACTTTCCCACATTCTTCCTTTGCTACTCATTATTAGCACTGTATGGGTACATCTGTACATTTTAATATAGCACTACAGCCTCTTTCTGTACTTTATTTATATTATCTGCCAATATTATTGGCCTTTGTGCTGCCTTGTCACAGATGACAGAGCTCCCCCAAGTGAGGTGGTGAACCAGGTGGCAAGAGTGGTCTCCCTCCCAAAAGCTGCTGTTGGCCATGAGCTTCAGAACCTCCTGGGAACCAGTGACATTAATAGGTAAATGGCTGGAAGGATTCTATCATTTTCTTTAAATCCAATGTGTCTGTCTGTTTTGTTTGAGTTGTATTGCTACAACAGGTTTGAGGTAAGCCAATATGGTGTTAGCTCTATATATTTGGAT